>NC_142436.1:99000000-99303030 GCF_059453495.1 Arachis ipaensis | reverse complement strand
AGAAGAGGTCGGATAGCCTGACCTGAAGAGGTCGGTCGCTTTGTTACTGAACATTCCGGATCGGATAGCTCGACCCAGGGTATGAGGGATTCGACCTTTTTGGACCCTTTTCTCAGGGATCGGGACAAGTTAAATTCCTCATAGTAGGAGTAGACTATTTCACAAAGTGGATCGAGGCAGAACACCTAGCTAACGCCACTGCTCAAAGAAGTCGAAAATTCCTATACAGGAACATTGTCAAAAGCTGGCAGCAAACTGGAAAGGACCCTACCGAGTCATAGAAGTACTTGGGAAGGGCTACTACAGACTATCCGAACTCGATGGGTGAGAGCTTCCTAGGTCGTGGCACGCCTGCAACCTAAGAAGGTACTATAGCTAGAGATGGTAAAAGATCTCAGCATAATATGCACTCTTTTTCCTAAAAAGGTTTTTTAATGAGGCACCAAGTTGAGATCAAGAAATTATCCGACTCAAAAGGATAAAAACTCCGTATGTACATATTTTCATTTTCTTTTGAATAAAATATATTAGACGTTCTACAAGTTTTCATGACGCATTAATCTGAAACATTCATCGTCCGATTATAAAGCAACAGATTGGCAGAAAGTAAAAAACAAATTCACTGTAAGATCATGATAAACACCAACAGAGATGAAAACCAAATTCATCTAAAGGTTGACTATACGAGGATTCAACCAACCTTCTACAAATCGGCAAAGATGAAAATAGAATAATGCAAGAAGTTATCGAAAGTGATCCAGAGAAAGGACCTGACGAGGTCCTAATGGATTGCTAAATAATAACTTAAAGACTGGCCGACGTTAAGAAGTCGGACCAAGTCAACCCAAGTTATAAGTAAACCCTGGAAAGAGGTCTGGCCAACCCTATAAAAGAGGATTACTTTAACTTAGAAGGGCTCGATATAACGAAGTCGGCCCAAAACCTAAAAGTTATAAAAGTAATCCCTGAAAGAGACCTGAACAAGGTCCAAGAAAGAGGATTACAAAAATAACTTAGAAGAGCCCGACATAATGAAGTCGGCCCAAAACATAAAAGTTATAAAAGTAATCCCTGAAAGAGACCTGAACAAGGTCCAAAAAAGAGGATTACAAAAATAACTTAGAAGAGCCCGACATAATGAAGTCGGCCCAAAACATAAAAGTTATAAAAGTAATCCCTGAAAGAGACCTGAACAAGGTCCAAAAAAGAGGATTACAAAAATAACTTAGAAGAGCCCGACATAATGAAGTCGGCCCAAAATGTAAAAGTTATAAAAGTAATCCCTGAAAAAGACCTGAACAAGGTCCAAAAAAGAGGATTACAAAAATAACTTAGAAGAGCCCGACATAATGAAGTCGGCCCAAAACACAAAACTTATAAATGTAATCCCTGAAAGAGATCTGAACAAGGTCCAAGAAAGAGGATTACAAAAATAACTTAGAAGAGCCCGACATAATGAAGTCGGCCCAAAACATAAAAGTTATAAAAGTAATCCCTGAAAGAGACCTGAACAAGGTCCAAAAAAGAAGATTACAAAAATAACTTAGAAGAGCCCGACATAATGAAGTCGGCCCAAAATGTAAAAGTTATAAAAGTAATCCCTGAAAAAGACCTGAACAAGGTCCAAAAAAGAGGATTACAAAAATAACTTAGAAGAGCCCGACATAATGAAGCCGGCCCAAAACACAAAAGTTATAAATGTAATCCCTGAAAGAGATCTGAACAAGGTCCAAGAAAGAGGATTACAAAAATAACTTAGAAGAGCCCGACATGACGAAGTCGGCCCAAAACACAAAAGTTATAAAAGTAATCTTCTGTACTGGTCGGAGATGACGTGTCCAGCTGGGATTACATTTATAACTTTTGTGTTTTGGGCCGACTTCGTCATGTCGGGCTCTTCTAAGTTATTTTTGCAATCCTCTTTCTTGGACCTTGTTCAGATCTCTTTCAGGGATTACATTTATAACTTTTGTGTTTTGGGCCGACTTCATTATGTCAAGCTCTTCTAAGTTATTTTTGTAATCCTCTTTTTTGGACCTTGTTCAGGTCTCTTTCAGGGATTACTTTTATAACTTTTGTGTTTTGGGCCGAATTTATTATGTCGGACTCTTCTAAGTTATTTTTGTAATCCTCTTTCTTGGACCTTGTTCAGGTCTCTTTCAAGGATTACTTTTATAACTTTTAGGTTTTGGGCTGACTTCGTTATGTTGAGCCCTTCTAAGTTAAAGTAATCTTCTTTTATAGGGTTGGCCAGACCTCTTTCTAGGGTTTACTTATAACTTGGGTTGACTTGGTCCGACTTCTTAACGTCGGCCAGTCTTTAAGTTATTATTTACCAATCCATTAGGACCTCGTCAGGTCCTTTCTCCGGATCACTTTCGATAACTTCTTGCATTATTCTGTTTTCATCTTTGTCAATTTGTAGAAGATGGGTTAAATCCTCGTTTAGTCGACCTTTAGATGAGTTTGGTTTTCATCTCTGTTGGTCTTTATCGTGATCGTGCAGTGAATTTGTTTTTCACTTTCTGCCAATCTGTTGCTTTATAATCGGACGATGAATGTTTCAGATTAATACGTCTTGAAAACTTGTAGAACGTCTAATATATTTTATTTAAAAGAAATTGAAAATATGTACATACGGAGTTTTTATCCTTTTGAGTCGGATAATTTCTTGATCTCAACTTGGTGCCTCGTTAAAAAATCTTTTTATGAAAAAGAGTGCATCTTATGCTGAGATCTTTTACCATCTCTAGTTATAGTACCTTCTTAGGTTGCAGGCGTTTTAGTGCTTCTTCCCTGATCCGAGCTCTTTCTTGGATTTCAGGAAGTAGGTCAAGCTCTTCCCTTTGAAGTTGGGAGTTGGCTTCTTCATTGTAGTGGACCACTCTAGGTGACCCTTCCTCGATCTCTACTAGGATCATTGCCTCCATTCCGTATGTTAATCGGATGGGTGATTCCTTTGTGGTGGAATGCGGTGTTGTTCGATATACCCATAGGACTTGTGGGAGTTCTTCGGCCCAAGCTCTCTTTGCGTCTTGTAATCTCCATTTTATCCCAGCCAATATGACTTTGTTGGCAACTTCGGCTTGTCCATTGGCTTGGGGATGTTCGACGGAAGTGAACTGGTGCTTTATGTTCAAGTCGGCTACTAATTTTCTGAAGCCTGCATCTGTGAATTGGGTGCCATTGTCTGTGGTGATGCAGTATGGGACCCCGAACCTTGTGACAATGTCCCTGTATAGGAATTTTCAACTTCTTTGAGCAGTGGTGTTAGCTAGGGGTTCTGCCTCGATCCACTTTGTGAAATAGTCTACTCCTACTATGAGGAATTTAACTTGTCCCGATCCCTGAGGAATGGGTCCGAGAAGGTCGAGTCCCCATTTTGCAAATGGCCAAGGTGAGGTTACGCTGATGAGCTCCTCTGGCGGGGCGATGTGAAAGTTGGCATGCTTTTGACATGGTGGACATGTCTTTACGAACTCTGTGGCCTCCTTTTTTAGAGTTGGCCAATAAAATCCTGCCCGAAGTACTTTTTTGGTGAGTGCTTTTGCTTCGAGATGATTGCTACAGATACCACTGTGTACTTCTTCTAGAACTTCCTTCGTGTTGGAAGTCGGTACGCATTTTAACAATGGTATTGAAATTCCTCTTTTGTATAGAGTATTGTTTATGATAGTGTAGTATTGTGCCTCCCGTTTTAACCTTTTCGCCTCCTTCTCATCTGTAGGAAGTGTTTCTGTTTTGAGGTAGTTAATTA
This sequence comes from Arachis ipaensis, assembly GCF_059453495.1. Classification (NCBI taxonomy): domain Eukaryota; kingdom Viridiplantae; phylum Streptophyta; class Magnoliopsida; order Fabales; family Fabaceae; genus Arachis; species Arachis ipaensis. Next base: position 99,299,273 of record NC_142436.1, on the reverse strand, counting down.
TAAGAGTCATCCATCCTTGATCTAGACCTGTTATGGCCAGGACTTTTTCTTCTTCCGAGATTGACGGGTTCTGTAGTATTTCCTGGATGAGGCTTAAAGTAATCCCTGAAAGCGATCTGAACAAGGTCCAAGAAAGATGATTACAAAAATAACTTAGGAGGACCCAACACGAAGGAGTCAGCCCAAGACGTAAGGTGATCCCTGAAAGAGACCTAAGCAAGGTCCAAAAAAGAGGATTACTAAAAAATATCTTGGACAAAACCGACATGACTAGATCGACGTCTCGAAAGCTTTAGCATTATACCAAGTAATTTTAAACAACACAAATTACTGGAAATAACATCAGGCAAAGGCTCTAGCCAGTCTAAAGACATCAGAAAATGAAAATTCCAACACTCCCAAAGACCTAGAAAGGTACCTAGACGAATACAGAAGGACATGTTACGAAAAAACACAAGTTATGATAATAACAAGCCCAAAAGGTTACCAAAACTAACCCCAAGGGCTTGAAAATTACTTTGTTTTTCAAAATAAGGTTGCTAAACAAGCAACTAGGAGTGCAGCAAAAGTCAGAAACATCATTTACAAAATAAAGAGTTTAAAAAAGCCCACAAGCCGGGCTACCTACACAAGCAATTAGAAAATTAACTAGGAATCCTAAGGCTCCTTAGTAGCATCAACACGAGGTGAAGGAGCACGAGTCCGAAGAGGTACGGCATCCACAGTCCCATCATCCCGATTCAAGATTCGACAATCAGGTTTTGACTCGGGATGACTGGCCTCAACCGAAGGAATTGAAGAAGTTGGCACCTCAGAGGGTTTGGCAGCAGGCACGAAGGGAGGTTTAACATCATCGTCATCAGGGTCGTCAGGAACAATCTTGCCATCCTTTACAACATTGTCCAGACTAAAGAGAGTAAGGTCGGCCTCAGGTGCAATAACTCGAACCTGCTCGTTCAAGTTCTCATAAGCAGCATTTACACTGCCCACAAGGTGACCCTGGAGCTCGGCATAATCAACCCGGGCCGACTCCAACTCCTCCCTAAGACGCATCACTTCCCTATAGGACGTGACGTAGCTATCCTTGTGCCTTAATGCTGTGTCTTCAGCCAACTTCACGGAAGCTGCCAAGGCCATAGAACTAGCCTTTTCACCCTCTAATTCTTTCTCCACCTTCGCCAACTTTACCTTCAGCTCCTCCTTCAAACCTTTTATTCTATCAAACTCCGACTTAGCCTCTATCATGAAAGATTTTGTAGCATGAACCGGAATACCCTGAGCAGTTCGAAAAAGAGCCGCACCCATATGAGCCATCTTCACACTACTTCTAGTTATGAACTTCAGGTGATGAAGAATAGACACATCATCCATTAGAAGACCTCCATAGGGGGCAATCTGCTGGTCGACAAACTCGACAGCATCAAAATCAGGGCATCAAGGTTAAAAAGCTCAGATATTTTTTGTTTTTTCGGAGGAGGAGCGCCAGCGCCAGCAGCTGAAGTTTGTGGAAGGTCAGTCAGATGAACCCGGGGAGTAGGGATCACCCTCCTCAGCCCCGGTGAACTCGGCACGGATGGCTTCACCTGAACCTGAGAAGATCCCTCTCCTGCCACCTTGACCGACATGTTTTTAGCGGCAGCAGCCTTCCTGGCCTTCTTGAAAGCCTTCATGGATTCATTATTTTTAGACATCTCTCAAAAACAGAATCAACCATAGTAAGGGGTTACAATCGTAAAGAAAAGAAGGCAAAGCTAAAAACAAGGACAAAAACAAGTCAGATAATACCCAATGCAATTCGGACCAGGGACGGGTCCCCCAGAAACTTTTTGGTATCAAGGTGGGGAGGTTCCCCCTATATATCTTCAAGAACAATAACAAAAGCCCGCTCGACCTCGTCAAGCATCTCCCAAGTATAACGAGACACTGTCACATTCTTTTGCCATTCTAGAGGAAAATCAGGCTCATCATTCTCATCAAGGAAAAAGGGGCGGGCTCCCTCAACAGCTCGAACTTTAAAGAAATAGTTCTTAAAGTCCTTAAAGGACTCATCGTACATGGGAAAAACTTTATGTCCTTGGGCAGATCTAAAAGAAACCCAAGAAGCTTTCTTTTTGGAAGAAGCCCCGGGCTTGGCCGAAACAAAAAGATAGAGGAAAAGAGTCTGAGAAGGTGTGACACCTAACTCCTGACAAACCAGCTGAAAGATCTTAACAAAGCCCCAGGAATTTGGATGAAGCTGGGACGGGGCGACATTACACGACCACAACAAATCAATCTCAAAGGCAGAGTCAGGCACTACAAGCTCATAATCCCTCTCCTGGGCACCGCTACCACAAACCCTATGATGTTTTCTTAGCTCTACACAAAACTCAGCATCCACCACAGAAACACACATTAAGACAAGGGAGTCCAACCAATCGGACATCCCCTCAGGAACTTTAGAAGGCATCTCTCCAATATTTTTGTAATCCTCTTTTTTGGACCTTGTTCAGGTCTCTTTCAGGGATTACTTTTATAACTTTTATGTTTTGGGCCGACTTCATTATGTCGGGCTCTTCTAAGTTATTTTTGTAATCCTCTTTCTTGGACCTTGTTCAGGTCTCTTTTAGGGATTACTTTTATAACTTTTATGTTTTGGGCCGACTTCATTATGTCGGGCCCTTCTAAGTTATTTTTGTAATCCTCTTTCTTGGACCTTGTTCAGGTCTCTTTCAGGTATTGAAATTCCTCTTTTGTATAGAGTATTGTTTATGATAGTGTAGTATTGTGCCTCCCGATTTAACCTTTTTGCCTCCTTCTCATCTGTAGGAAGTGTTTCTATTTTGAGGTAGTTAATTATGGGAGTCATCCATCCTTGATCTAGACCTGTTATGGCCAGGACTTTTTCTTCTTCCGAGATTGACGGGTTCTGTAGTATTTCCTGGATGAGGCTTCTATTGTTGCCTCCTGGTTTGGTGCTGGCTAATTTTGAGAGAGCGTCAGCTCGGCCATTCTGTTCGCGGGGTATGTGGTGGATCTCATATTCCCGGAGTTGTTCGAGCTGTTCCCTGGTTTTACCCAGGTATTTTTTCATAGTGGGATCCTTAGCTTGGTAGCTCCACGTCATATGTGAAGTGATCACCTGTGAGTCGCTGAAGATAATGAGTCTTTGAGCTCCGACTTCTTTAGCCAGCTTTAAACCAGCTAGTAGTGCTTCATATTCCGCCTGGTTGTTTGAGGCAGGGAACCCGAATTTGAGAGAAAATTCGATTTGGGTTCCTTGGTTGCTTTCAATTATCACACCTGCGCCGCTTCCAGTCTTATTCGAGGAACTGTCCACATAGAGATTCCATTCTTTGGGGGTTTCTGGGGTGTCTGTAAATTCTGCTATGAAGTCGGCCAAGTATTGTGATTTGATGGCCGTCCGAGCTTCGTAGTGAAGGTCGAATTCGGACAACTCGACTGCCCATTGCAAGATTCTGCCTGCTAGGTCTGTTTTCTGCAGTATCGCTTTTATGGGCTGGTTGGTCCGAATCTTAATGGTGTGAGCTTGGAAGTACGGGCGAAGTCGTCGAGATGTTAGTATGAGAGCATAGGCAAATTTTTCTATTTTTTGGTAGTTCAGCTCGGATCCTTGTAATGCTTTACTGATGAAGTACACGGGTTGTTGCCCTCTCTCGTCTTCTCGAACTAGTGCTGAGGCTACTGCCCGACTTCCTACCGCGAGGTACAATATGAGTGGTTCTCCTTCTCGGGGCCGAGATAGGATAGGTGGCGGTCCTAGGAATCTTTTGAAATCTTGGAAGGCTTGTTCGCACTCCATTGTCCATTCAAACCTCTTTCCTTTCTTTAGAGTAGCATAGAAGGGAAGAGATCTTATTGCTGATTGATAAACCACTATTTCATGGTTTATCTTGTGCTCAATTGAGTGATTTTTATCAACTCTTTACCCACTTATTCATACTATTTGTATGAGTTTACATTCTCCTTCCTGATTTTGTTCTATGATTGAAAATATGCTTCTTTGGTATCAATTTTGATATGTTTAACCCTCTCTTATTACCATTAAATGCCTTGATATGTGTGTTAAGTGATTTCAGAGATTACAGGGCAGGAATGGCTTGGAGGATGGAAAGGAAGCATGCAAAAGTGGGAGGAATACAAGAAGTTGAAGGAACTGCAAACCTATCAGCCTTACCCTCTCGCACTAAAACGATCATAACTTGAGCTACAGAGGTCCAAATGACGGGGTTCCAGTTGCGTTGGAAAGCTAACGTCCGGGGCTTCGATTTGATATATAATATGCCATGGTTGCCTTGATGCTAGGTGATGCGAACACGTGCTCCACGCGGACGCATCGCAGTGGCGAAAATCAGCGTGGCAGATTTCTTCTCCAGCAATTTCTGGGCTGTTTTCGACCCAGTTTTCGGCCCAGAAAACACAGATTAGAGGCTATAAAGTGGCGGAATCCATTCATTCATAATAATCAGCTCACAACACATAATTTGAGGGTTAGATGTAGTTTTTAGAGAGAGAGGTTCTCTCCTCTCTCTTAGGATTAGGATTTAGGATTTCTTTGCTTTCAGGATTGTTTCTTTTTATCAGGTTCAATGTTCCTTTTATTTATTTTTCCAATATAATTTATGAACTCTTCCATGTTACATATGATTTTTTTTAATTAATACAATTTGAGGTATTTCAGACTTATGATTGCTCTCTTTGATTTATTAATGCTCTCGATTTATCCAAATTATTTTCATTCAAGTAGAATTTCTTTCCTTTTGGCTTTGTTTAAGAAATTGGTAACACTTGAGTTGTCAAACTCAGCAGTGATTGAAATTGGAAGATTACTAATTGATCTGGATTGCTCTAAAGCTAGTCTTTCTACAGGGATTGACTAGGACTTGAGAATCAAGCTAATTAGTCCACTGGACTTTCCTTTGCTTTAGTAAAGGTTAACTTAGTGGGATTAAAACCCAATTCTCATCACATCTGATAAGGATAACAAGGACAGAATTTCCAGTTCCAATACCTTGCCAAGAGTTTATTTTATTATTACTATTTTATTTTTCTTATCATTTAACATACTTCTTCCTTACTTTCAAAACCCCTAATTTACAAGACTGATAACCAATAATTAGAACACCTCCTTGCAATTCCTTGAGAAGACGACCCGAGGTTTAAATACTCGGTTATCAATTTTAAAGGGGTTTGTTATTTGTGACAACCAAAACGTTTGTAAGAAAGGACTTTTGTTGGTTTAGAAGCTATACCTGCAACGAGGATTTATCTGCGAATTTCTAGACCATGCAAAAGTTCTCTCTTCAAAATGGGGCCGTTGCCGGGGAATTGCAAACGTGTGCCTTATTATTGGTTATTGTAAATATTTTCTTTTTGGTTGTTTATTTGTTTTTATTTTTATTTTTATTTTTGCTTTTTCATAAATTAAGAGGTTATTGGTTTTTATTTAGTTATTAAATTTTTTTTTTCATAAATTTGTTCTTCGTGTTCATCTTGACCTTCAAGTTGTTCTTAGTTGTTTTCTTCATTTTGATCTAAAAATTTTAAGTTTGGTGTCATTTTATTGTTTTTCTCTTTCCTCATTAAATTCAAAAATTCAAAAATTTAAAACTCAAATTTCAAATTTAAAAAAATTTTAAATTCAAATTTCAAAATTTCAAATTTCAATTTTCAAAATTCAAATTTAAAAATTTAAAATTTAAATTTCAAATTTCAAATTTTAAAATTTCAAAACTTAAATTTCAAAATTCAAATCTTTTTCAAAAAAAAAATCATATCTTTTTCAAAATCTTATCTTATCTTATTCCAAAAATCAAATTTCAAAATTCAATATTTAAATTTCAAATTTCAAAATTCAAATTTCAAAATTTAATTTTCAAATTCAAAAATTTAAATTTCAATAACCTTTTAATTTAAAATTTGTTTTTATTTTCGTTTTTAATTTTTATTTACTATTATGAGTTCTCACCCCTCTCGCTTTGAGTTTAGTTCCAATGCTGTTGCAAGGAATGGAAATTATAACAGGAACATACATCAAGGTCAAAACAATCAGAGATGGAAGGAGCCACGAGGATCTGATCAACCCTTTAGGCAACAACACCCTCCAAGATACCATAGACCACAACCATTCCACAATGCATGTCAAAACAACAGTTATGGTGGACACTTCCGTGACAACCAACACCCACCTAACTGCTATAGTCAAGAGCCATTCTGAGGTGCATACCAAGACGATAGATATGGTGGACCCCCATCATATACCTATGACCCACCTCCTCAACATCATTTTGGACCACCATACTCACAAGTCCCTTACCACCAAACACCCTCATATGATCCTAACCCTCATCTACCATACCAACCACCTTATGAACCATGTGAAACATATATAGAACCACCACCTCCATATGCACCATATCCATATCCATCAATCCAAGAGCCTTATGTTCCTACTTATGATACCCAAGCGGAACAAGAATCAACGGATCGTCTCAAGGAAACAGTGGATCAATTTCATGCAACCCTTCATCAATTGGAGCAAGCGATACATCAATTAGCTTCCCGACGTTCGAACACTCAAGGAATCCCCATGGCTTCATGTGGATAATCTAATAAAGAACGTAGCATGAAGGAGACATTAGAAACTCTGGTGGACAGTAAGGAGCATGAATTTGTACTGGAACAAGTGGAGGAAGCCGAAATTATTGAAGAAGAAGAAGTGGTTGAAGACTTGGGAGATGCTAAACCTCCATGGGAAAGTCAAGACATAGAACCTCCTTCCAAGACGGTTGCAGTTGATGTTGAGGAGGGTGTACAACCTCCAAGGCATATCATAGTTGAAGACTTGGAAGAGGTTGGTCAAGAGATGGAGATTACAGAGGAAGAAGCACAACCTCCCATGCCCTTGGTGAGAAATGAAGAAGAGATTGAATTGGAAGAAAGCTACCAATAGGAAGAGGTTGATATTGAAGAAACTTACAAGGAGGTGGAAGTTGACAAGGAAGAACTCAAGGGACTGGAGCTGGAAATCACCTTGCCAATGCTGTTAGAGACCTCTCCCCCAAAGCCATCACCATCCATTCCTTCATTCAAGTGGGTAAATATTTCATCTCTAAGCTTAATTAGCTCACTTGAATATGCTTTACTTGAAATAGATGGTCAGCTTAGAGCTCTTTGTGGCATTAAGCGTAAAAGGAAGATGGTTAGTAGTTGGAGTTATCATGCAAGGTTCAACATGGTTGTGTGCTCAAAGTTTCAATGCAAGGGTTGGTGTAAAGCTCAACTGAATGGGTCTAGGAAGTTGTTTGGACGCTTCACTGAGAATTCTAAAGCTGAACCACATGGATGGAATCATGATAATCAACTTGAAGACGGGTGTAGAAACAAGATTTGGGATCCCGGAGGATATTGGAATCACAAACATTGGTGGAGATTCCTGGATGAGTTCAAGCATAAGCCACAATAACAGGAAGCTCATCAAATGTCCAACTTAAGGACTTTAACTAAAAGTGCTAGGTGGGAGACAACCCACCATGGTATGATCGTTCCTTTTTCAATTTTATTTCGTTTTATTTGTTTTTATTTTATTTTATTTTATTTTCATTGAACCTGGAATTATTTATTGCATCTACATTAGCATTGCATTCTAGATACTACATATATAAAAAAAAAATCGCACGCGATGCGACAACGTCGCCGACGCATCCGCGTCACCAGTGCGTTTGGAAGAAAAGAAACGTGAATAGAGAGTCACGTGAAAGCGTGGCTGGAGGCATGCCTTTTGCACAAAATTGATCCACGCGACCGCGTCAACGACGCGTCTGCGTCATGTGGGAAAAATGCCTCCCACGCGTCCGCATCACCCACGTGAACGCGTGGCCCTGTGAAATCGACGTAAACGGGTGTATGGCAGAGTTGTGATGGAGTGGGGCTGGAACCATGCTAGAAGCACAAGCCCTAGTCATTTTTAAAAGAAAGGCCATTCACGCGATCGCGTCAACCACGCGACCGCGTCACCCAAAAATTTGGCGAAAAGAGTTTCGAACAGAGAGTTGTGCGAATGCGAGGCTACACTCGCGCCAATCGCACAAATCAGGCCACGCGATCGCGTGACCCGCGCGTCCGCGTCACCTGACCTTATCGCGCACCACGTGACTGCATCACCCACGCGTCCGCGTCGCCTGCGCCGCACAACTTATCTAGATCAGCGCCAATTATCTTGTCTTTTCTTTTCTAATCCTAATCTCTTCTATCTTTTCTTTTTTCTTCTGTCTTTCTTACTTTATTTCTTTCACTTCTCATTCTTTTTCACCTTCATTCTATTTTACTTAATTTACTTGCATATTTTATTCATTGCATTTTAAATTTGTGCATATTTTTATTTTTCTTTTCTAAATTTATTATTTTACCATTGGTATTAAATGTTCTTATTCAACTGTTGCATCCTTTCTTGAATTATTTTGGTGCTTAGTGACTTGTTGTACACTGTAAGATGATATTAATTATCTGCCAATGCCAATATTTTATGATACCTGCACTTCATTTGCATTGACATGAACTTATATTGATATTTTCATTACCCACACTCCTCCCCTTTGTTGCAAATTCTGCACCACTGGTATGCCATGTGCTTCTATTGTTTTCTCACGTACATGTTGAAGCTTCCATGTAAATGAGCTCCTTATTATCTGGTATTAATACCCATATTTTATTTATTTTTTATCTTTATTTTGGGTTAATTTTATTCCCTTTTTCTTTCAGGATGGCCACCAGGAAGAGAACCGGAAGACGTTTACATAGGAGAGACAAACAAGTTCCTACGCACATTCCTTGATAAGAAAAGCGTCAGTTGAAGCAACCCATCCACTTGCATATCTTAGCATACACCGAGGACGGTGCAATCTTTAAGTGTGGGGAGGTCGATACCGATCTCCATGGGTTAGTTACTCTTCTATCTCAACACCAATATTTTATTTTCTTTGTTTGTTCATTGTTGCATTTGCATATTTGATTGCATATTTGTTTGATTTTGTGCATTTAGTTACTACTTGGTTGAAGTAATATTTTCTTTTTCAAGAAATTTTTATAGTATTTCACTAATTTAAATTGAAAAATTTGTGTTAAACTTGTTTGGAAGTTGTATTTAGAACATGATTTTTGAGCCAAAGAACACACAACCTGTGAGATTTTGAGCTTATTTACATGGTTACATTATTTAACTATAAATATTTTATTCTTGTGTGTTTTCTTCTCTATAATTGCAATCTTTGCTTTGTTCCATTCTATATGTCCATTATTTAGTGTATTTACATGCTTGCATATGATTGAGGCCATTATTTGTTATTAGCTCACTTATCTCAAATAAGCCTACCTTTTACATCACCCTTGTTAACCCCCTTGAGCTTTTTAATCCCCTCTTGTTCTATAAACCACATTACTAGCCTTAAGCAGAAAAACAAAATAAAAATCCCAAGTTGAATCCTTGGTTAGCTTAAGATAGATATTGTGTATAATTTAAGTGTAGGGAATTTTATGGGAACATGGGATGATATGAAAAAGTAGGGAATTAAATTGAATAAGTTATTTGAAAATTTGGGAAGCATGCTCATGTGAAATCAAAATAATTAAATTACCATGTGCATTGAAAAAAAATTAAAATATTAAGTAATTAAATAAGGGGATAATAATAATAAAATAAAAAAAGAGAAGAAAAGAAAAGAGAAGAAAAATAATATTACCCCAAATGCAAAATAAAAAGAATCAATGCACATGGGACAAAATTCAAAAATAAGTTTGATACTCGAGCATGTAATACAAAAGTGGGAAAAATTTGGGTAGCTAGGTAAAGTATTTTAAAATTGTATAAAGTATGTATATGTTAGGTGACATCTTAGACTAATCAAGGATTCACTTTATAAAGCTCACTTGGCCATACATATATCCTTACCTTTACCTCAGCCCCATTACAACCCTAAAAAGACCTCATGATGTTTGCATTTAATACATTAAATATTTGTTGATTGGTTAGATGAAAAACAGAGTTTAGAGAGCATGACTAGAGAAGAGTAGAGTTAATTACTCTATACACTTGAGAGATTAGAGTGCATATACACTATCAGTAAGGGTTCAGTGCTTAATTCTATGTTCCCTGCTTTCATAAGCTATCTTCTTACAAGTTTACTTGTCTTTTATTGTGTAATTTAAATTAATGGAATTTGATTCATATTTGTCTTGGAGAACATATTTACTTTTAACCAAGTAGGTAGAAACATTTTGCATGTAGTGCATTCATATAGATAGGTTGCATTTCATACATTCTACCATTCCTCTTCACCCCTTTATAGTTTTTCTTGAGCTTAGCATGAGGACATGCTAATGTTTAAGTGTGGGGAGGTTGATAAACCACTATTTCATGGTTTATCTTGTGCTCAATTGAGTGATTTTTATCAACTCTTTACCCACTTATTCATACTATTTGCATGAGTTTACATTCTCCTTCCTAATTTTGTGCTATGATTGAAAACATGCTTCTTTGGTCTCAAGTTTGATATGTTTAACCCTCTCTTATTATCATTAGATGCCTTGATATGTGTGTTAAGTGATTTCAGAGATTACAGGGCAGGAATGGCTTGGAGGATAGAAAGGAAGCATGCAAAAGTGGGAGGAATACAAGAAGTTGAAGGAACTGCAAAGCTGTCAGCCTGACCCTCTCGCACTAAAACGGTCATAACTTGAGCTACAGAGGTCCAAATGACGCAGTTCTAGTTGCGTTGGAAAGATAACGTTCGGGGATTCTATTTGATATATAATATGATATAGTTGCCCTGATGCTAGGTGACGCAAAAGCGTGCTCCACGCGGACGCGTCACAGTGGCGAAAATCAGCGTGGCAGATTTCTTCTCCAGCGATTTCTGGGTTGTTTTCGACCCAGTTTTCGGCCCAGAAAACATAGATTAGAGGCTATAAAGTCGGGGAATCCATTCATTTATAATAATCAGCTCACAACACATAATTTGAGGGTTAGATGTAGCTTTTAGAGAGAGAGGTTCTCTCCTCTCTCTTAGGATTAGGATTTAGGATTTCTTTGCTTTCAGGATTGTTTCTTTTTATCAGGTTCAATGTTCCTTTTATTTATTTTTCCAATTTAATTTATGAACTCTTCCATGTTAGATATGATTTTTTTAATTAATACAATTTGAGGTATTTCAGACTTATGATTGCTCTCTTTAATTTATTAATGCTCTCGATTTATCCAAATTATTTTCATTCAAGTAGAATTTCTTCCCTTTTGGCTTTGGTTAAGTAATTAATAACACTTGAGTTGTCAAACTCAGCAGTGATTAAAATTGGCAGATTACTAACTGATCTGGATTGCTTTAAAGCTAGTCTTCCCACAGGGATTGACTAGGACTTGAGGATCAAGCTAATTAGTCCACTTGACTTTCCTTTGCTTTAGTAAAGGTTAAATTAGTGGGATTAAAACCCAATTTTCATCACCTCTGATAAGAATAACAAGGACAGGATTTCCAGTTCCAATACCTTGCCAAGAGTTTATTTTATTATTACTATTTTATCATTTAACATACTTCTTCCTTACTTTCAAAACCCCCAATTTACAAGACTCATAACCAATAATAAGAACACCTCCCTGCAATTCTTTGAGAAGATGACCCGAGGTTTAAATACTCGGTTATCAATTTTAAAGGGGTTTGTTATTTGTGACAACCAAAACATTTGTAAGAAAGGACTTTTGTTGGTTTAGAAGCTATTCCTGCAACGAGGATTTATCTGCGAATTTCTAGACCACGCAAAACTTCTCTGTTCACTGATCCCGCTAGGAATCTGGACAAGGCTGCCAATCTCCCGTTGAGTTGTTGTACTTCTTTGACACAAGTTGGGCTCTTCATGTTGAGTATGGCCTGGCATTTATCTGGATTTGCCTCAATTCCTCTTTACGTGAGCATAAAACCTAAGAACTTGCCAGCTTCAACTGCAAAGGTGCATTTTGCAGGATTGAGTCGCATGCCATGCTTCCTTATAGTGTCGAACACTTGGACTAGGTCGGACAATAATGTCTCTTCACTTTGTGTCTTTATCAACATGTCATCCACATAGACTTCCATGACTTTTCTAATATGATCCGAAAAGACTTTATTCATTAGCCTTTGATAAGTAGCTCCCGTTGAGACCGAAAGGCGTTACAATGTAGCAGTAGTTTGCTTTTGGTGTTAAGAACGAGGTTTTTTCTTGATCGGGTGGATACATTGGGGTTTGATTGTATCTGGAATATGCATCCATAAACGAGAGGTATTTATATCTGGAGGAGGCATCTACCAAGGCGTCGATACTTGGGAGTGGATAAGGGTCTTTTGGGCAGGCTTTGTTGAGATCGGTATAGTCGGTACACATTCGCCACTTCCCGTTTGATTTTTTCACCAAGACGACGTTAGCTAACCATAGTGGGTACTTGACTTCTCTTATGAATCCTGCCTCCAGTAGAGCTTGTACCTGCTCTTCCACAGCTTGGGATCATTCGGGTCCGAGCTTTCTACGCCTCTGTTATACTGGCCGAGATCCAGGGTAGACTGCTAGCTTATGACACATTAACTCGGGGTCTATGCCTGGCATGTCTGCAGCCTTCCACGCAAAGAGGTCGGCGTTTTCTCGTAAGAACTGTACGAGTGATTCTTTTATGTCTCCTTTTAGAATCGTGCCAATATTGGTTATTTTGTCCGAGATGTCTCCGATTTGGACTTTCTCTACTTCAACTTCAGGTTGTGGACGGAGTTCTTCTCGCCTCTGAAGTCCACCAAGTTTGATTGTGTGGAATTCTTCTCCTCTACCTCTGAGGTTTAGACTTTCGTTATAACAGCGGCGTGCCATCTTCTGATCTACTTTTATCGTAGCTATCCCTTCTGCAGTTGGGAATTTTATGCATAGATGTGGAGTTGAGACTATTGCACCGAGTTGATTTAGTGTTGTCCGACCTATTAGGGCTTTGTAGGTTGAACTCACGTCGACCACGATGTAGTCTATCTTGAGTGTTCTGGATTGGTTCCCTTTTCCAAAGGTTGTGTGTAGTGGGACGTATCCCAGTGGTTGCACTGGAGTGTCTCCCAGTCCGAACAGGCTGTTTGGATATGCTCTATGTTCTTTATCTTCCAAGTCGAGCTTGTCGAAGGCAGTTTTGAATAAGATGTCGGCAGAGCTTCCTTGGTCTATCAGTGTGCGGTGGAGATTTACATTTGCCAGTATAATGGTGATGAACATGGAATCGTCGTGTCCTGAGATGATACCGGATGCATCTTCTTTGGTAAATGTAATTGCAGGGATGTCGGGTGCTTCCTGCTTTCCTTCGACATGATATACTTCTTTGAGATATCTTTTGCGAGTTGATTTGGAGATTCCTCCTCCTGCAAACCCTCCGTGTATCATATGAACATGTCTTTCTGGTGTACGAGGTGATTGCTCGGTTCGTCCAACCTCCTCATCTCTTCTCCTTTTTCTTTGCTCATCATCCCGGGTTGCCAGATACCGATCTAGTTTTCCTTCTCTCACTAATTTTTCTATGACATTTTTTAAGTCAAAGCATTCGTTGGTGGAATGCCTTCGGACTCGATGGTATTCACAATATTCGTTCCGGTTTCCTCCTCCTCTTTTGCCTTTGAGTGGTCGAGCTGGGGCTATTTTTTCTGTGTGGCAGACTTCTTTGTAAATATCCACCAGGGACACCTGAAGAGGGGTGTAATTATGATATTTTTTAATTTTTTCCCTTGCCGATCTTCCTTCTTTTTGAACTCTTTATCTTTGTCTCGGTAGGTGGATCCGAATTTTGAGGTTTCTCCTAGTCGAGAATTTTCTTCCATGTTGATGTATTTCTCCGCTTGTTCTTGCACTTCGTCCAGAGATGTGGGGTACTTCTTTGATATAGATTGGCTAAAAGGTCCCTCTCGTAGACCATTGATGAGGCCCATGATGGCGGCCTCTGTTGGTAGGCTTTGTATGTCTAGGCATGTTTTGTTGAATCTTTCCATGTAGTTGCAAAGACTTTTGATGAGCGGATAATTTATACGCTTTTTGGCATTGTTTTTAGTATGTTTTTAGTAAAATCTAGTTACTTTTAGGGATGTTTTCATTAGTTTTTATGATAAATTCACATTTCTGGGATTTACTATGAGTTTGTGTGTTTTTCTGTGATTTCAGGTATTTTCTGGCTGAAATTGAGGGACTTGAGCAAAAATCAGATTCAGAGGTTGAAGAAGGACTGCTGATGCTGTTGGATTCTGACCTCCCTGCACTCAAAGTGAATTTTATAGAGCTACAGAACTCAAAATGGAGCGCTTTCAATTCCGTTGGAAAGTAGACATCCAGGGCTTTCCAGCAATGTATAATAGTCCATACTTTGAACGAGTTTAGACGATGTAAAATGGCGTTGAAACGCCAGAAACACGTCACAAACCAGAGTTGAACGCCAGAAATACGTTACAACCTGGCGTTCAACTCCAGAAAGAGCCTCTGCACGTGTAACATTGAAGCTCAGCCCAAGCACACACCAAGTGGGCCCCGGAAGTGGATTTATGCATCAATTACTTACTTCTGTAAACCCTAGTAACTAGTTTAGTATAAATAGGACTTTTTACTATTGTATTAGACATCTTTGGATTATATTTTGATCTATTGATCACGTTTGGGGGCTGGCCATTCGGCCATGCCTGGACCTTTCACTTATGTATTTTCAACGGTAGAGTTTGTGCACTCCATATATTAAGGTGTGGAGCTCTGCTGTTCCTCAAAGATTAATGCAAAGTACTACTGTTTTTCTATTCAATTCAACTTATTCCGCTTCTAAGATATTCATTCGCACTTCAACCTGAATGTGATGAACGTGACAATCATCATCATTCCCTATGAACGCGTGCCTGACAACCACTTCCGTTCTACCTTAGATTGAATGAGTATCTCTTGGATCTCTTAATCAGAATCTTCGTGGTATAAGCTAGATTGATGGCGGCATTCATGAGAGTCCGGAAAGTCTAAACCTTGTCTGTGGTATTCCGAGTAGGACTCTGGGATTGAATAACTGTGACGAACTTCAAACTCGCGAGTGCTGGGCGTAGTGACAGACGCAAAAGGAGGGTGAATCCTATTCCAGTATGATCGAGAACCTCAGATGATTAGCCGTGCTGTGACAGAGCATTTGGACCATTTTCACAAGAGGATAGGATGCAGCCATTGGCAAGGGTGATGCCTCCAGACGATTAGCCATGCAGTGACAGCGCATCAGACCATTTTCCAGAGAGGATTAAAAGTAGCCATTGACAACGGTGATGTCCTTCATAAAGCCAGCCATAGAAAGGAGTAAGACTGATTGGATGAAGACAGCAGAAAAGCAGAGGTTCAGAGGAACGAAAGCATCTGTGTGCACTTATCTGAAATTCTCACCAATGATATACATAAGTGTTTCTATCCTTATTTTCTATTTATTATTTATGTTCGAAAACTCCATAACTTTTTGATATCCGCCTGACTGACATTTACAAGGTGACCATAGCTTGCTTCAAGCCGACAATCTCCGTAGGATCGACCCTTACTCACGTAAGGTTTATTACTTGGACGACCCAGTGCACTTGCTGGTTAGTTGTATCGAAGTTGTGAATGAAAAATGAATTATTAAGACGTTCGTACAGAGTTTCTGGCGCCGTTGCCTGAGATCACAATTTCGTGCACCAAGTTTTTGGCGCTGTTGCCGGGGATTGTTCGAGTTTGGACAACTGACGGTTCATCTTGTTGCTCAGATTAGGTAATTTTCTTTTTGTTTTACTTTCAAAAATTTTTTTTAAAATCTTTCAAAAATTTCTCCTTTGTTTTCGAAAAAAATTTTAAAATAAAAATATTTTCAAAAATATATTTTTCTTTAGAATTTTTAAGAATGAATTCTAGTGTTTCATGAAGCATGTTGAAGCCTGGCTGGCTGTAAAGCCATGTCTAATTCTTCTGGATAGGGAATGTCAGGCGTGTCATGTCTGAGTTATATACTAAAGCTTGGCTGGCTATTAAGCCATGCCTGACCCTTTGATTGGAGCTTTAGACTAAAGAGCATAAGATTCCTGGAATTCATATTAAAAATTTTGGAATCCTTATTTTTCTTTTTCAAAATGATTTTCAAAAAAATTAAAAGAAAATACAAAAATTTCATAAAATCATAAAAATCAAAAAAATATTTTTGTGTTTCTTGTTTGAGTCATGTGTCATGTTATAAGTTTGGTGTCAATTGCATGTTTTAAAATTTGCATAAAATTTTCGAAAAACTCATACATTCATGGTGTTCTTCATGATCTTCAAGTTATTCTTGGTAAGTCTTCTTGTTTGATCTTGATGTTTTCTTGTTTTGTGTCTTTTCTTGCTTTTCATATGCATTCTTGAAATCTTAGTGTCTAAGCATTAAAGATTTCTAAGTTTGGTGTCTTGCATGTTTTCTTTGCATTAAAAATTTTTCAAAAATATGTTCTTGATGTTCATCATGATCTTCATCGTGTTCTTGGTGTTCGTCTTGACATTCATAGCATTCTTGCATGCATTCCTTGTTTTGATCCAAAAAGAAAAGAGAAAAACATGAAAATGATGTTTTAAATTTTTCTCTCTCATCATTAAAAATTCAAAAATCAAAAAAATATCTTCCCCTTTTTCTCTCTTAAATTTTCAAAAATTAGATTTGACTTTTTCAAAAATTTTTAAAATCTAGTTGTTTCTTATGAGTCAAATCAAATTTTCAATTTAAAAATATTATCTTTTTCAAATTCTTTTTCAAAAATCAAATCTTTTTCATTTTTCTTATCTATTTTCGAAAATTTCAAAAAAAAATATTTTTCAAAAATCTTTTTCTTAATTTTACACCATATTTTCGAAAATAACATCATCAATTAATGTTTTGATTCAAAAAATTTCAAGTTTGTTACTTGCTTGTTAAGAAAGATTCAAACTTTAAGTTCTAGAATCATATTTTGTGATTTCTTGTGAATCAAGTCATTAATTGTGATTTTAAAAATCAAATCTTTTTCAAAACTAATTTCAATCATATCTTTTCAAAAATATCTTTCTATCTTATCTTTTTCAAAATCATATCTTTTTCAAAAATTTGATTTTAAAATATCTTTTCTAACTCTTATCTTCTTATCCTTTCAAAATTGATTTTCAAATTTGTTTCAACTAACTAACTAACTTTCTGTTGGTTTCTTATCTTTTTCAAAACTACCTAACTAATCTCTCTCTCTCTAATTTTCGAAAATATCTCCCTCTTTTTCAAAATTTCTTTTTAAATAACTAATTATTTTAATTTCTGATTTTAATTTTCAAAAATTACTAACCTTTTTCAAAAACTATTTTTGAAAATCACTAACCATTTTTCAAAAATAATTTTCGAAAATTCCCTTTCTCTCTCATCTCCTTCTATTTATTTATTCATCTACTCACACAAGGACCTTTATACTGTGGTAAAAAGGATCTCTATTATTATTTTTCTGTTCCCTCCTTTTTCATATGAGCAGGAGCAAGGACAAGAATATTCTTGTTGAAGCAGATCCAGAACCTGAAAGGACTCTGAAGAGGAAACTAAGAGAAGCTAAATAACAACAATTCAACAAGCACCTTTCAGAAAATTTCGAACAAGAAGAGGAGATGGCAGCCGAAAATAATAATAATACAAGGAGGATGCTTGGTGACTTTACTGCACCTAATTCCAATTTACATGGAAGAAGCATCTCCATCCCTGCCATTGGAGCAAACAATTTTGAGCTGATACCTCAATTAGTTTCTCTGATGCAGCAGAACTGCAAGTTTCATGGACTTCCATCTGAAGATCCTTTTCAGTTCTTAACTGAATTCTTGCAGATATGTGATAGTGTTAAGACTAATGGAGTAGATCCTGAAGTCTACAGGCTCATGCTTTTCCCTTTTGCTGTAAGAGACAGAGCTAGAGTATGGTTGGACTCTCAACCTAAGGATAGCCTGAACTCTTGGGATAAGCTGGTCAAGGCTTTCTTAGCCAAGTTCTTTCCTCCTCAAAAGCTGAGTAAGCTTAGAGTGGATGTTCAGACCTTCAGACAGAAAGAAGGTGAATCCCTCTATGAAGCTTGGGAGAGACACAAAGGACTGACCAAAAAGTGTTCTTCTGACATACTTTCAGAATGGACCATCCTGGATATATTCTATGATGGTCTGTCTGAATTAGCTAAGATGTCATTGGATACTTCTGCAGGTGGATCCATTCACCTAAAGAAAACGCCTGCAGAAGCTCAAGAACTCATTGACATGGTTGCTAATAACCAGTTCATGTACACTTCTAAAAGGAATCCTGTGAATAATGGGACGCCTATGAAGAAGGGAGTTCTTGAAATTGATACTCTAAATGCCATACTGGCTCAGAATAAAATATTGACTCAGCAAGTCAATATGATTTCTTAGAGTCTGAATGGAATGCAAGCTGCATCCAACAGTACTCAAGAGGCATCTTCTGAAGAAGAAGCTTATGATCCTGAAAATCCTACAATAGCAGAGGTAAATTATGTGGGTGAACCTTATGGAAACACATATAATCCATCATGGAGAAATCACCCAAATCTCTCATGGAAGGATCAACAAAAGCCTCAACAAGGCTATAATAATGGTGGAAGAAATAGGTTTAACAATAGTAAACCTTTTTCATCATCCACTCAACAACAGACAGAGAACTCTGAATAAAATACCTCTAATTTAGCAAACTTAGTCTCTGATCTATCTAAGGCCACCGTAAGTTTCATGAATGAAACAAGGTCCTCCATTAGAAATTTGGAGGCACAAGTGGGCCAGTTGAGTAAAAGGATCACTGAAATCCCTCCTAGTACTCTCCCAAGCAAGATAGAAGAAAATCCAAAAGGAGAGTGCAAGGCCATTGAATTGATCACCATGGCCGAACTTGTAAAGGAAGGAGAGGATGTAAATCCCAGTGAGGAAGACCTCCTGGGTCATCCAGTGATCAATAAGGAGTTTCCCTTGGAGGAACCAACGGAATCTGAGACTCATCTAGAGACCATAGAGATTCCATTGAACCTCCTTATGCCCTTCATGAGCTCTGATGAGTATTCCTCTTCTGAAGAGAATGAGGATGTTACTGAAGAGCAAGTTACCAAGTACCTTGGTGCAATCATGAAGCTGAATGCCAAATTATTTGGTATTGAGACTTGGGAAGATGAACCTCCCTTGTTCACCAATGAATTGAGTGATCTGGATCAACTGACATTGCCTTAGAAGAAACAGGATCCTGGAAAGTTCATAATACCTTGTGCCATAGGCACGATGATCTTTGAAAAAGTTCTGTGTGACCTTGGTTCAGGGATAAACCTCATGCCCCTCTCTGTAATAGAGAAACTGGGAATCTTTGGAGTGCAAGCCACTAAAATCTCATTAGAGATGGCAGACAATTCAAGAAAACAGGCTTATGGACAAGTAGAGGACGTGTTAGTAAAGGTTGAAGGCCTTTACCTCCCTGCTGATTTCATAATCCTTGATACTGGGAAGGATGAGGATGAATCCATCATCCTTGGAAGACCTTTCCTAGCCACAGCAAGAGCTGTGATTGATGTTGACAGAGGTGAATTAGTCCTTCAATTGAATGAGTACTCCCTTGTGATTACAACTCAAGGTTACCCTTCTGTAAATATGGAAAAGAGGCACAGTAAGCTTCTCTCAAAACAGAGTCAAGTAGAGCCTCCACAGTCAAACTCTAAGTTTGGTGTTGGGAGGCCACAACCAAACTCTAAGTTTGGTGTTGAACTCCCGTATCCAAACTCTAAGTTTGGTGTTGGGAAGTCTCAACAATGCTCTGAACATCTGTGAGGCTCCATAAGAGCCCACTGTCAAGCTATTGACATTAAAGAAGCGCTTGTTGGGAGGTAACCCAATTTTTATTTATCTAATTTAATTTTTCTTGTTCTTTCATGTTTTATTAGGTTCATGATCATGTGGAGTCACAAAATAAATATAAAAATTGAAAACGGAATCAAAAACAGTAGAAGAAAAATCACACCCTGGAGGAAGACCTTACTAGCGTTTAAACGCCAGTAAGAAGCATCTAGCTGGCGTTCAACGCCAGAACAGAGCATGGTTCTGGCGCTGAACGCCCAAAATGGGCAGCATCTGGGCGTTTGAATGCCAGAATTGCACCCTGGAGAAGAGCTGGCGCTGAACGCCAGAATTGCACCCTGGAGAAGAGCTGGCGCTGAACGCCCAGAACAAGCATGGTTCTGGCGTTCAACGCCAGAAATGGGCAACAAATGGGCATTCAACGCCCAGAACAAGCACCAATCTGGTGCTGAACGCTCAGAGTTGTGTGCAAGGGCATTTTGCATGCCTAATTTGGTGTAAGGTTGTAAATCCTTGAACACCTCAGGATCTGTGGACCCCACAGGATCCCCACCTACCTCCACTCACTCTCTCCATTCATGGCCATCCCTTCTGTTTTCCATTTACCACTCACATCCATACACCCACCTACCTTCAAAATTCAACATCTCTTTCCCAACCAATCCCACCCATATGGCCGAATACACACATCCCTCCATCTCCTCCATATCTTCTTCTTCTTCTTCTTCTTCTATTCTTTCTTTTTTTGCTCGAGGGCGTGCAACATTCTAAGTTTGGTATGGTAAAAGCATAGCTTTTTTGGTTTTTCATAACCATTAATGGCACCTAAGGCCAGAAAAACCTCAAGAAAGAGAAAAGGAAAGACAATTGCTTCCACCTCTGAGCCATGGGAGATGGAAAGATTCATCTCACAAGCCCATCACTAAGAAAAGGATGGAGCAAACAAGAGAGCACATTCATGGATCTCAACAGGCACATGAAGAAGCTCATCATCAAGAAATCCCTGAGATACCTCAGAGGATACATTTTCCTCCACATAATTTTTGGGAACAACTAAGGGTGGAACATTAAGGGCACTCCATCATACTCCATGAAATAAGAGAAGATCAAAAAGCAATGAGGGAGGAGCAACAAAGACAAGGAAGAGACATAGAAGAGCTCAAGGACATCACTGGTTCCTCAAGAAGTAATCGCCACCATCACTAAGGTGGACTCATTCCTTGTTCTTACATTCTCTGTTTTTCGTTTTCTATGTTAAGTGCTTATCCATGTTTGTGTCTTCATTACATGATCATTATTATTTAGTAACTTTGTCTTAAAGTTATGAATGTCCTATGAATCCATCACCTCTCTTAAATGAAAACTGTTTTAATTCAAAAGAACAAGAAGTACATGAGTTTCGAATTTATCCTTGAACTTAGTTTATTTATATTGATGTGGTGACAATGCTTCTTATTTTCTGAATGTATGCTTGAACAGTGCATATGTCTTTTGAAGTTGTTGTTTAAGAATGTTAAATATGTTGGCTCTTGAAAGAATGATGACAAGGAGACATGTTATTTGATAATCTGAAAAATCATAAAAATGATTCTTGAAGCAAGAAAAAGCAGCAAAGAACAAAGCTTGCAGAAAAAAAAAAGATGGCGAAAAAAAAGAGAGAAAGCAAGCAGAAAAAGCCAAAAGCTCTTAAAACCAAGAGGCAAGAGCAAAAAGCCAGTAACCCTTAAAACCAAAAGGCAAGGGTAATAAAAAGGATCCCAAGGCTTTGAGCATCAGTGGATAGGAGGGCCTAAAGGAATAAAATCCTGGCCTAAGCGGCTAAACCAAGCTGTCCCTAACCATGTGCTTGTGGCGTGAAGGTGTCAAGTGAAAACTTGAGACTGAGCGGTTAAAGTCAAGGTCCAAAGCAAAAACAGAGTGTGCTTAAGAAGCCTGGACACCTCTAATTGGGGACTTTAGCAAAGCTGAGTCACAATCTGAAAAGGTTCACCCAATTATGTGTCTGTGGCATTTATGTATCCGGTGGTAATACTGGAAAACAAAGTGCTTAGGGCCACGGCCAAGACTCATAAAATAGCTGTGTTCAAGAATCATCGTACTGAACTAGGAGAATCAATAACACTATCTGAACTCTGAGTTCCTATAGATGCCAATCATTCTGAACCTCAATGGATAAAGTGAGATGCCAAAACTATTCAAGAGGCAAAAAGCTACAAGTCCCGCTCATCTGATTGGAGCTATGTTTCATTGATAGTTTGGAATTTATAGTATATTCTCTTCTTTTTATCCTATTTGATTTTCAGTTGCTTGGGGACAAGCAACAATTTAAGTTTGGTGTTGTGATGAGCAGATAATTTATACGCTTTTTGGCATTGTTTTTAGTATGTTTTTAGTAGAATCTAGTTACTTTTAGGGATGTTTTCATTAGTTTTTATGCTAAATTCACATTTCTGGCCTTTACTATGAGTTTGTGTGTTTTTCTGTGATTTCAGGTATTTTCTGGCTGAAATTGAGGGACTTGAGCAAAAATCAGATTCAGAGGTTGAAGAAGGACTGCTGATGCTGTTGGATTCTGACCTCCCTACACTCAAAGTGAATTTTATGGAGATAAAGAACTCAAAATGGAGCGCTTTCAATTGCGTTGGAAAGTAGACATTCAGGGCTTTCCAGCAATGTATAATAGTCCATACTTTGAACGAGTTTAGACGACGTAAAATGGCGTTGAACGCCAGTTCTACGCTGCTGTCTGGAGTTAAACGCCAGAAACACGTCACAAACCAGAGTTGAACGCCAGAAATACATTACAACCTGGCGTTCAACTCCAGAAAGAGCCTCTGCACGTGTAACATTCAAGCTCAGCCCAAGCACACACCAAGTGGGCCCCGGAAGTGGATTTATGCATCAATTACTTACTTCTGTAAACCCTAGTAACTAGTTTAGTATAAATAGGACTTTTTACTATTGTATTAGATATCTTTGGATTATATTTTGATCTATTGATCATGTTTGGGGGCTGGCCATTCGGCCATGCCTGGACCTTTCACTTATGTATTTTCAACGGTAGAGTTTCTGCACTCCATAGATTAAGGTGTGGAGCTCTACTGTTCCTCAAAGATTAATCCAAAGTACTACTGTTTTTCTATTCAATTCAACTTATTCCGCTTCTAAGATATTCATTTGCACTTCAACCTGAATGTGATGAACGTGACAATCATCATCATTCCCTATGAACGCGTGCCTGACAACCACTTCCGTTCTACCTTAGATTGAATGAGTATCTCTTGGATCTCTTAATCAGAATCTTCGTGGTATAAGCTAGATTGATGCCGGCATTCATGAGAGTCCGGAAAGTCTAAACCTTGTCTGTGGTATTCCGAGTAGGACTCTGGGATTCAATGACTGTGACGAACTTCAAACTCACGAGTGCTGGGCGTAGTGACAGACGCAAAAGGAGGGTGAATCCTATTCCAGTATGATCGAGAACCTCAGATGATTAGCCGTGCTGTGACAGAGCATTTGGACTATTTTCACAAGAGGATAGGATGTAGCCATTGGCAAGGGTGATGCCTCCAGACGATTAGCCATGAAGTGACAGCGCATCAGACCATTTTCCAGAGAGGATTAAAAGTAGCCATTGACAACGGTGATGTCCTTACATAAAGCCAGCCATGGAAAGGAGTAAGATTGATTGGATGAAGACAGCAGGAAAGCAGAGGTTCAGAGGAACGAAAGCATCTCTGTGCACTTATCTGAAATTCTCACCAATGATATACATAAGTGTTTCTATCCTTATTTTCTATTTATTATTTATGTTCGAAAACTCCATAACCTTTTGATATCCGCCTGACTGAGATTTACAAGGTGACCATAGCTTGCTTCAAGCCGACAATCTCCGTGGGATCGACCCTTACTCACGTAAGGTTTATTACTTGGACGACCCAGTGCACTTGCTGGTTAGTTGTATCGAAGTTGTGAATGAAAAATGAATTATTAAGACGTGCATACAGAGTTTCTGGCGCCGTTGCCTGAGATCACAATTTCATGCACCAACTTTCCCGATCTCCTTGCTTGATTCCTAATAGGCTGGGGGAATGCTTAGCCTTATCTTTTTGGATGGAGAATCTGGCCAGAAACTTTTTGGCTAAGTCATCAAAGCTTGAAATGGACTTCGGAGGTAAGTTGTCGAACCATCTAATTGCTGTCTTTGTGAGAGTTGTTGGAAAAGCTTTGCAACAAACTGCATCTGAGGCGTCGGTGTGGTACATTCTACTTCTGAAATTGCTGAGGTGATGGTTGGGATCTGTAGTGCCATCGTACAAAGTCATATCCGGAAGTTTGAAGTCCTTAGGGATTTTGGTCTTCATGATTTCTCTAGTGAATGGATCTTGATCCTTGCAAGAGTTGTCCTCAGAGGTGGACCGAGTAGCTTTGGCTTTGAGATCGGCTTCGAGCTTTAGAAGTTTATTTTCTAATTCTCGGCGTCGCCTTACCTCTCTTTGGAGATCCTTCCCAACTTCTCATTGATGCTGGGTTTCTTTTTCAAGTTGCTTTAAACAATCTTGAAGCGCTTCTATCACTCCCAGATTTGATAAGTTTTTGTCCCCGTTAGATTCTGGGGTATCTTTCAGTGTATTGCCCGCATTTTTGTGTGGTGTTCTATCCTCTAGATCTGAATTGTGGTTGTTGTCATGGTCGTCTTCCATGGTGATGGGATGACTTCCAAGGTCCCTGGCAACGGCGCCAATGTTCCGAGGGTTACCTGAAACTGTAGGTTGGTCTCAGACGAGATCTTCTATACTGGTCGGAGATGACGTGTCCGGCTGGTGGGTGGCGGCCGGAGCTGTCGTGTCCGACTTGTTGGACTGGCTGCACTGCTGATCCTTCGTCACCGGAGGGTGGGGGGTACTTACAAGAGACTCCGATGCTTAAGTTAGCATGGGTATTAAACAGGTTTTTTAGTAGAATCAGAATATGAGTTATACCTGGGTGCTCTAGTGTATTTATAATGGTGTGGAGTGACCTTCTTAGATAAGATAAGTTAGTTATCTTATCTTATCTTATCTTTGGGTGAGGTCAGCTTATCTTCAAGGGGACCGCCTTTATCTCTATAGGCTGGGACTGCCTTTAGATTTGGGTCGTGTTCCTCTTTTTGGGCCTTTTACTGGGCTTTCCTGTCGGTTTGGCCGAGCTCTTTGAGAAGAGATCGGATAGCCTGACCTGAAGAGGTCGGTCGCTTTGTTACTGAACATCCCGGATCGGATAGCTCGACCCAGGGTATGAACAGTTACTATGTTATGATGTGTTTTATGAGTTGTGGTAGGGTCTATGGTTCCCTGATTGATGGTTGGGGTTGTGGTTAAAATGCTGATTTGATGAATAAGGCTTGTTATGGTCCTGGTTGTGGTTTTGTTGATTTCCCCACCCAAAGTTTGGGTGGCTCTTCCAACCTGGGTTGTATGTCTTAGAGTGTGGGTCATATGGTGGTCTGGATGAATTGTTCACATAATTGGCTTGTTCCCAGTCACCTTCAGATTCTGGTGCATTCCCTTCTTATTGAGGAGTTTGGTCTTGAATGACTGAGGCTTGGTTGGCCTCCATCCTTTTGGTTAGAGCTGCTATTTGAGCTGTAATCGCTTTGTTCTGAGCTAACAAAGCATCTACAGAGTTGAGCTCTAGCACTCCCTTCTTCTGAGTCCTCTCTGAAGCATAGAAATATTCATTTTTAGCTACAGTCTCAATGACATCTATGGCCTCTTCAATGGTTTTCTTCTTGTTGAGTGAGCCTCTTGAAGAATGGTCCACAGCCTTCTTTGCTTCATAAGATAGTCCCTCATAAAAGATGTGTGGTTGTACCCATTCATTGAACATTTCTGGTGGGCATCTTCTTGTCAGATCTTTGAATCTCTCCCAGGCCTCATAAAGTGTTTCTCCATCTTGTTGTCTGAAAGTTTGAACCTCAGCTCTCAGCCTATTGATTCTTTGTGGGGGGTAAAATCTTGCAAGGAATCTGTTCACGACCTCCTCCCATGTAGTTAGGCTGTCCTTGGGGAATGATTCCAACCACTTTGCTGCCTTATCTCTGAGTGAGAAAAGGAACAAGAGTAGTTTGTAGATGTCAGGGTGTACCCCGTTGGACTTTACAGTATCACATATCCTCAAGAACGTGCTGAGATGTTGATTAGGGTCTTCTTGGGCACTTCCTCCATATGAACAATTATTCTGAACAAGTGTGATGAGCTGAGGTTTCAGCTCAAAATTATTGGCATGAATTGTTGGCTTGAGGATGCTGCTACCACAATTTCTTGGGTTTGGGTTGATGTAGGAGCCTAAGACTCTCCTTTCTTGCCCATCTTGATTTACTGGGCCTTCTCTAGCATTGTGAGCTTCTTCTTCATGGTGGTTCTCCATCTTCTCCTCTATGTTTGTTTCAAAATACTCTTCCTCTTCCTCAGCACCAATGACTCCTTTCCCTCTTGCTTCCCTCCTTAATCTAAGGAAGGTCCTCTCAGGTTCAGAATCAAAGGAAGTTGAAGCACCGCTTCTTCTACCTGTCATACAACCAACAAGGCAAAAACCAAGAAAGAAAATGAATGAAGAAATTACTCTAGTTAGAGTGGTTGTTAGTGTGAGTTGTGCAATTAATCGAACAGTTAGAGGAGTGGGAATATGTAATAAAAAAAACTTAAAGAAGAAAGAAATAGAACTCAAAATAAAAGAAAATAAAAAGGTGCTAAATAAAATAAAATAATAGGGAATTTAAATTGCTTAATCTAGCTCTCCAATCGATTTAATCACTGTCAAATTTAAGCCAATCCCCGGCAACGGCGCCATAAAACTTGATGACTCGAAATTCACACCCCATTCAAAATTGGTGAATTAGTCCTTTTGGCAAGCGCACCAAAATTGTCGTCAAGTAATAACCCACAGAGGAGTGGGATCGTATCCACAGAGATTGGAAAATTCGAGCAATTTTAATCAATTGATGAATTAGTCAAGCGGATCAATAGGATTGTAGAGTGCAGAATTGTAAATGACATAAATGTAAATGACTAGAATATAAAGAAAAGCAATAAAGTGCAAAAATATAAATGGCAAAAAGTAAAGGGCAGAATCATAAATGACTTGAATGTAAATGGGAATGGGGAATTGCTGAATATAAAAATAAGCAGTAAAGAATTGGATAGATAAGAATGGGGAAATTCATTGAGATTGGGAGATGTTGTCTTTTTAGATTGAATCTAGCTTGTATCCCCTTCAATCATGCAACTCATTGACCTCTTGGCAATCATGATTGATTGAGCCCCAATCCCTTGGTGACTCAATCTCTCAGATCTTGATCAATAGCCAATTCCTTGGTCTAATTGCTCATGAAGAGAGATATGCTTGGTCCCTGATTATACCATACACCATTATAGGTCCAAGTAGAGGGAGGATTATATGTCACATATCCAAACACCAAACCCAGATTCTACTCTAGTGTGAGAAGGGATTTCAAGCATGGTTTCATGTTTCCTTTCCCAAGGTTCCCATGAAACCCAATTGCATTCAATCTCTTTCCCAAGATAATTGAATACTATGCATTAAGAATGAAATTCCTTCTAGCAAATCAAAGAGAAGATAAAGAGAAGAAGGATTTCACTATCATCAATCCATCAAGTACAACAGAGCTCCCTCTCTCAATGAGAGGGAAGTTAGCTACTCATAGCTCAAAAAGTACTCAAAAGTGAAGTGTAAAAGTAGATTTAAAACTGACTGCTTAACCCCCTTCTTCAGTACTCCTTGTGGGTATTTATACTACTCCTAGTAAAATAAAAGAATTACAAAAGTGAAAAAGGAAAATTACATTTTAGAGGGAAAAGAAAACACTCAATAAGCATGACTTCTCAGCTGGTCTGTGGCTCGCGCTTTTCTGGTGTGTCACGTGCCCTTCATTTCCAGCTTGGCGTGCCACGCCTACTCCTTCAAGTGGCACGCTCGTCCCTCTCTCAACCTTGGCGTGCCACGCCTTCGAACTCAAGTGGCACGCCATAGTGGATTTCTTGTGTTGGCGTGCCACGCCTTCGAACTCAAGTGGCACGCCCCATGCCTTTCTCACTTCTCTTTGCCTCTGGATACTTGTACTGGCGTACCACGGCCAAGGTCTGGCATGCCACGCCCTTGCTTTATGCTTGGCTAGGCTTCTTTGGAAAGTTGAACTAGCGTGGCACGCCCAGGGTCTGGCGTGCCACGCCCCTTTTGTAAGTGAGTGGTTCCTCTGTTTGGCGTGCCACGCCTGGTTGCTCAAGTGGCACGCCTAAGTGAAGAATGGTGAGTGGCATGCCACGCCTTCGATACCAAGTGGCACGCCCCATGTAATTGGCTTCCTTCATCCTCTTTGGAAACTTATACCAGCGTGCCACGCCTAAAGGCTGGCGTGCTACGC
Source organism: Arachis ipaensis (assembly GCF_059453495.1). Classification (NCBI taxonomy): domain Eukaryota; kingdom Viridiplantae; phylum Streptophyta; class Magnoliopsida; order Fabales; family Fabaceae; genus Arachis; species Arachis ipaensis. The sequence goes on along the minus strand of NC_142436.1, from coordinate 99,270,955 downwards.
CCATGATCTTGTCTTGGTTCCAGTAGTTGGCGTGCCATGCCTTCGATACCAAGTGGCACGCCCAGTCCTTGCTTTTGCTCCTTTGTGCATTGGTGTGCCACGCCTGGTTGCTCAAGTGGCACGCCCAGTCTTTAATTGCCTTCAGCCCCTTCTCTGGATTGTTGTACCAGCATGCCACGCCATGCTCCTCAAGTGGCACGCTCATGGATTTGTGAACTCTTCAAGCTTGGCGTGTCACGCCTGGGTTCTCAAGTGGCACGCCCAAGTGACTTCTTGGGGCTGGCGTGCCACGACTTCGACACCAAGTGGCACGCCATAGTGAAGGTTCTTCTTGGAATGGTGAGTTAGCGTGCCACGCCCCTTTGCTCAAGTGGCACGCCCATAGTAATTGATGGGCCAGGTGTGCCACGCCCCTTTTGTGTCCTCCATTGTAGCTCTCTGGAATTTTGTATTAGCGTGCCACGCCCAGTCTCTGGCGTGCCACGCCCACATGCATGCTTGGACTTCTTCTCTGGACTTTAGTACTGGCGTGCCATGCCAGTGCATTTTTGTGGCATTTGCTTCAAGTGGCACGCCAGTTTCACACGCCCAACTTCTTGTTTGTCTTCTACCAAATTTTTGATGCTTTTCTCACCTGAAATTCAGCACAACTCATCTCAAAGTAGTGTACCATAATATTCATCAAATAATGCATGAATTGTACTGATCAAATGAGATTTATGCTCTTTTATGGTCTTCTTTATGCAAGAAAGAAGGGTAGATGATGCAAGTCATCAGTTACAACGACAATTTTTGGACTGGACAACCTTCCATAACATATGGCTGCATTTATTTACAAAGATGGGAAATTGAGACAGGGATACAGAGACATAAAATCGTATTTGGTAGGTTAGACATGGATAGAGACATTGTATCCAGAGACACTAATTAGTGTATTTTGTGTCCATTCCGACAAGAAGGACACAGGGACACTAACAAGGAACACAACTTATTTTTTATTTGTTCTTTCATTATTCTTGTTTATTTTTTACAATGATATTTTGTATTATTATATTTTTCTTCTCAAATTTTTTAAATGGAAAAAATGAGAATAAATTGAATTTTCATAATTTGTTCTACTTTATTACTAAACAGAATATAAGTATAACACCCTACCACACAGAGTCTTATGCTTAAGTCATAACACTGAGGTGGCGAGGTATTAAGACCTCTAAAAATAAAATCATATATATAATATAGGTGAAAAAGGGTTTTATCTAGGAGCCTTTTGAAGAAAAGTTACTCAAAAGTGTTAAACAGAAAAGCGCATCACTCATGTATGCGATAAACGTAAACCAGATAGGATAAGAGCAAAGTGACATCTTCTACTATACATAGAAAAAAATTTCAAAGATACAGTTAACAAAGCTTCTGATCTGGCTCACAAAGTTAAAACCGGCCAGAGCATACATACATATATACATATATACATGAGAATCCCAAAAAGGCCCAAAATACAGTTTACAGAACATGTTTCTCCAAATCAACCTCTAAGAGGGATAAAGCATAATATACATATATAGTGGAGATATAAGAGTATCTATATATACATCAAAATAAAAATAGAGTCTCAAAAACACAAAAGTTCTTTGCTTTCAGAAGCTCCCAGTATACCTCAGTGAGGTGCCTCACGTCCTGCATCTGAAAATCATAAAATATATATGGGGTGAGAACTAAAGGTTCTCAACATGGTAAGGGTGTCCACATAACTAACATATAAGGTCCCGAAAAAGCCAGAGACAATCCTATAACTTCTGACAATAGATTCAAATTTAAAACTAAAATTGAAAACCATAATTAACGTGAAGTATCTAAGGATTCTTGATTCTATCTCAAGTCTAACATAGTCTCTAAATTCATCGTCTTTCCTTCAATATTCCGAAACACCGGTGGAACTAAAATGATTCAGCATGAGTTTGATTTTATTTTCATGGTTATATGAAGTTAGGGTTGCAAACATTAGACATGCTTGCATAATTGTGCAAGTATGAGTTCCAAGGTTCCAGATGCATTCTTTGCTTTAGTTAATGAATATAAAATACCCCTTAAAGGTCTTCTGGGATTGCATTCATATTTTTATTTTGAGACTTTTATGTAATTAGATGATATTGAAATATTGAAATTGTTATTTTATTTTCCTTTTTAAAGAAAAATAGTAATAGTTATGCAGATCAATACCATATGCAATTATGTTTGAAACTATTGACATTGAGAAAATTTTTTTATATATAAAGTTATGTCTTATATTGAGAAATTGTGTTATAAAAGATTTAGTTTTTAAATTTTGATATTAAAAAATAAATTTTTAATTTGAGAATATGTAAATGAGATGAGATTAATGAATGATTTGAAATTAATAATAAATAAATAATTACGGATTTATGAAGGTTTGAAAATCTCAGAAAATAGTTAATTTTTGTTAAATTAAAAAATCAATTTGTGGAGATTTTAAACTGCCACAAAAGTTATTTAAAATTGCCACAAAAGTCTAATATAAAACCCTCCCCCTCCCCCCCACTAAACACATACAAAATCCCCACTGAATAGATTGTGGAGGTTCTTAAAAAACTTCACAAAAGACCTCGTGGCACCTCAAATTTTAGGAGTTTTAGAAACCCTCACAAACCATTTGGTAAGGTTATAAACCTCCATAAATAAGGAAAAAAACTTCTACAAATAAACAAAAACCTTGTAGTGAAAAGATCATTAAATAGTTAAATTTCCAATTCCAAAGACCGAGTTACGGTCCATCGAAGTTGGCTAAAAATTGGTTTTTAACCCAAAACAAAATTTAAATTTTCCAAAGGGTTCTCAAGCCAAAATTAGTTTCTACACCAATATACCACCTACCAACTATCCAAATTCACTCATTTACCATGAACCAAATATCACATGCTCAATCACATGATTATCATCCCAAACTCATGCTTAGTCATTTAACACATCTCATCAACATACCAAACTTACCTTTCACGGCCTCTGACCTAAATTCACGGCCTCAGGGAGGCCCAACATTTATCAATTCAATACAACTTTAAACAAACACACTTTCAACATCCAAATATCAATTTCAAAAATGCATCAATTACACATACTAATTCTATCTAATTACACAATTCAAATCTATTCCTAGGAGCATCTGACCTAGAATTTCATGCCACATTCACGACAAAAAAAGGGAGCTATTTTAACACTTTTTTTTAACAGTCATAGTTAAGTGTAAAAATTAATATATATATTTAACAAATGTTACAAATGTCAAATTCTCTTTTTTTTTTTTGATAAATAATTTGATCGTAAAAAGTTACAATTCACTTTTGACGGTCCTTTGTTTTCAGCTTACTCCACTATTTCTCTTCTTCCCTTGACAACCCTACTCCTTCTCTTCCCTTAGCTCCGTCGATTTTGGGATCACCCTGCTCCTCTTTCTACCTTAGCTACGGCTCTCAGTTTGGGATCACACTAGTCTTTCTTTATATTCAAAATCTCAGTTTATTCTTCAGTTTTAAGATCTCATCTTATTCTTCAGCTCCAAAATCAACTTCGACTTGTTAGGTATTTCTTTTTCCTCTCTCAAAATTTTTTATTCTTTCATAAATCTAATTTAATTTTTGTTTTGATAATTTAGATTTCAAAATTTTTCATTCAAGCTTCTTATTACTAATACGTATTAAGGTAAGTTCATATTCTCAGATTTATTTTCTAATTTATATTTTCTAATTTAGCTTCTTATTGACCGGTTCTATAATTTGTACTTTTTTATTTGTTTGTCATATCTAATTGCTCTTAAACTTGTTCCTCGTTTCTGATTTTTGTAAATTAATCAGTAATTTTGGTAAAGTTTTTGCTCTTTCTTATTTGATTTTTCTATTATTTTATTCATAATAAAAAAATGAGAGAAAGATAATTGTGACTTGGTGATGCAATGCTATTGTTTGTTCCATTTTAGAGTTCTATTCATTTTATGTTTTATCTAATTTGACTTCTAATCCTTCATTTTTTTCTTTCTAATTTTTGGTGTTTGTTCTTTTTCCTAAACCACAGGTTCATATCAAATAGGAGTATCTAGTTTTACTTTGAGAGCTTGGATTTCTATATATATATATATATACTCTACTTTGAGAGTTTAAATTTCTATAATATATTAGTTTACATTAGTAATATTGCTTATTTGTTTAGTTGCATAATGTAGGTCAAACAATTTTATCAATAGCTTCCAAATTGCTTTTAAAGAAACAAAGTTAACCAGCTGAGACAAGTATTTTTTATTATTGAAACTTATTCTTTGTTAAACTTAAAGAATTTTTAGCATATTTATGATCACATTTGTTCTCTCAACTGCAATTTATGTGAATTGTAATTGTTTAGGTTATTTATAGTCTTCTACAATGCATTTTTCTTGTTTATTATTGTTCGTTAATGCTGAGAACTCTGTATTATATTTGCTATGTATGACTCTGTATTAATGCAGATACATTAATTAATCAACAAAGTCCAAAAGCTAAGGCATATTTGAAAATATTTAATTATAGCAGAATTTAATAAGCGCAAGCAAGGGTATATCATTGACACAACACCAATGTGAATGGGGGCCATTTTGTGGATCTTGGTGTTAAAAAATTTTACTGAATTAATAGAAAATAAATTGCTCATGTAAAGAGAACCTTTGGTCTTCCTAACTTTTGGGATTCCTTTTTCTTCATCTCAATAATTTTTTTGATTGTACATATAACCAAGCTCAACAAATTTGGAGAAATTTAATTATTAATGCTTCATGCTATGAGAACATGGCAACTTCTAATTCACTTCTACACTCTGGTCTGGTTATTATATATAATCCAAATATCATATAACTTCCTAAACTATAAAAGAACTGTGGATTGGAATTGTACCTATACCAGCACCCTAATTTAAGCCTTTTGGTATAAACTTTTGTTTCATACATTAATATAACAGGACTCAAATTTAAGATTATTCAACTCTATTATTAGTGAATTAACCCTGTACACCAAAATAGTACAGATACTTGAATTTATGCATTTTCCTTCATGGAGTGCTTGTTGTGCTGTGGAACAAGAGTTCATCTTAATGAGTTAGTTCCGTGGCTGTTGATGGTGGTTGTGAAGTGAAATCCAGACGGCATTCTTATTTTCCCTTTTATATTTTTGTTCATTATATGTGCTCCTTAATTTTCTATTTTGTATATGGTGAGCAGTGGTTGCATTATTAAAAGAGGGAGAACAAAGTTTATATATGCTGAGCAGTGGTTGTATTATTTTCTTAACTGATTTCTATTGATTATTTTTAGCTTTTGGTATGGACTATGTGACATGCATTCTTTGGACTTTATTATAGCTACACTTGTGTTTTAACTTTTTTTTATTGAGGCTTGTGGTTTTTAGTGCTTATTTTTAATATTTTTTTTAGGTATGTTAAGCTTGTTATATATTCAATGGACAAGGATTGGATGCAAATTAAGAATAGAGCCATTTTACAATATAGGATAGGTGTCAAGGAGTTCTTAAATTTTGTCTTTAGTCATTCAAAAGATGATAAGATATATTGTCCGTGTTTTAAATACAATAATTGCCTTAAAAAATCTTGTGAGCAAGTAGAATTTGATCTTCTAAGTCATGGCATAGTGAGAAATTGTACAATTTGGTACCACCATGGAGAATCACTACAAGATGAGTCACTCTATTCAAGTTCATTTGATAGTGAGGATGATTATATGGATAAAGATGACATAAAAAATATGCTAAGGGATCATTTTAGAGTTTGGGATATAGAAGAGAATATTGAAGAACCTAATGAAGAGGATATAGAAGAGGATATAGGAGAACCTTATAAAGAGCATGTAGAAGAACCTAATGAAGATGCAGCGAAATTTTACAAACTTTTGGATGATTCTGAGAAAGAACTATATCCAGGATGTATGCAATTTTCAAAGCTCTCTTTTTTATGAGATTATTCCATATTAAATGTCTTGGTGGATGGAATAATAAATCATTTTCTATGTTACTTGAGTTATTAAATGATTCCTTTCCAAAAAGGGTACAACTACCGGCGTCTTACTATGAAGCTAGGAAGATTATTCGAGATCTTGGCTTGGATTGTTAGAAAATAGATGCTTGTATTAATAATTGTATGTTATTCTAGAAAGATCATGATAAGAAAGAAACTTGTGATCATTGTGGTGCCTCAAGGTGGAAGTTTGAGGAGCAAGATGGAAAGAGAAAAAAATTCTATAAAAGTTCTTCGTTACTTTTGAATAACACCAAGGCTTAAAAGGTTATATATGTCAATGAAGATAGAATTTGATATGAGATGGCATAATGCAAATTGAATTGATGATGGGTATTTATGTCACCCAGCTGACTTAGAAGCATGGAAATCATTTAATGAGTTACATGAGTCCTTTTCTGATGAACCTAGAAATGTAAGGCTTGGATTAGCAAGTGATGGGTTTAATCTGTTTGGGAATATGAGTACTAAATATAGTGTTTGGCCTATGGTACGTATACCATATAACTTGCCACCATGGAAATGTATGAAGGATCCTTATCTAATGTTATCATTGCTTATACCGGGATTAAAATCTCCAGGAAAGGCAATAGATATATATCTAAAGCCTTTAATTGAAGAATTAAAAGAATTATGGAATGTAGGAGTTGATACCTTTGATGCATATAAAAAAAATTTAAAATACGTGCAGCTATATTATGAACGGTAAATGACTTTCTAGCATATAGAGATCTATCTGGATGAAATACAAGATGGACACTTCGTTGTCCCACTTGTAATTTAAGACTCAATGTAAGTTTATTACTAATGGAAAGAAATTTTGCTTCCTATGTCATCGACGCTTCTTGCCAATTAGACATAGATGGCAACGTGAAAAAGAATTGTTTGATGGCACAAAAGAACTTAGGCGTCTTCCCAAGCAACTCTCTGGTGATGATATTCTTCAACAAGTTTTTAACTTAGAAGGTTTAGTGGTTAGTAATCATAAAGAAATTAAAAAAAAGGAAGAAAAGTGTAGCAGGAAAAGAAATGGGAAGTTTCAATCCATGGTTGAAAAAAGCATCTTCTTTGTATTGCCATATTAGAGGACTTTATTGTTGTGTCATAATTTAGATGTCATGCACATAGAAAAGAATGTATGTGACAGTGTTCTTGGGACATTGATGGATATTCTAGGAAAAACAAAAGACAGTTTAAATTTTCATTTGGATATGGAAGAGTTAGGCATAAAGAAAGATTTGTATCCTATTAGAGAGGGAGAAAAGGTGTTGTCATTACCTGATGCTATTTATAAATTGAATAATAAAGAAAGGAGGAGTTTGTGTGAATTTTTGCAAAAATGTCAAAGTACCAGATGGATATTCTTCAAATATTAGGAGATGTATGATAAACCCCATTTGTAGGGTTTATCTTATATTGATTTTAGGGGATTTTATCACCTTTTATCCACATTTATTCAAGGAAATAGCATGGTTTCATGATTGTCTCCTAATTTGTGCTTAAATATGGAAACATGCTTTTTAGGCTCTTAATTGTTAATTTTAATTCACCTTTGATTCCACTAGATGCCTTGATATGTTTGTTAGTGATTTCAGATTGAAAATGCTAGGAATGGATCAAAGGAGTGAAGAGGAAAGCATGCGAAGTGGAGCAATCATGGAAAAGCCAAAGATTTGGATATATTCATCCACGCGCACGCGCACTGTATGCACACGCGTGGATCGCGAAAACCTCAAGGGATGCGCACGCATGCAGTACGCGTATGCATCGGTGCCTACACGTGATTTTTAATTGAAAACGTGACCAGCGAATTCTGAGAAGCTGTAGGGCCCAGTTTGCAACCAACGTTGGCGCCAAAATGCTTTAAAGGTCCAAGGATTGAAGGGAATTGGCATCTTTAGCTCATACATACACATTATAATTAGTTTAGAGTTAGTTTAGAGTTAGTTTCTAGAGAGAGAAGCTCTCTCTTCTCTCTAGAATTAGGATTAGGATTAGGTTTAGTTCTTAGATCTAGGTTTCAATTCATGCTTTCTTCTACTTCTTCTTCTTAATTCTTTGTTGTTACATTCATGATTTCTCTATTCTTTTGTTGTAATCTCTTCTATTTTGTTTCTATGCCTTGTTGTAGATCTATTTTCGTTCCTTCTATTCTCTTTCAATTCAATTAGAGGTAATTCATAATAATTGTGCTTCTTTTGATTGTTGTTGTTAATTCCTTGTAATAATTGTTGTTATATTTCATTCTAGTTGTCAATTTACTATGTTTTTCTTTTGTGCCTTCCAAGTGTTTGATGAAATGCTTGGTTGGATTTTAGTATAGAATTTTCTCCTCGTAGCTTAGGTGGAGTAATTAGTGACGCTTGAGTTATCTAATTCCTTTGTTGATTGATAATTAGAAGTTGCTAATTGATTTGGATACCACTAAAGCTAGTCTTTCCCTCGGGATTTGGCTAGGACTTGTGGAATCAAGTTAATTCATCCACTTGACTTTCCTCCATGGTTAGAGGTTAACTAAGTGGTAGCAATGGACAATTGTGGTCACAATTGAAGAGGATAACTAGGATAGAACTTCTAATTCTCATTCCTTGTCAAGAGCTTTGTTAGTTGTTAGTTTAATTTCCTTACCATTTACATTTCATGTCTCTTATCTCAAAAACCCCAAAACATACCTCATAACCTATAACAAGACACTTTATCGCAATTCTTACGGAGAACGACCCGAGGTTCAATACTTCGGTTTATAAATTTAGGCGTTCGTTTTAGTGACAAACAAATTTTTGTATGAAAGGATTAATGTTGGTTTAGAAACTATACTTGCAACGAGAATTCATTTGTGAATTCTAAACCGTCAAAAATTCAATCATCAAAATGGCGCCATTACCAGAGAATTGCAATGGTGTTATGTTATTGGTCATTGAACATATGTGAATATTGTGAATAGTTTGCTTGTTTAATTTAGTAGCTAGTCCTTGTTTTTGTGCTTTTCATTTTTGTCTTTGCGATCTTGAGTTCTCACCCTCTTGGCTATGAGTTTGGTTCTAATTGTGTTGTAGGAAATGTGAACTTCAACGGCCACATGCATCAAGGATGGAACCATCAAAGATGGGAGGAGCCTCAAGGAATCGATCACTCCTATTGGCAACAACCTCCGGATACGTATAGGTACAATCACCATCCTAATGCATGTCAATTCAATGGTTATGGTGAATCCTTCTATGACAATCAATTACCACTATCATCTGCCTATGACTCTTATCCTCAATATGAACCTCAACCATACTCACATGCCTTTTTTCACCAAGCACCTTCCTATGATCCATATCCTTCATATGACCAATCACCCATACCATATCCTCATGACCATTATGAGCAAGAACCTTTAGAACCACCATAACCCTATCAAGATTACTATCATGAACCACCTCAATACTCACCATTTCTATACCCTTACCAAGAAGAACCACCTTCCTACTATGAAACTTTTCTCCAAAATAATGAACCCTTTTATCCACTGCAAGCCCCAATAGATGATTCTCTCACCTCGCTACTTCAAGACCAAGCGGATATGCAAAGGAACACCCTAGAGTTTGTGACTAACTTGACCAAGGTAGTGCATACTTTAGCCTACCAATGCTTGAACACTCAAGGTACTTCCATAGCCACATGTGAAGAGTCAATCGAAAAGCATAGCATGAAGGAGAGATTGGAAACTCCGGTGGGAAATGAGGGATGTTATTTTGTATTGGAGCAACTAGAGGAAGCCATGATTGTTGAAGAAAAGGAAGAAGTGGTTGAAGATTTAGGAGATGTTGAAAGTCCATGGGAATGTAGCATCATGGAGCACTCTTCCATGAAGCTTGATATTGATGTTGAGGAGGGTGCGCAACCTCCAAGGCATATCGTCGTTGGAGACTTGGAAGAGGTTTATCAAGAGATGGATTCAATCATGGAAGAATTTCTATCTACAATTGAATCCTTTCCCATTGCGAAGAGGTGGGGATAGTCAAGGTAGAGCACAAAGGAGTGGAGCTTGCAAGATCATTGGGACCACCCCTTCCTAAGGCACCATCCTATACAACATTCAAGTGGGTAAAATTCTTATCCCAAAGCTTTACTTTCTCACTTGAATATGGTTTGATTAAAAATGATGGTCAACTTAGAGCTCTTTGTAGAATTAAAAGTAGACGAGAGTTGTGTAGTGGTTGGAAACATCACTCTAAGTTCATGATGGTTGCATGATCAAAGTTGTATAGTAATGATTGGTGGAGAACCAAATTGTATGAGTCTAGGAAGTTGTTTGGAAGCTTCTTTGAGAATTCTAAGGTCATGTCACCCGGATTGAACAATGATGACCAATTTAAGGACGGGTATCAAAATAAAGTGTGGGATCTTGGATCGCACAAGAAAAATCAAATTTGGAAGCTCATGGTTTGTGAAGAATGCCATCAAATCTTGAAGATATTAAAAATGAAGAATGGAGCTTGTTGGAGACTCAAGAATTGGTGGATGTTCAAGGATAGCTTTAAGCACAAGCCACCTTGAGAGGAGCTCCCCATAAGTCCAACTTAAGGACAATAAACAAAAGTTCTAGGTGGGAAACACCCCACCATGGTAACATCTTTTCATTTTTTCTTTTGTAAATGTTGGTAGAATTAGTTTAAATTCATGTTTTGATTAGTTTGTTGAGTTTATTTAGTAGTTTGGTATGTTGAATAAGGTTTTATGGTGTTTTGGTAGCTGTTTGGAGATTTGGAATGCTTGGATTAGTGCAAAAACATAGAAAATTTTGAAAAACAGAGCACCATCCACGCGTACGTACACTGCATGCGTATGCGTGCATCAAGAATTTTTGCCCTCCACGTGCACGTGCCAGGTACGCGTACGCGTGGATTGCAAGATTTCACCTCCCAGTTATTTTCCTGAGAGTTGCGCCTACACTGCGCCAGCATTATGCCTGAGGCACAAACCAGCTCACGTGTACGCGTATATGATGCGTACGCGTCACTCTCGAAATAAGCCATCGACGCGGACACGCCATGTACACGTACACATCGCGTCCATTACACCACCATCCGCGTGCGCGCCATGCATGCGTACGCGCGGATGCCCTTCCTTCACTACACTTCTTTTCTTCTCCTTTTTCCATTTCTTTCCTTCTCCTTTCTTCTTCCCTTCTCCTACCCCTCATCCAATACTTCCAAACACCATCTATAACCACTCCTTTTAGTTAAGTTAGGTTAGTTAGTTAGTTACTTAGTTTAGTTTTCATCCTCCTTTTCTTTTTTTCATTTTAAGTGTTGGATTCTAGATTTTGTTTACCATATATTGCTGCTTACTACTGACATAAGAATTGTTGTCGGTCTAGATTTTTCTCTTATAGAAAGGAATTACTTCGTTGTGAGCATAGCTCCAGACCAACAAACAACACTCACATAAAATTAAAATATGGTTTTGTCACAAATAACAAATCCCAAATAAGAATTAACCGAAGTATTTAGACTCCGGGTCATCTCACGAGGAATTGCAATGACGTAGTCAATTATTGGCTATGAAGGAACAAGGGGGTTTGGTTGATAAAAGGGGCGACAAAATAAATGACAAGAAAAGTAAAGAGAGCAATTAAATAAAGTAATTAATAAAGAGAGACATTCATGGCAAGGATTGAGATCATAGGCTTTCCATCCTAGTCACTAATAACAATAATTAACAAGAATTTATCTTATTACGTCATCCCCAATGATGGAAGAAAATATAGGTTATCTTCCATGAGAGAAAGTCTAACAAGACTAGCTAATCTCAATCCAAATGTCCTAATCAACTCACTAATTGGATTAGCAAAAGATTAGAGTCAATGGAAATGATATTAACTAACAATTCTACATCACCAACATAGGTTGGGTTTTCATGACTTAAGATTGCCTAATTACTCTTTCCAAGCCAAGAATGCTCAAAGTCTACTCTAAAGCCCAACCAAGTATTTTGTCAAACACTTGGTGGGTAATAAAGGAAAGCATGGTAAATATGCAAGAATAATAATATCTAACAACTACCAATTGCAAGGAGAGTAAATCAACAACTTAATTCATCAATGAAAGGAACATCAACATCCATTTGCATTAAATGTAAACCAAATCCAACATGAGTTCATCATCACAAAAGAGATCAAAGAGGGAAATTAACACTACAAACCATGAGAATAAAAGAGTAGAAGCAATTATTCATAAAGGAAATAAGATGAAAACATAAGATTGAACCTAGATCTAGAAGAGATTAACCTAACCTAGCTTATTCTAGAGAGAATAGGGAGCTTCTCTCTCTAGAAACTACTCTACATGATGCTAGCACTTCAAACAATTGCTCTCCCTTTGCTTGGACTTCAATTATGCATGAAATACACTCAGAAACAAGTTGGAATTGGGCCTGGGCAGCTCAGAAATCACCCCCAGCATTTTGCCTTTAAGTGAGTCACGTACTGGTATCGGCGTGTACGTGCCATGTGCGCGTGCGCGTCGATTGGCTGTTTCTTCATCCGCGCGTACGTGGTATATACGCGTGCGCGTCTCTATGTGAAATCACTTCTGCGCGTGCACGCCTTGTACGCGTGTGCACCCATCGATGCGTTCCCAATTTTTCGTTTCCTCATGCATTCTCTACTTTGTATGCTTTTCTCCTCATTTCTTCCATCCAATACTTGCCTTATGAACCTGAAATCACTCAACAAACACATCAAGGCATCGAATGGAATTAAATGAGTTAAAATCACCAATTTAAGGGCCTAAAAAGCATGTTTTTACACTTAAGCACAATTTAAGGGAGAATTACAAAATCATGCTATTTCATTGAATAAATGTGGGAAAAGGTGATAAAATCCCCTAAAATAAGCACAAGATAAACCACGAAATCGGGGTTTATCAATTACTAATTGCATGCTATCTTAGCATAATTGTTTTTGGATATTCATTGTTGGATTCCTTGATTGAGGTTATCTTTTGCTACTTGGTTTTGAGTTCTTCATGCTTACCTTTTTGAGAATACCAAGTGATGAGAATTGCCTTTGAACTTGTATCTCTTCTTGAATTGCATGTTGTAGCTAGCCAACAGGTAATTGGAATCGTTTTCCTCGATTAGGCAATTTCTTGATGGATGTTGTGCATTTATCTTAATGCATTGTGTTTCATGATCATAAGCATCCATATGTTTTTGGCTTGAATGCTCTCATGCTTCTTTAATGCTTGTTTTACCTTACAAGTTTACTTAAAGCATCTCAAGCACACTAGAATAGGTGAAGTGCATGCTTCTTTTGTGACATCACTTTTTATGCTAATGTGTGTTCCAAAAGGCACCTAATTTGAGCCTACGATTAACCCACTTCTTCTTAATTTTAGCACATTACAAGCTTTGAAGCGAAAAATAATAAATGTCCTTTATTTGGATCTTTGATTAGCTTAGGATAGTGAGTGTGTGTCATTCAAGTATGGGAAAACATGGGACATTGGGTGAATAAAAGGGTAGTTTTATATTTTTGTTGAAAATATTGGGAATTGGGTACATGCTCATGTATTAATCAAATGTTAGACCTTATACATTGATGTTCTTGTATATAGTTTAAAAGAAAGAAAAAAATGAGAAAAAGAAAAGAAAAGAAAAAAATAATATGGAAAAAAAAGAGAAAGAAAAAGAAAAGGAAAAGAAATAAAAAGGGGACCAAATGCCCCAAAGTAAAGTTCAATAAAGATCAATGCATATGTGTTGCGAAATGAAAAGGAAATGCATGAGTATATGAAAATGTGAAAAATGGGTAGTTAGGTTAGTTTGAATTGTATAGGATGTCATATATTAGGTGGGAAGTCTAAGCTTATCAAAGATTCAAATCTCAAGTCCACTTGACCAAATATGTATCCTACCTTGACCTTAGCCCCGTTACAACCTAAAGAAAAGACCTCATGATACTTGTATGCATACATGGAATAAATATTGATTGTTAGATGAAAAAAAATCTTAGAAAGCATGATTAGGAGAGAATTGAATGAATCAACCCTAAACACTTGAGCGAATAGAGTGCAAACATATCCGGTGAGGGTTTGATGCTCAATTACATGTTTTCACTTATGATCATCACTTTTCATGCAAGTTTGTAAAAATATTTAATAGCTCAATTCAATTGTAGTTTGGCATAGGTGCTAACACCTTTGGCCCTTGTGCTTGTATTAGTTTTCTTGGAAATTGATTTATTTTGACCAAGCAATTGCATTTATGTAAGTTACATATAGGTAGATTGCATTTATTTAGATTTCATTGAATAAATGTTGATACCCTTTGTCCTTTATTGGTTTAAGCATGAGGACATGCTTAGTTTAAGTGTGGGGAGGTTGATAAACACCATTTGTAGGGTTTATCTTGAACTGATTTTAGGGAATTTTATCACCTTTTACCCACATTTATTCAATGAAATAGCATGGTTTCATGATTGTCTCCTAATTTGTGCTTAAATATGGAAACATGCTTTTTAGGCTCTTAATTGTTAATTTTAATTCACCTTTGATTCTACTAGATGCCTTGATATGTTTGTTAGTGATTTCAGATTGAAAAGGTTAGGAATGGATCAAAGGAGTGAAGAGGAAAGCATGCAAAGTGGAGCAATCATGGAAAAGCCAAAGATTTGGATATATTCATCCACGCGCACGCGCACTGTACGCGCACGCGTGGATCGCGAAAACCTCAAGAGACGCGCACGCGTGCTGTACGCGTACGCATCGGTGCCTACACGTGATTTTTAGTTGAAAATATGACCAGCGAATTCTGAGAAGCTGTGGGTCCCAGTTTGCAACCAATTTCGGTGCCAAAATGCTTTAAAGGTCCAAGGATTGAAGGGAATTGGCATCTTTAGCTCATACATACACATTAGGATTAGTTTAGAGTTAGTTTAGAGTTAGTTTCTAGAGAGAGAAGCTCTCTCTTATCTCTAAAATTAGGATTAAGATTAGGTTTAGTTCTTAGATCTAGGTTTCAATTCATGCTTTCTTCTACTTCTTCTTCTTAATTCTTTGTTGTTACATTCATGATTCCTCTATTCTCTTTCAATTCAATTAGAGGTAATTCATAATAATTGTGGTTCTTTTGATTGTTGTTGTTAAATCCTTGTAATAATTGTTGTTAGATTTCATTCTAGTTGTCAATTTACTTTGCTTTTCTTTTGTGCCTTCCAAGTGTTTGATGAAATACTTGGTTAGATTTTAGTATAGAATTTTCTCCTCTTGGCTTAGGTGGTGTAATTAGTGATGCTTGAGTTATTTAATTCCTTTGTTGATTGATAATTAGAAGTTACTAATTGATTTGTATACCATTAAAGCTAGTCTTTCCCTTGGGAGTTAGCTAGGACTTGTGGAATCAAGTTAATTCACCCACTTGACTTTCCTCCATGGTTAGAGGTTAACTAAGTGATAGCAATGGATAATTGTGGTCACAATTGAGGAGGATAACTAGGATAGGACTTCTAATTCTCGTTCTTTGTCATGAGCATTGTTAGTTGTTAGTTTAATTTCCTTGCTATTTGCATTTCATGTCTCTTATCTCAAAAATCCCAAGACATACCTCATAACCAATAACAAGACACTTTATCGCAATTCCTAGGGAGAACGACCCGAGGTTCAATACTTCGGTTTATAAATTTAGGGGTTTGTTTTAGTGACAAACAAATTTTTGTATGAAAGGATTAATATTGGTTTAGAAACTATACTTGCAACGATAATTCATTTGTGAATTCTAAACCGTCAAAAATCCAATCATCAATGTATTAACCTAAAAGAGAAAAATATTTATGGCTTAAAGACTCATGATTGTCATGTTCTTCTAGAGTGCTTCCTTCAGCTAGTTTTACGGGGTCTTTTCTTATCACATGATGTGTGTAGTGCATTAATAGGACTTTGTAGTTTTTTCAAGGAGTTGTGCTAAAAAGTTCTAACAGTGAAAAATCTTGAAAATATTGAAGAACAAATCATTATCACACTTTTCAAGTTGGAAATGATATTTCCGCCTTCATTTTTTGATGTCATGATCCATTTACCTATCCATTTGGCAACTGAGGCGAAGATTGCAGGATCGGTCCATTATCGATGGATGTACCCTATTGAGAGGTAAATATTATTTTATCATATAATTTTTAGATAAAATATTCAATAAATTCCTTTACTTAGATATTGTCCCTTTTTGAACAAAGGTATTTACGTAGCTTAAAAGCTTATGTATGTAATCGAGTTTATCCAGAAGGTTCAATTGCTGAAGGATATCTTGCAAATGAATGCTTATTATTTTGCTCAAGATACCTTAATGGTAATGAAACAAAGCATATTCGAGTTGGAAGAAATTGGGATGGTACAATAACTCATGGCTATAAAGTTGAAACAAGGATAAAGTATTACCGATTTTCTAGCAAAATGGAAGACACACAAAAAATTGTAGAGTGACAAGAAAATTGGGTCTAGAAGAAATAAAGCAATCTCATCTTTATATTTTGAAGAACTATGATCAAGTTACTTCTTTCATATGGTAAGCATAGTTGTGTTTAGATAATATTTAGCTTTTATTTTAGAGGCATTGCTTGAAATTTATTGGCATTTATAAATGCAGCAAACATAAAGAAATATTGGAAATAGAGAACCCAAGAAATGTTCAAAAATGATATGATCAAGAATTTTCAGATTGGTTTGAAATTCATGTAAGTCTGAAATATGGATGAAATATTACATACTACTTTTTAATCATGTTACATACTACTTTTTAAAGTCATGTAAGAATTTTTTTTAACTATATCTTTTTTTTCTCAAATTAGGTTACATCTTTGTACAACGATAAAGATAAACAAGTAACCTATCAACTTCTATGTTTAGCAAGAGGTCCAACAAGAGAAGCCATATGCTATAAAGGATACAAAGCAAACGGTTTTATCTTTTACACAAAAGATTGTGAGAATCATAGAAGAACTCAAAGTAGTGGAGTTATGGTGAAGCTAAATTGTGAAAAAGAGTATTATGGAGTCATTGAGGATATTGTGGAGTTATCATATACGAATGATAACAAAGTTTTAATGTTTAAATGCTTATGGTGGGATGTGAACAATTATGGTAGAGGAGTGAAAGTAGATGAATACGGTGTCACCCTGGTAAATAAAGGTTGCACTTTGAAGACAAAAGAAGTATTTGTTATGGCATGTCAATCTGAGCAAGTATTCTATGTTGAAGATATTTGTAACTCCAATTGGCAATGTGTTGTAAAAGTAACACCACATGACTATTTTAGTATGCTTTTAGAAGAGGAGGAGGAGGAAGTGGCTGATGATATGTTTGATGAATAAATAGAGTAATAGATAGATTTTCGTTTTTAACTTGAAACCTTTTTTAATAGAAATTAATTGCAATTATGTTTTTAGGATTTTAATGTTTCTATTTAATATTTTTATTGAAATCTTTTCTATGTGCTGGTGTTGGTTTTAATAATGAATATGATTTGTTGATTTAGCCAAAGACCTTAAAGATTGTTAATAATGTTGTTGCTAGAAGAAAAAAAGATATTCAGAGTCTTATATCTAGAAGAAATTTAGCTCCATTAAGTCACTTACAACAAGTTGATTTTCTTTCTAATAATGATGGAGTGCATCAAAAAAAAATCAAGTTCATCAAGTCACTCACAAGTTAGAAGGACATTTGACTCCCTTTCTAATAATGATGGAGTGCATGGAAAAAAATTAAGTTCATCAAGTCACTCATAAGTTAGAAGGACATTTGACTTCCTTTCTAATAATGATAAAGTGCATGAAGAAGAATTCGAATATGGTATATTCTTTAGTATTCTTTAATTTTATTAGTCTCCTTTGGATATTTATTATGAGGTAGATATAGTTTTCTGACATAAAAATATTAATAGCATGACTAATTTTATTTGTATATCTTCTTTTTCTAAGAAAATTAAGGCCGATGAAGTAAATATGTACATAAAAAATATTAGTACTATACCATAAACTTTGAAGCTAGTGACTACAATAAAAAAATATTAGTGCTATACTATATAGATTTAAAGGGTAATGAAGTGTGAGAAGAGAATAGAAGAGAAGAGAATGATAGGAATTAAAAACTGAAGGAGGGGCCATGGGCCATGGGTCAGGAGTGTGCGCATGTAGTGCAGCGTAGGGTGTGATAGAGAGAGAGAGAGAGAGAGAGAGAGAGGGGACCAACATGCCCTTGTCGGTTGTGTGCAAATAACCGAGCTTGTTCCTATTCATCAAATCAAATCTTGTAGTTCTATCTATAAGATTAATAATATAAGTTGCAGAGGTGAGTCTTATATACTAGTATATTATTATATATCGGACTAGCTAGGGACCCCACTTATGTCATCTAGTCTATGTATAATGTATGCTTCTTTTGTCCTTTTTTTTATGCTAGTTATTCTTTTGTCCTCTAAATAAATATTATTAGGCAATTGTGTGCTGCTGCTATATAAACAGTTCAATCACTTCCTTAGAAGATTAGGATTGTGATTAGTGAGAATTGGTTGGTGAAATTAGTAAATTTTTAAAGTAAAATCCACTGTTTTCTTTGTATTTTCTCCACTAGTTGTCTAAATGAATCCTATGTATTGAACAATAGATAGAATAGAATTTAACATGTTATGCCAACTTGGACTTAATTTCTGATTTATTAAAGACTAATATATGTTTGAAAAAATAACATATTGGTCCTATTATCTCACTGATTTAAACAGATTTTGTTGCACCTAAAAAAAAAGTGATAGAAACTACACGCAATCTTGAGTTAGCAAAGTTACCAGCTGAAAAAATACTTAACATAAACTGGAGAACGAATAGGCCAGTTGGTCCAAATGCAAAGTTGTTCAAATCAAGATGTACTATTTTAGTTCGTGATGTGAAGAATGCACCACTAAAGGTTAAAGAATGGGTTGATATCAAAATAGAAAATAAAATAAAGATGTTTGATCTAGTTTTGGTAATATTCAGGTTCTCCTTATTATGTTTTCACTTGTTTTTTATTTATTTTTATGTCTATAAACTCAAACTAATAGTATATGTTATGTTCTTTTAAGACATACTTCAAAGTTGAAGGTTGAAAGCATTTAGTATGGGCTCAAATGAATTCTTCTTATCAGAGTTATCGACATCTACTAAAAAACGGTATTTTTAAACCTTATAATAAACCTGAAATTGCTCGAGCTAATATACCATTGGGATTACCTTGTGAATCTTTGGATTGATGAAGGCTGGTAGGTTTATGCTTCACATGACATAATAATTGTTAATTGACTTAAATTTAACTAGCCTCTTTTATCACATGTTATGACATATTTTGTTAATTATTAGAAAATAAGTCAATAAAACAAGATGAGTCGAGCTGCAAATAGCATTATCCATACCACTAGTGCTAAGGGAGCAGGCAGTATCTAAATTGTACTAATTTATAAACTTAATTTGAAGATATTTATTAGTTGCTATATTTATAAGATATGTTATTTGTGGCTACAGTTTGAGCAAACATGACAAGAAATTGACCATCTTTATCTTTAGGAGCTTACACATACCCGTGCTAATGGACAAGCTTGCAATGAAGAAACTCAAGAAAAACTTGTAAGATATGTTATCACATGTTGTGAGGTTTGTTTATTACTTTGATAACTTCTCAAAATGATTTCTTCCTTCTTTGATAGCTTGTGTAATTGTTTAAATAAGTTCTACAAAAGATAAAATTATTAAAAAATTAGTTGTGCTTTGTTGGAGGTACTAGTATATTAGGAGCTGTTTCTGCTTCAGATTTTGTTGTGAAAGTCTTGAAAAGTTGTGTTTGTTTCATTCTTAGTTTAATATTTCATGTTTTAGTGATTAGTTAACTATTAAGTCAAACTTTAATAAATAACATTTAGAAGCCCGAGACTTCTATAATCATTTTGAAATTTTTGGATTTTTATATTAGGATATTTACATAAAACTTGTTTAATGCAGATATTATTTATTATGATAAGCCTTTGTTGTGTCATTCTAATTAGGCATTAATTTAGTTTTGTTATGCAAGGAAGAAATTGGATTAATTAGGCATTAATTTTTATAGTAACTATTTTGTATTCATGTTTACATATATTCTTATTGATTTTATTAGGTTGATTTAATCCCTTTTAGGATTTATTTAAGAAATTATCCTCTCAAGTAAATGAAGGAATATTAGAGATGAATGAACATGAGGTGATGGTGAAAGTATTTGAACTTGAACAACATGGACAAGTTCGTGGTTATGGGGCTGGTGTGACACCTACACAGTCATGGAATCTTAGATCATTCATATTTTTTTATCTCCAAACAAAGCTTCAATGTGTAGGAAAAAAATACAGACTCTAAAATAGAGGTGGAAGATTTGAAAAAAAAGGTAGATCATATGGCAGAAATACTTGAGCAACTATTGGATAAAAGGTTGCCTATAATTCAAAGTAATAACAATATTACTTCACTTGATTAATGGCTCAAGACTTTGATGAGTTTATGAGTGTGATTCACATAGTACTATACAAAAAAGAACATTAATATGATATTATGATATTGAGTATTGGTTCTGGTACTTGATGTTAATTGTTGTTGATATACTTGTTAAATGCTACATAAGGAATGCTATTGGTACTAGTTTTGAATCATGATCAATGATCAAAATTGCAAAGATCTTGTTTGATTTTATACGATGATTATATATGATAAAGTGAAAGGATATTCATGTCATAGTGGTAGAACTTTTATGTTGTCTATTGTTGTAGTCATTTTTATTTAAAAAATCAATAATAAGTGAAACTTTAATTTTTATAATAAAAAATGTTAAAAAAATATGATTGAATTTTTTTATGGTAAAAAAATGTCAAAAAATGTCTATCATATAGTATATTTCACTGTTAATAATTGTAAAAATTTTTTGTTGAGAATTTTTTATGGTCAATAAGTGTCAAAATAAATAGTATTTTTGACGGTTAATAAGTATCAAAAAAATATATTCTCAAATTTTTTTAATATTATTTTTGACAGCTAATATTTATCAAAATAAAATTAAGCTTTTTTCACAATTACTTATATGTTAAAAATACTATTTTTGACAAAATTTTTATTAACATATTTTCATAGTTAAAATAGTGTCAAAAATTATTTTTTGAAGAATTTTAATTTTTTTTACACATATAACCCTAAAAAATAATCTATGTTGTTGTAGTAATTATATGGTATTTAAATGAAACTTAAATTATACCTTAGCCGATTTTTCTTCAAGCTCAAAACCACCACAATTCAAGCTTCCAAGATTAATTCCCATCAAATCCAATAAATTTCAGCCACCAAAACTTTATTCCAAGTACTCAAATTCACCACTTTAACTTTAATTCACATGTATTCAATCTAATTTTCATACAATTTCATCATATCAATACTAGGGTTTCTAATGAAATAAACCGCAGGGATTCAGAATTTTCTTACCTTATCCACTGATGATTGGGGTGAAACCTAACAATCACCTAATGCTAGATTGCACCTAAACTACCAAAATTATGAAAATCTCTCAATACCCAAACCAAAAATGTGAAATGAAAAGAATAGAGAACTGGGCAAGAAATTCAGAGATTCTTACTAATTGTTCAAATAAAATTGAAGGGGGTTCCGAGACGAACACGTGGCCACAAATGACTCGTCAATCGGAGCTCCAGATTAAAAGTTATGGAAGATTGAAATTGAAAGTAAGAAGGGTTTGGGGTTCTTGGCTCACCTCCTCCTTTTTAGCGTAAAATGAAATTTTGGAAGGGGGAGAAGGCTGAATGCCAATCTTATATATGGATTATGTGAGTGGGCTTGGGTCCACTTGGGTTTAGTTCTCTCGTTTTAGTCCGTTGGACCAACTTTAGACCAAAATCTTTAAAATTAGTATTTTAATTCGTATTTTAAATATTTTTACTTCTCTAGATCATAAAATTTAATTTTCTAATCCCCTTGGCTCATGATTAACTTATTAGTTAATTATTTATTAATTTATATACACGATTGACGGCAACGGACAAAGTTAGTTTCGTCATCTAGTAGCAGAGCATGTAGTTTGAATTTTACAACAATCTCACCAATTTTCTCCACCTCAAATACAAGTGCAACACTGCAATTGTTGCGTACATCTGGAACTGAGATAGTCATAATTGATCGAAAATCAATTGGACTTAACCGCGAGTAGGTGTCTTTGTCCTCCACTTTCTCCCAGACGTTACCTTGGGGGTCACAGACAACTATTTCTTCTTGTCCAGGTAGATATAATGCAAGCATGAAAAGTTTGTCATCAAAAATGAATCATTGACACCAAGGAGAATCAATTTTATAATAGAGTTGTGTTGGAATAACAGGAGAAAGTGAGTGAGCCGACAAGGAATGCTAGCTCCCGAATTCAAGAACCCAAAAACCTTCTGTGTGCACATGTGCAAACAAGTAAATTTTGCCTCTAATATTTGCGATGAAATAAGAATCGGAAGTAGATATCGGTGGTGGAGGGATGAAGTTAGGCTCTGATATCTGCAGCTTCCTGTTGTGGCAGTGGAGCTCCCAGGATTCACTATCACCCAATAAGAATGCAATGTTAGAGTGATGGAAAGTGTGCATGTGTTACATTGGAAGCTTTAATTGGGCAAAAAAGAATGTTGGAAGAACAAGGAGGGAATCCCAATTCTCAATCTTGTTCTTCTCTAATCCAAGCAATTTTGCAACAGGAGAAACAAATGCATTTTTTTTCCGTAATTGGCATACAATAATGACTCCATCTTCGATAGATACAAGAGTCGACAGATGGCTATGGCTGACTGTTTCGGAATCAGACGTAAGGTCAGGTTTTAGAATCTCTCTTTTAAATTCCTAAAAAAAAGAATATAGTTTCAGAATTTTCAGCATAACAAATTAGAAGAAAAATTTTAAACAGAATTTTAAGACCTTCTTACTGAAATAAATATGAAACAATTTCGCTATGTAACCAATAAGGGTCTTGCCGATTCCTATCAATTCTTATTGGGCTGAATCTGAAAGCCCAACACAATAAAAAAAACATTCTCCCGTTTATCCTTTCTTACACTAATTCATCTTTCTTCTTTTTCCCCACCTCCACTTTTCACAGCGCCCCCCCCCCCCCGCGCTGCACCTTCACAGCTCTACTCTCTGCACTATCCATTCTTGACAACGAAGAAGCATCGCGCCGCCGCAGCCGACGAACCACTCCGCGCTGTCCGACTGAGCAACGCGTCACACCTCCTCCCTCCCCACGTCGTGCCGCATTCCTAAGCCCCATTGTTGCCCGTACCCGTCAGAAGAGGAGGCTGCCCATCAACCCATTATGCCACACCGTGCGACGAAGCACCGTGGCCAGTCATCATTCGCATCGTGCTTGCTCCTCTGCGCACAGTGTTACCGATCTCCTCTGTCGCTGCCTCTACAACGTGTGACCACTATAACAACCTGAATTTTTAAAAATTAAATAATGAGTTATTCATAATTTATTATTTTATTTAAAAAAATTATTTTTTCTAAAAATAATTAAATTAAATTTTATAATACTTTGAGTTTAAAATTTATTAAAATTTTTGAATTATTTTTATTACAATAAATATTTAAAAAAATAAATAAAATACAAAAAAATTATTATTATTATAATTATTATTATTTTTACTATTATTATTATTATATTATCATTGTTATTATTACTATATTATCAATATTATATTATTATTATTTGGTTTCACTTAAGGCCGAAGCCATTAAGGAAACCAAAGGAAAGATAAAGGAAGCCAAACGTGGCTATTATGTATGACATATATATATAAACATTACACATGTTTCCTTTACATATATATAAGCAATGACACGTACCCCCTTTATTCATTCATCACCACTAATTATCATCTTGCTTCATCTGGTTTCTTTATCCCATTGAACCCAAAACAAAAGAAAGAAAGAGAGAATGCCGTGAGTGAGAAGCCGTGATTCCATGGCATCTCCGAGCCTTTGTGCTCGATTTTTTGAAATTCGTAACCCATTAAAAAATTTAATGTAATAAAAATGTTCGTATCTTTTTTTTCTATATGTTGGTATTACTTTTGTCCGATAAAAATTGATGGTGGTCTAACTCTTCTTTCTCTTAAATTCAATGAATTGAAATTTTAAGAGGCATAGATAATTTCTGACATTTCCTTCTTCAGCATTTCGGTCAGAAAATTTCTCCGAAATTGTTGTTGATTTTAATTTCGTACGAAAATAGGGGGTTTTATTTTAAAATTAAAAATTTTTTATTTAAGAATGACAAAAAACTTATTGAATAATTGCAAATGATTTATACGTGTTTTGTGAATGTTGATAAATTTAATGTTGATTGTTAAATTAAAATATAAATTGAATTTTATGAATTGAGTTTGAATTGAAACTTTGATTGGTGCTGGAATGTTTGATTGTGGAAGTGAATGGTAAATGATTCTAGTGTTAGTATGATGGTGATTAAGTGTTGATGAAAGGCTGGTAAACTGTTGAGAAATTATAAAAGTGAGGGAGTCCTAAGGGTGGTGAAGTCGAATTTTAATGGGAGGTTCTATCCGGATTCTTGTAAAAATATATGAAAAAATAATTTTATTTTGGAAACCTCATTTACAAGCTTATTTTAAGAAAATAACTCTATTTTAGAAAAACTTTTGGTTTACATATTTGCTCATAATTGAGAAAAAGGGTTTTGTATTAAATAAATTAATTTATGGGAAGTGATTTTTTTGAGAATTAAAGATGGTTTGGTAGGGACCTTGAAGGGTGACAAAGTCCAGATTTTAGAGGAAATGATGTAGAAATTTTTATAAAACTCCGAGGCTTGTTTGAAGTGTTATTTAAAAGAAAATTTGATTTAAGAATCATATTAATTGATTTCGATTTATTAAAAAAAAGTATAATATTTTAAGTTCAATCTATTGAGAAAAGATTTTGTTTTAAGTTAGAAATTGAGTTTGGTTTATTAAGAAAGTGACTTTTATCTTGATTGAAAGTTAAAGAAGTCTGGGTATTTAGAAATTAAAGGTTTTGATGCTAAGAATGAATGTTTACCTATGAGGTGATGTGGTGGTAAGAGTGATTGATTATTTGGTGATGCGGATGTATCTATAATTAAGTAGTGATATGGAGATACGTTTAATAATGTAGGTGATGCGGAGGTGTATATATGTAGTTGGTGACATAGAGGCATAATAAAGAGAAAGAAAATGAGAAGTCATGTATGAAAGAGATAATTGAAACGGAGAATGAATCATGAAAAGTGTATGATTGAATAGGCCTTGTGCCAAAGTATTAATGCAGAAGTGCCCGCCTGACTGATAGCCAAAGGTTGGCAATGCGGGAATATTCGCCTAACTGATAGCATATTGTTTGATTAAATGGGCCTTTGTGACAAATTTCTAATGCGAAAGTGCCTGCCTAACTAATAGCCTAAGGTTGCTAATGCGAAAATGTTGGCCTAACTGATAGCCTGTTTCTACCGTGATGCCAAGATATCCTAACTGACATACCCATGATGATAATTGTGCCTGAATGACACGGTAAAGAAACCATATTCGGAGTTCGCCCCGAGTAACGTTGGGTTGCGGGTAGACAACCGACGCGTGAGCTCATGGCTTGCATAGGAAAGGCATTCATCATATGCATTGCGTGAATTACTTGAATGTTCCTGTGTTCTGTGCTATGTTATTTGTGAATTCCTTGTGTTTGATTCATGTGTGAATTATTTGTTTCTTTGTGTTGCGTGTGTGCTTGTGCTTGATGGTTCCTATATGTGTCAAGAATTAAGATAGTCGAGGGCTGATTACTCTACTTAATCACTAAGTGACATAATTGAGATTTGTTTAAAGTAATATAATTTGAAAAGAACTAACTAAAGTCTTTAAAGTAAGTTTTGAAGAATTCTAATGGTAATTATTTTAAAGTTATAAAGTAATTATTTGCAAATTATTTCCCTAATCTTGAAGCATTCACTTTTCCTACTGAGAACATGCGATGACAACGTTCTCGCCCCCTATAAATTTTTCTTTTAGCAACAGGTACAGGAATCCTTGGCACGGAGCTGCGACTGAACGTCAGAGCTTTATATATATATGTATCCGTAAATTTTGTATTTGGTTTAGTCTTAAACTTTTCCCTCGCCATTTATTGTCTTTGATTTTGAGAGGGGTAGAACTTGTAATCGAGAATTTTGGAATAAGTCTTTGTAAATATTGCTATGTGTATATATATGTTTTTCTGATTAAAAGGTTTAAAGTAAAGACCTTTTGTTTTCTTGATTAAAATTCCGATTCGTATTCACGAAAGCTCAATATTAAATAAAAATAGCATAAAATAAAAAAGGTTAGAGGTAAGTAACGCCTAAACCTTTAGTACCATCATGTGGTGCTAAAAGTTAGGGTGTTACGACTACTATCTCATCCTCTTCCCTTTTTTGAAATACATTTAAGTGTTTTTATATGGACAAACCAATCTTTTCTATTATAAGATAGCAAATGTTTCTTTTGTATTTTATATAGATGTTTCTTTTGTGGAGGTCTGCAATAAAAAAGGAAAGAAGACATGGCGCACGACAACAACTCCATGTGGCTGGGGCGCGATCACAGAGGTCAACGATAGGGAAGAAGAGAAGACGTGATAATGAAGCGGTTAATTTGTTAATTTTTATTATTTAAAATGTATTTAATATTGATTATTTAAATTTTAAATTAAAAAAATGTAAAATTAATAATTTTAATTAGAGTTGTTTAGAATTAGCTGGTTTAGGAGTTAGTTTCCTAGATTTTCTCGTATGCAAAAAGTTTTGATTTTCAAAATACGCATAGAAGAGAAGCATTACAAAAATAAGCAAGCCCAACTCAAGAGGAGCCCATGCAAAATTGATTTAGGGTATCCATCGTGTCCAAGAAAAAAACGTAATGGCAGCCATGAAATGGCTTAGCGAGTAATCAACAATGGGAAAATCCAATTCCTTGCTACTTTGCTAGCAATCACGAGATGGGTGCAGAACAAGGTTGAACCCAATTGATTGCTGGCCTTATCATTTTTATTTTTGTGTTCATTTAAATCATTCTGATTCATTATCGCTTTCTAAAAAACTTAATTTTAATGCACTGATGTAGTATAACACTATATTGATAAAAATAATTATTTTTAATATTAATTATATGCTTGGTCAATTAAAAAAATGGACGAAATTGTACAATTATGTACAATATTTTATACTAATCCATCAAAATTAAATTCATAGAAAAAATCTATATTAAAATATTGGTGGACAACGTAGGATTTTAATTTATATAAATTTTATTTCATAAATTAGTATTTATAAGTAATTTAAAGCGTATTTATCAATTTGTGTATACCTTACATATCTTGGATACAGAGGCATCAAAACCAACAAAAACACAACTCGAATACTCTGTATCCTGGATAAAAGCAATTAAAAAAAATTTTACAAGTGCACCCGGGATATAAACAACTACCCAAACATGCATAAATCAGGTGCAATATACTTGGGATACAGCCATAAGTAATTTTTGGATACTGTATCTGAGATACAGCTATAAACAGTATAGAGACACTATACCTGAGATACATGCTTAAATAAATAGGGGTGTCTGCACCCTAGATACGTAACAAAAAATGTCTATATAAATAACATCTTGACTCAATATTCATCACATACACGACATCCATCTTAATTTTATCTATTCTTCTTCTACTTTTTCCCCAAAAAATCGGCTAGTAATCAGTTTTTTTTGTAGTAGTTTATCCCAATGAGATAATTAGAAACGGTGATGACAAAATAATATTTGAGTGCAATTCACCTATGATGCTGGACAATTTTCGTATTGATTCTCTAGATGCGCTTAAGAAAGTCATCTTGAGCAACATGGGTAATCGGTTTAAAGGAAGTTAGCCAAGTAGCATATAGATTTCTATCAGCGTTGCCTAGTGGAGGTTTTACTAATAGGACGTTTTGGGTTCACTACAAGAGAAGTGTTGAGTACCGTTGGATTTACCGGCGGATTTAGCATCGCGTGTTGCCGTCGGATTTACAAACGAAAATAGAAACTAATTCGTCGTGTCAAACTTTTACTATTGGATTCGCTATTCTGACGGTGAAGCCGCTAGTAATAATTTAAGGGAAAATAGAAAACTTTGCACGGATTAGTAACCGTCGGATTTATTGGGGGATAAATCCGACAGTAACTCAATTTAGTGTGATGCAGTGTTTGGTCACCCGCAAAATATTACCGTTGGATTTATCCGCCAGTAAATCCAATGGTAACTAGCCCTAAAATTGAAGGCGTGAACCCTCTCCCCTTTCACTTTGAATCCCCCTCTCTCTTTCAACCCTCTCTTTTCCAACTCTTTCTCTAACCCTCTCCCCACCACTCCGTTACCCCCGCCGCCCCCTTTGGCTGCCTCTTCTCCCCCTCACCGAAATTAGTCCCTTCGTTCATTCTCTCTCTTTCGCAATCCAACGTCAGCCGCGAAACCTTCTCTCCCTCTCTATTCGTCTCACCGTCAGCAACCTTAACACCGACGATGACCACTTGTGCAACAGCTCTCTTCCTCTAGCTCGCCCCTGCCACTCTCCCATACCGAACCTTCATCGCAGTAGAACAGAGTCCCTGTTTCCCAATTTTTGGTGACTTTCCACGACTCCCAGCGCCGTTAGAGCTTCCTCTAGGACTGCCGTGGCACTCGACTAGCAGCGGCTGTTGCTGCCACTGCATCTCCCTCCCTTGAATTCTTCTTACTCTATTCAAAGCTCAGGTTCCATGATCACTCTTTTTCTCTGTTTTAGTTAATTTAGGGTTTAGTTATATGTTAATTTCTAGTTAGTAAGTAGAATTGGTTATCATTATTTTCTGCTGGTTAGATGATTTAGATTAGTATTAGGATTTTTTTTTATTAGAATTGTTGTTAGTTTATATATAGTTCAACATGTTGTATGTTTCTTGTATTTAAATTTGAATTTGTTTGGACTGGATTGGTTGATTTTTTGCTAAATTTCTGCAATGAGCTACTGATTGTTGTGTCATTGATGCTAATTTGTGTGAATTGATGTTGAAGAAAGTCTTGGTTGTGCTATTTCTTGTTGTTTGATGCTTTTGCACACCAAGTGTTCAATTATATGCCTCTATGTGTCATTTGTGTTTTAGTTAATAATTATATGCCTCTATGTGTCATTTGTGTTTTACTATGTCAATATAAGTGCATTATTTTTAGGATTATTCTAATTCATATTTATAATGATTGAAGAAATCATTTATTTTAAGGCAACAAATAACACTCATTTTTTAAATATTGGTGAAATTTAACTTAATTTTCTATATTTTCAAATAAATATATATTGATTAATGTTACATATAATGACATTCTTTGAGATTTAAATATCAATATATATGATACCCTTATAAATGAAGATAGTAAAAACAAGTTAATATATTCTGTTAGAAATGTTATGAATTTAATTGAGTTTTGACTGATGTTTTGGATTGAGATTAGTTGGATATGTGGAAACTATAAAGGTGGATATATGTCCAATTCTAAGGGAGATTATGTCAATTTTTTTAGAAATAATATAAATGTTGAAGGATTTGTGTTGTATATATGCTGATTAGTGTTAATTGGTATTCTTTTTGCAAACATGATGACAGGTGGCAAAGGTGTCACGAGTCAGTCTCGTGGTCATGGTAGAGGGAGAGTTTCCACCGGTACTCTAGGGACTTCTCACTCATCGCCCTCTATCCCGACTACTCCATTGACCTTATGACGTCTGATGAGTCCATATTTGACGATATATTTTGGCTTGATTTGAATGAATTTCATCACATAAACTCACATTTATTCTCTTAAATAGCATACTTTTGTGTTTCATCCCTAAATTGAGCTTAATTGTAAAAACATAATATTTTGTACTTAATTTAACCAATTTTATTCCACTTTCATTGCATTGGATGCCTTGATGGTTTTGATGAGTGATGCACCACTATTTTGTGGTATATTTTATGCTTAATTGAGTGGATTTTATCCACTAAATTCACACTTATTCATATAATTCGCATGTTTTACATTTTCCTTCCTAATTTTGTGCTATGATTAAAAACATGCTTCTTTGGCCTTAAATTGCTAATTATTAATCCTCTCTTATTACCATTCGATGTCGTAATATGTGTGTTAAGTGCTTTCAGGGTTTATAAGGCAGGAATGACTTAGAGGATTGAAAGAGAGCATGCAAAAGTGGAAGGAATACAAGTAATTGAAGGATTTGCTAAGTTGTCAAGCCTGACCTCTTCGTACTAAATTGATCATAACTTGAGCTATAGAGATCCAAATGAGGCGGTTTCAGTTGCGTTGGAAAGATAACATCTGGGGCTTTAAAATGATATGCAATTTGTCGTAGTTGCCATGCAGTTAAGAGACGCGCACGCGTGCATCACGCATACGCGTGACCTTGCAAAAGTTCAGCGATGCGTACGCGTGAGCGACGTGTACGCGTGACGTGCGCCACATGCAGAAATTGCAGAAAATGCTGGGGGCGATTTTGGGCTGGTTTTGGACCTAGTTTTTGCCCCAGAAAACACAGATTAGAGGCTACAGAGTGGGGAAATCATTCATTCATTCATACAACTTTCATTCACATAATTTTAGTTTTTAGATGTAGTTTTTCTAGAGAGAGGCTCTCTCCTCTCTCTAGGTTTGAAGATTCTTAGATTTAGCTATTTCCAACTTCAGATTTCCATCGTAGTTTAATTTAGTTTCTCTTCTACTTTTATTTGTTCTAGCATTCTAGTTTATTTATTTCCCTTGTTGATTACTCTATGTTGTTAATTTAGTTTACGAATTCTCATGTTGGATTTGTAATTGGTAATTTGGATTCTATATTCCTTGTTAGTTTTCTATGTTTTCATGTTATGCCTTCCAAGTGTTTGATAGAATACTTGATTGGATTTTAGTGTAGATTTCTCTCCTCTTGGCTTTGGTTGAGTAATTGGAGACTCTTGAGTTATCAAACTCCTTTGATGATTGATAATTGAAAGTTGCTAGTTGATTTGGATCCCTCTAAAGCTAGTCTTTCCTTAGGAGTTAACTAGGACATGAGGAATCAAATTGATTCATTCACTTGACTTTCCTTCATAGTTAGAGGTTAACTAAGTGGGAGCAATGGACAATTGATGTCACAATTGATAAGGATAGCAAGGATAGGACTTCTAATTCTCATACCTTGCCAAGAGCTTTCTTAATTATTAGTTTATTTTTTTATCATTTACATTCCTTGTTCAACCTTTCAAAATCCCAAAAAGATACTTTTCCATAACCAATTATAAGTACACATCCCTGCAATTCCTTGAGAGACAACCTGAGGTTTAAATACTTCAGTTTAATTTTATTGTGTTTGTTTTAGTGACAACCAAATTTTTGTATGAAAGGATTATTGTTGGTTTAGAAACTATACTTGCAACGGGAATTTATTGAGAAATTCTTTACTAGCAAAAATTCGTTCATCAAAATGGCGCCGTTGCCGGGGAATTGCAAACATGTGCCTTATTATTGGTTAATGTGAATATTGTGAATAATTTTGCTTTTTCGTTTCTTTGTTAGTGTTTCTAGTTTTAGGAGTTTATTTTCATTAATTTTTATTAGTTTTTGTTTTTACTTGCTACTATGAATTCTCACCCCTTTGGCTATGAGTTTGGTCACAATTATGTTGTAAGGGATGGAAGCTATAATGAGAACATGCGTCAAGGTTGGAGCAATCAAAGATGGGTGGAGCCACAAGGATTTGATCAATCCTTTCGGCAACAACCCCCTCCAATGTGCCATGAGCAACAACCATTTTACGATGCACCCCAAGATAATGGTTATGGTGGACCTTTTCGTGACAATCCACCTCCATCAAATTACTATGATCAAGAGCCATTCCAGGGTGCATACCAAGACAATAGATATGGTGGACCCCCTTGTAGTTACCAACAAGCCCCACCATATGCTAATGAATCCCCTCCTCAACATAGCTTTAAACCACCATACTCACAAGCCCCCTACTACCAAACACCCTCATATGATCCTAACCTATATCCACCATATCAACCACCCTATGAGCCATATGAACCATACATAGAACCATTCCAATTCCAACAAAATTACTCCCAAGAACTACCACCTCCATATACACCATGTCCATATCCATCAACCCAAGAGCCATATGATCCTAATCATGCAATCCGAGCGGAACAAGAATCAAAGGATCATCTCAAGGAAACAATGGATCGATTTTAAGCAACCATTCAACAATTGGAGCGAGTGGTATGCCAAAGAGCACACGAAGCTCTTATGGCTAAAGAATCTCAACTTGAGAATAAGGAACCGAAATGTGTTGTGCAACAAGTGAAAAAGATGGAAAATGATGAACCACCACATCCTTATTATGATGAACCACCCTCTTATCATGAACCTTTCCTCCCAAGTAATGAGCCCTCATATTCACCTTAATCTTCAATGCGTGACACTCTTGGTGTTCTTCTTTAAGGGCAAAGAGAGATGAAAAGGGAAGTACTATAATTCACGGCTACCTTGACCGAGGTAGTAAATCGATTAGCTTCCTAACATTTGGACACTCAAGTAACTCCCATGGCTGCATGTGGAGAATCAATAGAAGAGTGAAGCATGAAGGAGACACTAGAAACTCCAGTAGACAATGAGGAATGTGATTTTGTATAGGAACAAGTGGAGGAAGCCGTAATAGTTGAAGAGGAAGAAGTGGTTGAAGACTTAGGAGATGCCAAACCTCCATGGGAATTTGGACTTGTAGAGTATTCCTCCAAGAAGATTGAAATTGATGTCAAGAAGGCTAGTGCATAACCTCCATGGCATATTCCCTATGATGACTTGGATGGGATAGATCAAGAAGCAAGTTTCCTTGGTGATGAAATTGAAGAACCTTCTCCCGATAAAATTAAAAGCAACATTGAGGTAGATTTTTCTCAACCTCATGGTTATGATGTGAGTGACGGAGAAGAGTTTGATGAACTTGGTGAGGAAGAACTCGAAGGTGAAGAATCTTCTCAAAAGGTGGAAGTCCTTTGAAAAGGATGGACGGGAGTTGAGTACGCTTTGTCAAAAATGTTGGAGACTTCTCTACCTAGGTGGCCATCTACTCCTTCATTTGAGAGGGTAACACTTAACTCTATTCGATTTACTGTCCCACTTGAATATGGTATTCTTGAAACGGATGGCCAACTTAGGAGGCTTTGTGGCATTAAGCGTAAGAGAAGGATGTTTAGTAGTTGGAGTTGCAAATCAAGGCTCATCAAGGTTGATACTTCAAGAACTAGATGAAAAGGTTGATCTAGTGAACATTTGGTTGGATCTAAGAGCAGAGTTTGGTATTACATTGAGAATTTGGACTACTTGCCACCCAGTTGGGACAATAGTGATCCACTTCAAGACGAGTGTAGAAACGAGATTTGGGATCCGGGCATACAAGAGGATCAATTTTGGGAGCTCAAAGCTTGCGAAAAACTCCATCAAAGCTTGGGGAATTTACTTGGAATAGATAGAGCTTATTGGAAGTCCAAGCATTGGTGGCAGTTTCAAGATGAGTTCAAGCACAAGCTACCATGACAAGGAGCCCACTAAATGTCCAACTTAAGGACAATAACTAAAAGTGCTAGGTGGGAGACAACCCACCATGGTATGATCTTTCCTTTTTATTAGTTTTAACTTATTTCTATCAGTTTTAGTTTCCAGTTCTGCATATTTACTTTTATTCTGCATATATAAAAAAGGGGGGGGGGGGAGGTCGACGCGCAAGCATCTACAACGCGCACACGTCATATGTGTATCCGCAAATGAGCAGAGAGTTGCGATGGAGATGCGCGGGAGGGGTGCGTGGCGCACGCCACGCGTACGCGTGCCTCACGCGTACGCGTCCTCTACGTATTCGCCAATCCACGCGTAAGCATCAGTGATGCGTACGTGTGGTCTTGCCAATCGGCGTAAAAGGGTGCTTGAACAGAGAGTTGTGATGCCATGGCGCTGGAATCGCACGAGTAGTCACGCATACGCGTGACTGACGCTCATGTGTTAGTGTTCATGTTTGGCCACCCACGCGTACGTGTGGGCGACACGTACGCGTCGCATGGCTAATTAAGTTTTCACGCTTATGCGTGATGCACGCGTACGCGTCGCGTCCCGTTTTTCATTCCCTTCTCCTTTCTTCCATCCTTTCTCCTTCTTTTCTCCTCCTTT
Source organism: Arachis ipaensis (assembly GCF_059453495.1). Classification (NCBI taxonomy): domain Eukaryota; kingdom Viridiplantae; phylum Streptophyta; class Magnoliopsida; order Fabales; family Fabaceae; genus Arachis; species Arachis ipaensis. The sequence continues at coordinate 99,236,547 of NC_142436.1, read as the reverse complement.
CTTACTTTCTTCTTCTTCATTTCTTTAACCTCTCACCCTTACTCTCTTTCATTCTATTTTCCTTATTGCATTTGCATACCTTCACTCATTGCATTTTAATTTTGTGCATGTTTTCTTTTTCTTTTCTAAATCTGATACATTTTCTTCGGTGTTGAATGTTCTTATTCAACTATTGCATCTTTTCTTGCATTATTTTGGTGCTTAGTGACTTGTTTTACACTGTTGGGTGATATTATTTATTTGTCAATGCCAATATTTTATGATACCTGTATTCCTTTTGCATTGACATGAATTTATACTGTCTTTCATACCTACTATCTCTTCTCCATTGTTGCAATTTTTGCACTATTGATATGCCATTTGCTTCTATTGTTTTCTCACTTGCATGTTGTAGCTACCATGTAGTTGAAACCCTCATTATTTGGCATTAACCCACCAATACTTTATTTGTTTTCTTATCTTTATTTTTGGGTTACTTTTCTTCTTTTTCCTCTTATTTCAGGATGCCCACCGAGAAGGGAAAGGAAGAGCTTCTCAATGGGACAACAGAGAAATCCATCTGCACAATCTTTGGACATAAGCATTAGTTGTAGCAGCCTGTCCACTTGAATATCTTAGCATGCACCGAGGACAGTAAAATCTTTAAGTGTGGGGATGTCGATACCGACTTTCATGGGTTAGTTATTTCCTATTTCAATACCAATGTTTAATTTTCCTTGTTAAATTAGTTGTTACATTTGCATGTTTGACTGCATGTTTGCTTGATTTTGTGCATATTCTTCTACCACTACTTGGTTGGAATGATAAGTTCTTTTTCAAGACCCTTTTTATAGCATTTCACTAATTTAAATTAAAAAATTTTTGTGCTAAACTTGTTTGAAGATTGTAATTCGGAACATGAATTATAGCTAAGAACACACAACCTGTGAGATTTTGAGTTTAATTATATGGTTACATTATTTAACTATAATATTTTATTCTTGTGTGTTTTCTTCCGTATGATTGTAATCTATAGTTTGTTCCATTCTATATGTCTATTGTTTAGTGTATTTGCATGCATACATATGATTGAGGCCATCATTTGTTATTAGCTCACTTATCCCAAATAGCCTACCACTTCAATTACCTTTGTTTGCCACTTTGAGCCTTTTTACCCCCATTTGTTCTATATCTTATCACATCACTAGCCTTAAGCAGAAAAATAATTAATTACCTCATTTGAATCTTTGGTTAGCTTAAGATAGAGATTGTGTATCAATTAAGTGTGGGGAATTGTGGGAACTTGGGTTGATGAGAAAGTGTTGAGTTTTATTGACAAGATATTGGGAATTTGGGTGCTTTCTCATGTGAAACCAGAAAAATCATATGCATTGAAATGTTATGTTTGCTTTCATGTTTCTAAATAAATAAATAAATAAATAAATAAGGGATAAAATTATCCCAAAGTAAAGTTTAATAAAAGGATCAGTGCATATGTGATAAAATAGAAGAAAACTCTGATACATGAGTAGGTGAAATATACAAAAGTGAGATTATGGATAGCTGGGCTTGATTTTAAGACTATATAGAGTGTGTGTATGTGATTGGTGAGAACTTAGGTTAGTCAAAGATTCATATTATAGCCCACTTAGCCATACATATATCCTCACCCTTACCTTAGCCCCATTACAACCTTGAAAAGACATCATGATGTTTGCATTCGTGCACTAGATATTTGTTGATTGGTTAGATGAAGAACAAGATTTTAGAAAGTATGACTAGAGAAGAGTAGAGTGACTGACCTTACACACCTGAGAGATTAGAGTGCATATACACTTCCAGTGAGGGTTCAATGCTCGATTCTGTGTTCCCTGCTTTCATGAGCCATCTTCTTACAAGTTTACTTGCCTTTAATTGTTTGATTTGAATTAGTGGAATATGATTTATATTTGTCATGGAGAATTTGTTTACTTTTAACCAAGCAGTTAGAAGTATTTATTTTTGCATTTAGTTACGATCATATAGATAGGTTGCATTTCATAAGTTTTACCATTCCTCTTCACTCCTTTATAGCTTCTCTTGAGTTTAGCATGAGGACATGCTAATATTTAAGTGTGGCGAGATTTGATGCACCACTGTTTTGTGGTACATTTTATGCTTAATTGAGTGGATTTTATCCACTAAACTTACACTTATTCATATAATTTGCATGTTTTACATTTCCCTTCCTAATTTTGTGCTATGATTGAAAACATGCTTCTTTGGCCTTAAATTGCTAATTATTAATCCTCTCTTATTACCATTCGATGCCGTGATATGTGTGTTAAGTGCTTTCAGGGTTTATAGGGCAGGAATGGCTTAGAGGATGGAAAGGAAGTATGCAAACGTGGAAGGAATACAAGAAATTGAAGGATTTGCTAAGTTGTCAAGCCTGATCTCTTCGTACTAAATCGATCATAACTTAAGCTACAGAGATTCAAATGAGGCGGTTTCAGTTACGTTGGAAAGCTAACATCCGGGGCTTCAAAATAATATGTAATTTTCCATAGTTGCCATGTAGTTAAGCGATGCGCACGCGTTCATCAAGCGTACGCGTGACCTTGCAAAAGTTCATCGACGCGTATGCGTGGCGACGCGTACGCGTGACGTGCGCCACGTGCAAAAATTGCAGAAAACGCTAGGGGCAATTTTGGGCTAGTTTTGGACCCAGTTTTTAGCCTAGAAAACACAGATTAGAGGCTGCAGAATGGGAGAATCATTCATTCATTCATACAACTTTCATTCACATAATTTTAATTTTTGGATGTAGTTTTTCTAGAGAGAGGCTCTCTCCTCTCTCTAGGTTTTAGGATTCTTAGGTTTAGCTATTTCCAACTTCATATTTCTATCTTAGTTTAATTAGTTTTTCTTCTACTTTTATTTCTTCTAGCATTCTAGTTTATTTATTTCCCTTGTTGATTACTCTATGTTGCCAATTTAGTTTACGAATTCTCATGTTAGATTTGATTCTCTATTTAATGCAATTTGAGGTATTTCATATTTATTGCTTCTTCTATTATTTGTTAGTCATTGATATTTGCAATTGGTCATTTGGATTTTATATTCCTTGTTAGTTTTCTATGTTTTTATGTTATAGCTTCCAAGTGTTTGATAGAATGCTTGATTGGATTTTAGTGTAGATTTCTCTCCTCTTGGATTTGGTTGAGTAATTGGAGACTCTTGAGTTATCAAACTCCTTTGTTGATTGATAATTTCAAGTTGCTAGTTGATTTGGATCCCTCTAAAGTTAGTCTTTCCTTAGGAGTTGACTAGGACTTGAGGAATCAAATTGATTCATCCACTTGACTTTCCTTCATAGTTAGAGGTTAACTAAGTGGGAACAATGAACAATTGATGTCACAATTGATAAGGATAGCTAGGATAGGACTTCTAATTCTCATACCTTGCCAAGAGCTTTCTTAATTATTAGTTTATTTTCTTATCATTTACATTTCTTGTTCAACCTTTCAAAAACCCAAAAAGATACTTTTTCATAACCAATTATAAGTACACCTCCCTGCAATTCCTTGAGAGATGACCCGAGATTTAAATACTTCGATTTAATTTTATTGGGTTTGTTTTAGTGACAACCATATTTTTGTATGAAAAGATTATAGTTGGTTTAGAAACTATACTTGCAACAGGAATTTATTGAGAAATTCTTTACTAGCAAAAATCCGTTCATCAATGAGTGATTTCAGGTATAATAGGTTGGAATGGCTTCATGAGAGTGGAGGAGAAGCATGCAATAGGGAGAAAACATGAAAAGAGTAAAGGAAGAACACACAGCCATGTGCGTGTATGCATAATATTCTGTGCATACGGACAAGAGAAAAATTCAGCACGTGTGCGTATGCACACATCTGTGCGTACGCACGAATCAGCACACGTGACTCACTTAAAGGAAAACGATGGGGGCGATTTCTAGGCCTCCAGAGCCCAGTTTTGGACTTTCTAAAGCTGATTGAGTGCTATATCAAAGGGGGCATCACTCCATGTCAAGGGGAGAGCAATTAGGGTAGATTAGAAACATGCTTTAGGTCATATCCTAGAGAGAGAAGCTCTCCCTTCTCTCTATAATTAGGGTAGATTAGGTTATATCTCTCTTAGATTTAGGTTTAATTCTTGTTTTCATTTAGTTTTCCTTTTCATTTATTGTTCTTGCACTCATGTTCTTTAATTCTACTTGTTATTTCCTTTATTTTGTTCTTTTATGTTTATGACACTTTGTTACTTTTAATTTTAATTAATACAATTCATGTTTTATGTTTCTTATTGTTTAATTTATTTGTTATTATTGTTTTCTTGCAATTGGTAGTTGTAGATTTTATTATCCCTTATTATTTTACCATGCTTCTCTTTTATACCTTCCAAGTGTTTGATAAAATACTTGGTTAGATTTTTGCCTAGTTTTTCACACTCTTGGTTGGAAAATTGGGTAATTGGGTGATCTTGACTGGTGGATGTCCATTCTATATTGTATGAGGATTGTTAGTTGATTTAGTTTCCACTAACTCTAAGTCTTCCATTAATAGAGTTGTGTAGGACTTGTGGATTAAAATCAATTATACCCTTTTGACTAATTATCGATGTTAGGATTGACTAATTGGGATTAATTCTATACAATTACCATGTTGTGGTCCATAACTAGGATAGGAATCCTTAATTCCCCAATTCTTGCCAAGAGCTCTTTTTACCATTTAATTTCCATTTTTATTGCCTTTACTTGCTTTCCATTTAATTACTTGCCATTTTAATTTCTTGCCTCTTATAATCAAAACCTCCAAATCTCCCATAGCCAATAATTTAGCATTTCATTGCAACTCCTAGGGAAGACAACCCGGGACTTAAAACTCCCGGTTTATATTTACTTTGAATTGTGACAATTCTTATTTTTAAACTTTGATTGAGAGGATCCATTGCCGGTTTGGACTATACTTGGAACGGAAGGAATTCTATTTTGTCTAAATTCCGAAGTGGCACAAAATCCTCTCCATCAAATTTTTGGCGCCGTTGCCGGGGAATTGCAATGGTGTTATATTATTCGCTATTATGAATATGTTAATATGTGAATATCTTGCTTTTTGTTTGTTTTCTTGGTTTTGTCTGTGTGGAAGGTTAATTTTGGGAGCTCATAGCTTGTTGGAATCCTCATCAAAGATTGGTACAATCAAAGCTTGGAAACTCCTTGATTAGAGCTCTCCATAAGTCCAACTTAAGGACAATATACCAAAGTACTTGGTGGGAGACACCCCACCATGGTAACATTGTTCTTTCCTTCCCTTTTTTATTATAATTTGACTTTGTTACATTTTGCTTATTTTAGTTAGCTTAGAATTAGTCTAATTTTGAGATTTGTTTGGTTAATTTCTGTATGGATCATGAATTTGTGGGTTTTTGGATGTTTTGGGGTTGAGCTTTTGTTGAGGTAAGGCTTAGTGCCTTAGAATTCGAAGAAAATTTTTTGGAAAAAACACAGCACCGTGCGTGCGCACACCACTGTGCGTATGCACACAATCACTAAAATTTGCGTCTTGTGCGTGCGCACCCACCTGTGCATACTCACACCAGCCTGTATGCCCTCTGTTGGGAGCGCTCGCACGCCTTGTGCGCGCGCATCTCCCTTTGTTTTGCACTTTGTGCATGCGCCACCCTTGTGCGTACGCACGCAACCTTCTTTTTGCGGACTTTATGTGTACGCACTACCTTGTGCATATGCACTACCTTGTGCGTATGCACTACCTTGTGCGTACGCACACCCACCTGCACTCCCTCTGCTAGGAGTGCTCGCACGCCCTATGCGTATGAACCCGAACTCATTTTTGTCCTCGTGCATACGCACACTTTTGTGCGCACCCACGCATGATCCGTTTTGCAAAAAAAAAAAGAGAGAGTCTTCTGTGCGTATGCACCCGCCTGTGCGTACACACACTGCTTAATCCCCTCTTTGTTCAGAGCGTTCACATATCCTTGTGCATCCGCTCACCTTCCATTTTTCACCCAGTGTGCGTACGCACACATGTCTGCGTGTGCGCACAAGTGCTATTTTGGGCAAAATTTTTATTGCACTTTAAATTAAGCCCTAACACACTTCCACCCCCTCCATCCCTCCCTATGTTGCTTTTTCCATGTTTTTCTACTTGTTTTACTTAGTTTTCATTGCATCTCATTTTTGTTTTAGTAATTATATTAGATTTGATTTAGTTGTTTGTAATTAAATAAGTTGCAAGAGTTTGCTTGATGTTGATTGGGTTGCTTCTTGCTTAAATTTTGGTTTAATTTTTGATGAATATGTGCACTGAGTGTAGGGACCCAATTTTCAGTACGCCTAGGACATACCAGAAACTGAGTGCTACCAATTTGTCATCCTATATATTATCTATCATTTATTATATGAGCCTGATTCGTTGTTAAAAGCGTAGTTAGTTAGCGAGGTACTTTTTTTTTGAAAATATTTGGATTAATAGACGGATTCATTCATAATCAACTCACAGCTGATAACAAATAAAACAGTTATAAGCAACCACACATAAATACATCACAAGTAGCTAGCAACATTTAGTTATCTAGCCTTTATTAGAGTATAGATCTTTAGTTAGAACACCCCTAGGTATAGCTAGATAACAACTATATACATATACATACATACAACATCCCAGGTCCTGACCTGTTCAAGAGGTCCCTAAGCTGGCACCTAGGCTAGCCTAGACTCTATACTCACCTAGTCCCTCTAAACTACTAAAGCGAGGGAAAGTACGTTCTAAGTCTTCACAACTCAAGTCAGGTGGAACGTCATCAAAAGATAGAACATCATCTGCTACTCCTCTGCACGATCAGACTTTTCCACAGGACGTCTCTCTGGTACCTCATAAAGTATCCACAAAATAGGAATCTCGTACACAGGATTTAGGTTAAAGTGCGCATACAAAGGGGTACAGACGTTGGCTGGTCTCACAGTATTTACATATAATCAGAGAACGATATTCACCCTAGACTCAGAAGACTATCTAGAGCGGAATCCTCTTCTTGCGAACGATCATTAGCGAACTATGGTAAGGTACTTTTACTTCCATCTGAAGGGGAAAGGGAGAGAGAAAGGGTAAGAACTGGGGAGTTCTTAGTAGGGTCGGGGTTATTAGTTACATTCATTAATTCTATGTTGTTTAGCAGACTATTAGCAGAATACAAGGAAGTAGTAATTAGAAAACACAGATAAGTAGAGAAGATAGAGAAAACAGATAGCATAACACAAACAGAAGAATACAAGAAAATATCACAAGCACAGAGAACGGAAAACAAACAAGGAAAGCATACATTCATACCACAAACATAACAAAGGAAATGCGCAACCAAGTATGATGCATGTCTAGCCCTAGTGCAGGTAATGAGCTCATTTGTCGGTTACTAACCCGCTCCCGACGTTATCCAGCAACCTCTGTCTGGATAAGGCTTTCCTATTGGCTATATCCCTGTGTACAGGAAATAACCCCTCTGCCACCACAGAGTCCACTACACGCAGGAAATAACACATCTGCCACTGCAAGGATGTATGCCGACACACCTTCTGTATATAAGAAATAACCCCTCTACCACTACAGAAATGGAACAGGTGGTCACGGTACTTCTGTAGCAGGAAATAACCCCTCTGCCTTACAGAAATAAAATATGGATCTGTACCGTAGGAAAGCGTTCTCAGTGATCACACCATTATCTATCTGACTGCCTCACTGCAGTAGATGATCATACAAGTATATCTGGGGTTGCCTTAACGCATCAAATAAATAAACACATCTCTTGGGTTGCCTCAAGCAACAAATCATAACATAATAATTCTCATTATCATCATTCATCATCATTCTCATTATTCATCATCATTTTCACATTTTTATGCAGTACCTCTTTCTTTCTATGTTCAATCATACTGTACAAACTTTACATCTTTCACTTTTACAACATCTTAATTCAAACCATTTCTCTTTATCACATTACTCTTTTCTCTTTGTCTTTTTGCTTTGCTCTGATTACTCTTTTCTCTGTATCCCTTTATTCTGCTCTGGTTACTCTGTTCTCTGTGTTTCTTTACTCTGCTCTGATTTCTCTGTTTAACGTATGTATTTAAAGCTTATGTAAATTTCGGTATGAATAGTTAGTCTGTCCCAAGTATAGGTTCATTAAGCCTATACTAAAACAGTTTAACTTTTCATATAATACCTAACCCTATTCGCAATTCCAGGACTAACTATGTTGCCCTAGTCCGTTCACTAGTCTCTGTCTGTTTTTCTGTCATTAAAACTTTACAGACTTTTTCTTCGATTTTTATCTTTTCTTTAACTTTTTATCTTTTATTTATCTTTGCCTCACTAATATGTTTTTACCACTCGCTAAGTATTTTATGAAGGTAATTATCAGATTCTGAGTTTAAAGTTGTCTTTCTAAAGCTTTTACAGAAAACTGCCTATTCTGTATTATTTTATTATTTTTATTAAAATAGTTTTTTTAATTAAATATTATTATTTAATATTTTATTATTTTTTTATTATTTTATCATTAAATTTTCGAAAATTAACTTACTTTTACTTTTAACCTTTAAAATTCACTTTTTACCACCCGTAACTTTTAATATTTCTACTTTTACCACCCTAACTTTCAGAAATTACTAAATAACCCCCCAAACACCAAATTAATTACTTCCTTGCCCTTTCATGAATCAAAAAGGTGTTCTTCATTGTTCTTCATCACACTCAAAGTGTTCTTCATGTTCTTCATAAATTCTTCAGATTCTTTCTCTATTTTTACCCATTTATCAGTCTTTTCAGCAACCGATTTTTACCATAATTCATAATAAATTAGCAGCCACTAAAACCCCATCTTTTCTACATGATTTCAACACAAATTGAACCTCAATTTAAGCTTAGGGTTTCGTTTTTCCAGCTGCCTAAGAACATGAACTTTAAAGCTTGAATTTCATCAAATTTCAACAAAATTTTACAAAATTTTCACCAAGAATCAATCATATAAGCAACCAATTTTTAGCACAGCCAATTTATACAAAATTCACACAACTCAAACACAAATAATCAAGATTAATTTTTTGACACCCTACCTGGTTTTGCTGCTCCTAATTCGGTTAAACTTTCAGGTGGTCCTTAAGCACTTTTTCCTCCTAAATCACATCAAGAACAACTTTAAATCCAAAAACTCTCAACTGACCAAATCTCACTCAGTATGTTAAGAAGAGATATCTCACCTTAGACTTACTGGAAATTCACGTTTCTTGGCCCTCATGTCAAGTTAAGCATGATTCCTAAGGAAGAACATCAAGAAAACACATGTTTTGCACGGTTTTCCTTGAAAACCGAATTGAAATGGGAGGGAGACAGCCATCTCACCTTATTTCCAGCCTTGATAAGTCACATGGTTATGTAGAGGAAGAAGAGAGGATCATTTTGGTAAAATCGGAGTTTTGATTTGAGTTTTGGTTCAGAAGAAATCAAGCTTTGATGATTAAGTGTTCATGAAGTTTTCTCTCTTTTCTCTCTTGTTATTTTCGGCCAAAATGATGAAATGAGACAGCCTTGGAGGTCTTGGGGATGTAAGGTGAGTTGTGATTGGTTGGCTTGTAGGTGGATTAAAATAATATTAAAATATCTCTGGTGTACAACTACTAAAACTAGGTGTATCAGAACACTCGTAAAAACATCTCTAAAAATTATTTTCTGAGCTACTAGCATAAATGACACTAGTAACATATTTATTATGAGAATATTACATATATAATGAGGCCTTAGCATTGCTAAATTCATCAGAGAGTGTTGGTGCTAAGCTGCACCAGTAAACCGTAAACCCGGTTAAACCGATTTTCTGTTTTTAACTAAAACTGACCAGGTAACCTTATAATATTATTCAAGAATATTCTAATACTAATATAATGATAATATCATCCTATTATCTCTCTTCTCTCATAAATCGAGTCTGGTTCATCAAACTGAGACTATTTACAAAAAACCAAGTCAAAACTTCTAACCGATACGGTTCAAAAACCAGGTTCTTCGTGACCGCGTTATCGAGCTTGTCTCGGAAAAGGTTATAACTTAAAGATGACATAATGACAATGAGGATTGAGATACTTGATGATATATCAAAGGTTTTCCCCTTACTGATCTTCTGGAGAAATCCGTACTTTTAGAAAAGATTCGCGTTCTCGAAAACCGGGGTTGTTACATTCTACCCTCCTAAAAGAAAATTTTGCCCTCAAAATTTCAGTTACCTGAGAATAGATGTGAGTAATCAGCTCTCATCTTATCTTCCAATTCCCAAGTGTGCTCTTCTTCTCCTCTTGGTTCCCATGCTACTTTGACTAAGCGAACAGTCTTGCCTCTTAGTTGCTTATCACTTCTTTCTTCGATCTGAACTGGTGATGCTTGATATGTCAAATCATTTTATAACTGTACTGTTTCTTGTTGTGAAACGTGACTATCATCGGGAACATATTTCTTAAGTTGCGAGACATAAAAAAAACATCATGAAGGTTTGATAAATAAGGAGGAAGGCCTGTTTGATAAATAAGGGCTGTTTGATAAGCTACTAGACCGACTCTTTTAAGTATTTGGAAAGGTTCTATGTATCGTGGGTTAAGCTTCTTAGTCTTAAGGGCTCTACCTATTCTAGTAATCGAAGTTACTTCTAAAAAGACATGATCTCCCTCACTAAACTCTAAGGGTCTACGTCTATTATCGGCATAGCTCTTTTGACGGCTCTGTGCGGTCTGGATCTTCTGGCGAATCCCCTTTATCTTCTCAGTAGTTTCTTACACTAAGTCTGGACCTAAGACACTAGCTTCTCTGTCATCATTCCAACACAATGGTGTCTGACATCTCCTTCCGTAGAGAGCTTCATATGGTGCCATCCCGATACTTTGTTGGTAACTGTTGTTGTAGACGAACTCAACCAATGGCAAATACCTATCCCAACTGCCCTGGTTATCCATCACAGAAGATCTTAACATGTCTTCCAATGTCTGGATTGTTCACTCTGATTGTCCGTCTATCTGAGGATAGTATGCTATACTCGTGTGCAATTCTGTTTCCAACGCTTTCTGAAAAACTCCCCAAAATCTAGTAGTAAACCTCGAAACTTGATCTGAGAAAATTTACGAAGGTATCCCATGTAGTCGTATGTTTTCTTGAATATATATTCGTGCTAGCCTTTCTAAAGTATAGTCAACTCGAATCGGAAGAAAATGTGTTGATTCTGTTAACCTGTCCACAATCACCCAAATAGCATCATGTCCTGTTGAGGTCCTTGGCAATCCCGTGACAAAATCCATAGTGATCTGCTCCTATTTCCTTTATGGTATTTCCAAGGGTTGCAGGGTTCCTGACGGTTTCTGGTGTTCCACCTTCACCTTCTGCCAGATTAAACATTTTGAGACATAATCAGCTACCGCTTTCTTCAAGCCCGGCTACCAGAATATTTGTTTCAAATCCTTGATACATCTTTGTTACTCCAGGATGCATAGAAAATATACTTTGATGAGCTTCTGCAAGAATCCTTTTCCATAAATCTCCAGAGCTAGGCACACAAATTTTGTTCTTGTATCTCCAGAGGCTGCTACGATCTAGTCTTACAGCTTCTGGTTCCTCTACTTTCATCTGTCTCACAATCGTCATCATTTCTGAATCCTATGCTTGTGCTTGCTGAATCCTAATCTTAAAATCTGGTGTTATATGCAATTAGGCCAAACGGACTCCACTTGACGTCTCAGTCATAGCCAACTTAAGGTCCTCAAATTCCGCGAATAACTTTTCTTCCTTTATCATCATCCAAGAGATATTCAAATTCTTCCTGCTCAAAGTGTCTGCCACCACGTTCGCTTTTCCTGGGTGATAACTTAACTTAAAATCATAGTCCTTCAGGAACTCCATCCACCTTCACTGTCTAGAATTTGCACTTTGATAGTTTATCATATAACTTTCGAGTCCTCAGTGTCTGCAATATAGTCCTTAGATGCTCTTCATGCACTCTTTCTGTCTTCGAATAGATGAGAATATCATCTATGAAGACTACTATGAACTGATCAAGGTACGGACGGAAAATACGATTCATGTAATCCATGAAAATCGTAGGAGCATTAGTTAGTCCAAACGACATAACCGTATACTTATAGTGACCATAACGAGTTCTAAATACAATCTTCGGTATATCTGATTCTTTCACTCGAATCTAGTGATAGCTCGATCGCAAATCCATCTTCGAGAACACAGTTGCACCTTCCAACTGATCCATCAAATCATCTATCCGTTGAAGTGGATACTTGTTCTTGATAGTGTCTTTATTTAGCTGTCGGTAATCTACGCAAAGTCTGATTCCACCGTCCTTCTTCTTTGCTAGCAATACTGGAGCTCCCCAAGATGATGCACTAGGACGAATAAATTCCTTTCCAAGTAGCTCATCCAACTACTTCTTCAACTTTGCAAGTTCCAGTGGTGACATCCGGCACGGTGCTATGGAAATCGGTCTGGTTCCAGGTACTAGTTTAATGCTGAATTCTATCTCTCACTAAGGAGGAAACTCAGGTATGTCGTCCGGGAAAACATCAGGAAATTCCTTCACCACACGGATTCGTTCTAAGCTTAGTTCACCGTTATTCGAGCTAGCCACTAACAGAACGTACCCCTCATAATCACTCCCGCCTAAGGTAACTTTTACAGAATTCAGATATAAGGTGTGGGACAGAAATGGTTTAGTACATAGACTATCAAATGGAATAACAGCAGTTCTTTTAAAATAATCAAGGAAAACATGATACTTAGATCACAAAATCTAATCCTAAAATAACTTCTAAACCACATAGAGGCAAACAGATTAGATCATGTATAAAAGTCCTGTTCCTAATAGTGAATGGTACTTGCAGGCACACTAAACTGGTCAAAGCATTTTGGGATGCAAGTGTATGGACAATCAGATTAAAGTTCAACTCAGAGAAATCTAGTCCCAACTCACGAGCAATAGTTAAAGAAACAAAGGAATGCGATGCACCCGAGTCATACTGTACAGTTAGAAATCGATCTTTGATAATACACTGACCTTGGATCAGGGCGTCTGATTGCATAGCATCATCAGCAGTCATGGCAAACACTCGACCTTGTTGCTGGGTTCGCACTAGATTCCAAAAAAACTTTCTTGGGTACATCCTAGCTGTGTGTCCAGATTCCTCACAAGTAAAATAAGCGTTCGTTCCTTACAGCATCCAAATATAACATAACCATAACCATGGAGATCATAACAGCTATGAGGATAGCTGTGCCTCGCATCGATTCGTCATTCGAAACTCGATTAAACTATGTCTATTCGCAGTCATTAAGGTCCTATCCGCACCAAACAATCAACATTAAGGTGATCAGTCTTAATATTTCAAGTAAGGTACGAACATTCCCAAAATGAGCACTCATAGACATTCATGCCAAATGTATCTTGAAGATACCCTAACAGCATGAGACACACAAGCAGAGTATCCAATGAAGCATAGTCAGTCCACTCCCCAGGCTCTATTGGGAACGAACTGCTCTGATACCAAATTGTAACGACCCAATTTTCAGTACGCATAGGACATACCAGAAACTGAGTGCTACCAATTTGTCATCCTATATATTATCTATTATTTATTATATGAGCCTGATTCATTGTTAAAAGCGTAGTTAGTTAGCGAGGTACTTTTTTTTTTGAAAATATTTGGATTAATAGACGGATTCATTCATAATCAACTCACAGCTGATAACAGATAAAATAGTTATAAGCAACCACACATAAATACATCACAAGTAGCTAGCAACATTCAGTTATCCAGCCTTTATTAGAGTATGGACCTTTAGTTAGAACACCCCTAGGTATAGCTAGATAATAACTATATACATATACATACATACAACATCCCAGGTCCTGACCTGTTCAAGAGGTCCCTAAGCTGGCACCTAGGCTAGCCTAGACTCTATACTCACCTAGTCCCTCTAAACTACTAAAGCGAGGGAAAGTACGTTCTAAGTCTTCACAACTCAAGTCAGGAGGAACGTCATCAAAAGATAGAACATCATCTGCTACTCCTCTGCATGATCAGACTTTTCCACAGGACATCTCTCTGGTACCACATGAAGTATCCACAAAATAGGAATCTTGTACACAGGATTTAGGTTAAAGTGCGCATACAAAGGGGTACAGACGTTGGCTGGTCTCACAGTATTTACATATAATCAGAGAACGATATTCACCCTAGACTCAGAAGACTATCTAGAGCAGAATCTTCTTCTTGCAAATGGTCATGAGCGAACTATGGTAAGGTACTCTTACTTCCATATGAAGGGGGAAGGGAGAGAGAAGGGGTAAGAACTGGGGAGTTCTTAGTAGGGTCGGGGTTATTAGTTACGTTCATTAATTCTATGTTGTTTAGCAGACTATTAGCAGAATACAAGGAAGCAGTAATTAGAAAACACAAATAAGTATAGAAGATAGAGAAAACAGATAGCAGAACACAAACAGAAGAATACAAGAAAATATCACAAGCGCAGAGAATGGAATACAAACAAGGAAAGCATACATTCATACCACAAACATAACAAAGGAAATGCGCAACCAAGTATGATGCATGTCTAGCGCTAGTGCCTGTCGGTTACTAACCCGCTCCCGACGTTATCTAGCAACATCTGTCTGGATAAGGCTTTTCTATTGGCTATACCCCTGTGTACAGGAAATAATCCCTCTACCACCACAGGGTCCACTGCACGCAGGAAATAACACATCTGCCACTGCAGGGATGTACGCCGACACACCTTCTTTATACAGGAAATAACCCCTCTGCCACTACAGAAATGGAACAGGTGGTCACGGCACTTCTGTAGCAGGAAATAACCCCTCTGCCTTACAGAAATAAAATATGGATCTGTACCGTAGAAAAGCGTTCTCAGTGATCACACCATTATCTATCTGACTGTCTCACTGCAGTTGATGATCATACAAGTATATCTGGAGTTGCCTTAACGTAACAAATGAATAAACACATCTCTTGGGTTGCCTCAAGCAACAAATAAATATCTCTTGGGTTGCCTCAAGCAATAAATCATCACATAATAATTCTCATTATCATCATTCGTCATCATTCTCATTATTCATCATCATTTTCACATTTTTATGCAGTACCTCTTTCTTTCTCTGTTCAATCATACTGTACAAACTTTACATCTTTCACTTTTACAACATCTTAATTCAAACCATTTCTCTTTATCACATTACTCTTTTCTCTTTGTCTTTTTACTTTGCTCTGATTACTCTTTTCTCTGTATCCCTTTATTCTGCTCTGGTTACTCTGTTCTCTGTGTTTCTTTACTCTGCTCTGATTTCTCTGTTTAACGTATGTATTTAAAGCTTATGTAAATTTCGGTATGAATAGTTAGTCTGTCCCAAGTATAGGTTCATTAAGTCTATACTAAAACAGTTTAACTTTTCATATAATACCTAACCCTATTCGCAATTCTAGGACTAACTATGTTGTCCTAGTTCGTTCACTAGTCTTTGTCTGTTTTTCTCTCATTAAAACTTTACAGATTTTTTCTTCGATTTTTATCTTTTCTTCAACTTTTTATCTTTTATTTATCTTTGCCTCAATAATATGTTTTTACCACTCTCTAAGTGTTTTATGAAGGTAACTATGAGATTCTGAGTTTAAAGTTGTCTTTCTAAAGCTTTTACAAAAAACTGCCTTTTCCGTATTATTTTATTATTTTTATTAAAATATTTTTTTAATTAAATATTATTATTTAATATTTTATTATTTTTTTATTATTTTATCATTAAATTTTCGAAAATTAACTTACTTTTACTTTTAACCTTTAAAATTCACTTTTTACCACCCGTAACTTTTAATATTTCTAGTTTTACCACCCTAACTTTTGGAAATTACTAAATAACCCCCAAACACCAAATTAATTACTTCCTTGCCCTTTTATGAATCAAAAAGGTGTTCTTCATTGTTCTTCATCACACTCAAAGTTTTCTTCATGTTCTTCATAAATTCTTCAGATTCTTTCTCTGTTTTTACCCGTTTATCAGTCTTTTCAGCAACCGATTTTTACCATAATTCATAATATATTAGCAGCCACTAAAACCCCATCTTTCTACATGATTTCAACACAAATTGAACCTCAATTTAAGCTTAGGGTTTCGTTTTTCCAGCTGCCCAAGAACATGAACTTTAAAGCTTGAATTTCATCAAATTTCATCAAAATTTCACCAAATTTTCACCAAGAATCAATCATATAAGCAACCAAGTTTTAGCACAGACAATTTATACAACATTCACACAACTCAAACACAAATAATCAAGATTAATTTTGTGACACCCTACCTGGTTTTGCTGCTCCTAATTCGGTTAAACTTTCAGGTGGTCCTTAAGCACTTTTTCCTCCTAAATCACATCAAGAACAACTTTAAATCCAAAAACTCTCAACTGACCAAATCTCACTCAGTAAGTTAGGAAGAGATATCTCACCTTAGACTTACTGGAAATTCACGTTTCTTGGCCCTCAACTCAAGTTAAGCATGATTCCTAAGGAAGAACATCAAGAAAACACATGTTTTGCATGGTTTTCCTTGAAAACCGAATTGAAATGGGAGGGAGACAGCCATCTCACCTTATTTCCCGCCTTGATAAGTCACATGGTTATGTAGAGGAAGAAGAGAGGATCATTTTGGTGAAATCGGAGTTTTTATTTGAGTTTTGGTTCAGAAGAAATCAAGCTTTGAAGATTAAGTGTTCATGAAGTTTTCTCTCTTTTCTCTCTTGTTATTTTCGGCCAAAATGATGAAATGAGACAGCCTTGGAGGTCTTGGGGGTGTAAGGTGAGTTGTGATTGGTTGGCTTGGAGGTAGATTAAAATAATATTAAAATATCTCTGGTGTACAACTACTAAAACTAGGTGTATCAAAACACTCGTAAAAACATCTCTAAAAATTATTTTCTGAGCTACTAGCATAAATGACACTAGTAACATATTTATTATGAGAATAGTACATGTATAATGAGGCCTTAGCATTGCTAAATTCATCAGAGAGTGTTGGTGCTAAGCTGCACCAGTAAACCGTAAATCTGGTTAAACCGATTTTCTGTTTTTAACTAAAACTGACCAGGTAACCTTATAATATTTTTCAAGAAGCTTCTAATACTAATATAATGATAATATCATCCTATTATCTCTCTTATCTCATAAATCAAGTCCGGTTCGTCAAACTGAGACTATTTACAAAAAACCAAATCAAAACTTCTAACCGATACGGTTCAAAAACCAGGTTCTTCGTGACCGCGTTATCGAGCTTGTCTCGGAAAAGGTTCTAACTTAAAGATGACATAATGACAATGAGGATTGAGATACTTGATGATATATCAAAGGTTTTCCCCTTACTGATCTTCCGGAGAAATCCGTACTTTTAGAAAAGATTCGCGTTCTCGAAAACCGGGGTTGTTACACTGAGCATCAAGGCTTTGCTTGATTGCCTAAATACATTTTGAGTTTGATTCATATGTTGTAGCTACCATATGCATTAAATTATATCCTTGTTCGGCATCTTAATCATGAATTGTGCACCTTTACTTTAGTGAATTGAATTGAATTACTTGTTCATCATAATTTTCATATCAAATTCATCACATGACTAGTACTTGTTTCTTGTTAATGCCTTGAATTTGTTTGAGTGACTTGACTTGATTGTTATCAAACTTGTCACTTTTATCAACAAGTACCTTTATTATGTGACTATTGCATTATGTTGGGGATGAACAAGTAGTTGCTTTTCATCATTGAAGTGATTATTGTTTATCGTGCATCTATATTAATTTTGCGCCTTTACTTGCATAATTTCAATATCCACTATCTCATAAATTCAATTCACTTTAGTTTTGGTTACCTAGGTTTGCTTGTGCTTTACTCCTTTTCTTCTCTTTACTTGCAACCTAGGCTACTTAATTGAGGAACACATGCTATTTCTTCTTGATTGTGTGGTTGCTGTTTTACCTAACCAATGTGTGTATTCTAAACCGTGCACACTTGAAATACACACATTGTCTTTCATTATACCACACTCATATGACTTTTTCCTCAATTCTTGTTTATTTCTTTTCTATAGCAACCCGAGCCCCAGTTTTCACCAGCTGAAGGTGGAATCTCTTATTCCTTCATCCCTCGGATTATGTGCATGCATGGAGGAACGTGCAACGTTTAAGTGTGGGGGAGGATCCACAATTTTTGGGGCATAAATTTCTCTTTCTCAAAACTTTGCATTGATCTCTAGTTATTAGTTATTAGGTATTTTGTGAATATTTATTTATTATTTCATTGCATTTCACTTTGCTTAGTTTGTTTATAGTTTTATTTACATATTGCCTAGTATAGAAAATAATTTGGTGAAAACAATTTTCAAGAAGTCTCTTTTAGGGTGTTCCATTGATTAGATTTGAAAACTTGTTTTTAAACTTGCTTGAAGTATTCTTTGTTATGGAACATAGAAAAGAGCTTGAACAAAACACCTAGTGAGATTTGAGCTTTAATTGGATGGTTGCACATTTTTCAACCATAAACTTTGTTCTTGTGTGCTATACTCCTATCATGATTGTGATCTTAGATTTGCTTCAGTCTATATGTCCTACATTTGATGTTTTGAATGCGTTTAGTATGATTGAGGCTATTTTTAAAAATTTAACTCACTAAACCCATATGGCCAACCTTTACATCTACCTTTGTAAACCACTTTTGAGCCTTTTAATTTCCCTTTATTCTAATTTTAAGCACATTATTCACCCTAAGTAAAGGACCATTATGTCCATGAATATTATCTTTGATTAGCTTGGGTTGAGGAGTATGTGTTATTCAAGTGTGGGGGAATTTTTGGGAAACATTGGTAGTTAGTTTTCTTTGGGTATTCTTTGAAAAAATTTGGAAAAATGGGTAAATACGCATGCATCTATTACTTAAAACATATGCATCTCTTTCTAATGATAAAAGAAAAGATTTTGGTGTACATACTTTTTGAAAAAAAAAGGAAAGAAAAGAGACAAAGAAAAGAAAAGAAAAGATAATAAAAATGTAAATAAAGGATGCATATGTGTGTGAATTAGAAAGAAAATACATGAGTGAGTGTGAAAAAGGAAATGATTGGGAAGTTAGTTGTTTTCTTTTGTGTAAATAGGGTGATATAGGATTAGGTGGGATACTTGAGCTAATCAAAGATCCAATTTACTAAGTCCACTTAACCATATTAATCCCTAACCCCATTACAACCCTAATAAGTCCTCATGATAATTGCATTCATGCATCACATGTTTGTTGATTGTTAGATGAAAAGCAAATCCTTGAAAGCATGATTAGAGGAGACTTGAGTGAATTGACCCTAAACACCAAGCGATTATAGTGCATACACTCCTAGTGAGGGTTCAATTACTCAATTCTATGTCCACACATCTCTTATCATGTATTCTTGCAAGTTGCTTCATTTTGATGAGTTGAATCAATTTTTTAGACTTTGATTGCATTGAATTAATTCTTTGCTTAGTCCTATATGTCTATACTCTTGCTTGGGAATTTGATTGTTTTTTTCACCAACTCAATAGGAAACTATAGATTGATAGATAGATATAGATAGCATATAGCATACTGGCATGCATATAGATAGTTGCATTCAATAAGTTGATTACCCTTTTGATCATTCTCCCTTGTTTGGTTTTGCATGAGGACATGCTATTATTTAAATGTGGAAGAATTGATGAGTCCATATTTGACGATATATTTTGGCTTGATTTGAATGGATTTCATCACATAAACTCACATTTATTCACTTAAATATCATACTTTTGTTTTTCATCCCTAAATTGAGCTTAATTGTAAAAACATGCTATTTTGTACTTAATTTAACCAATTTTATTCCACATTCATTCCATTCGATGCCTTGATGGTTTTGATGAGTGATTTCAGGTATAATAGGTTTGAATGTCTTGATGAGAATGGAGGAGAAGCATGCAATAGGGAGAAAACATGAAAAAATCAAAGGAGGAGCACACAGCCATGTGTGCATACACACAACATTCTGTGCATACGCACAAGAGGAAAATTTAGCACGTGTGCGTACGCACGAATCAGTGCACGTGACTCACTTAAAGAAAAATGCTGGGGGTGATTTCTAGGCCTTCAGAGCCTAGTTTTGGACATTCTGAAGCTGATTGAGTGCTATATCAAAGGGGCATCACTCCATGTCAAGGAGAGAGCAATTAGGGTAGATTAGAAACAGGCATTAGGTCATATTCTAGAGAGAGAAGCTCTCTCTTCTCTCTAGAATTAGGGTAGATTAGGTTAGATCTCTCTTAGATTTAGGTTTAATTTTTGTTTACATTTAGTTTTCCTTGCCATTTATTGTTCTTGTACTCATGTTCTTTAATTCAACTTGTTATTTCCTTTATTTTGTTCTTTTATGTTTATGACACTTTGTTACTTTTAATTTTAATTAATGCAATTCATGTTTTATGTTTCTTATTGTTTAATTTAGTTGTTATTATTGTTTTCTTGCAATTGGTAGTTGTAGATTTTATTATCTCTTGTTATTTTACCATGCTTCTCTTTTATACCTTCTAAGTGTTTGATAAAATGTTTGGTTGGATTTTTACTTAGTTTTTCACACTTGGTTGAGAAATTGGGTAATTGGGTGAACTTGAGTGGTGGATGTCTACATTGTGTGAGGATTGTTACTTGATTTGGTTTCCACTAACTCTAAGCCTTCCATTAATAGAGTTGGCTAGGACTTGTGGATTGAGATCAATTATGCCCTTTTGACTAAGTCTCGATGTTAGGATTGATTAATTGGGATTAATTCTACACAATTACCATGTTTGTAGTCCATAACTAGGATAGGAATTCTTAATTCCCCAATTCTTGCCAAGAGCTCTTTTTACTATTTAATTTCCATTTTCATTGCTTTTACTTGCTTTTCATTTAATTACTTGCCATTTTAATTTCTTGCCTCTTATAATCAAAACCCCCAAATCCCCCATAGCCAATAATTGAGCATTTCATTGCAACTCCTAGGGAAGACGACCCGGGACTTAAAACTCCCGGTTTATATTTGCTTTGAATTCTGACAATTCTCATTTTTAAACTTTGATTGAGAGGATCCATTGCCGATTTGGACTATACTTGGAAGGAAAGGAATTCTATTTTGTCTAAATTCCGAATATGCACAAAATCCTCTCTATCAACGTCACAGGCGGGTCATGGTCCCGAACCCCAACTACGTGGCTCCTTCTGCTACGCCCCCTCCAACTTCATCAGCAATTATTTTAACAATAATTAACAAATATAGAATAAATAAAAAATAACTAAATAATGTAAAATAGAATAATTTTAGATTATTTTAAAATAGAAATAGATATCATGGAGATGGAAAGTGGGATGTATCTGAATCTGGAGCGGAAGCAAAGGGGATAGGTAGAGAGAAAAATGGAGAAGCGACGAGAGAGCGGGGCTAGAGCAGCGGCGAAGTGGGCTAGGCTGGATAGAAAGAAACGAAAAAGAGAGTTTGAGAGAGAGGGTTTTTGAAATAAAGGAGGAGAGGGTTCGTGCTCTCAATTTTAGACCTGATTACCATCGGATTCACAGTCGATTATAAATCCGACGGAAACCCGCTGCGTCTTACCAAAATGCAACGTTTAACTAAAATGTGTTACTATCGGAACAATCCAACAGTGACACTGACAAAAAGTTCGCGCCTATTTTGTACCTTTTTCCTCTAAATATTATCCAAGAACTTATCGTCGGATAAGTAAATCCGCTGATAACAATTTGACGTAACAAATTTCACAATAAAATCTTCCGTAAATCTGTCGGTAAAACCGACGGTAACTCGAGACGCTAAATCTTACGGTACTCAACATTTTTCTTGTAATGATATCCCGAATGCACCCAGAATATACAAGCACGGACCTATTCATTATGGTTTGTGGCCATTTGTCTCCCACGAGTTTCTAGAAAAAAATGTATATATATGTATATAATTTTTTTATTCTAATGTGTATTTGCCGCCATATTTAAGAAAATTTTATTTATGCATTAAAAAATTTTTTATTATTAAATATTAAAACAATAATAAAAGTTATTGAATTATATAAATTGAATTTATTAATATTCAAAAAATTAATTTTACTCAAAATAAAAAAATAAACAAAAAAATAAAATAATAATGATAATAATAATAATTCTTGTCACACTAGACAATTAATTAATTAAGTAAAGCTAAGTTTAACTTCTCAAATATAAAAGATACTATTAGTATCTAATAATTTTTTAAAACTTACACACACACATTGTGTAAAAGATGGTTGAATCGCATCTCAGGTGGTTTGGACATGTGAGAAGAAGACCGATAGAACATCCAATCAGGAGGGTGGATGAGATGGAAGATGGATAAAGGGCGAAAGGCAGAGGAAGACCTAAGAAGACCATCCATGAGGTGGTCAAAAGAGATCTACATGTAAATGGTCTCTCTGTTAACATGATACATGACAGAGCACAATGACGTCATTTGATTCATGTAGCCGACCCCACTTAGTGAGACAGGGCTTTGTCGTTGTTGTTGTTATTTAATCTTATATATAATAATTATTTTCTTTGAAAAAACTTTTAACATAAATTTTATAGAGTATCAACTCTTCAATTAAATGACAAAAAATTATTGAATGATTAATTTACAAAAAAAAGGCATTTGATTATTTAGACCTACCTAAATATATATAAAGAAAATTGTGATTGTTCGATTTAAATTTTTGTCTTTTTTACTATTATATTTTTTTATTTCTCTCACACAAATATATATTGAAATATTTTTTTCATATTATATAAAAAATAATCAATAAAATATAATCTCACAGACATAAAATATTTGATGACGAATTAATATTAAACATGTTAAACACAAATTGTCAAAATATTAAAATAAGAGAAAAATACTTTTTAATTAATATGCTTTTTGACATGTTAATTAAAGAGATAAGTATGATTTTGGTCCCTAACGTTGAGGGCCAGAATCGAAATCGTCCCTCTTCTAATTTTCGATTTAAAATCGTCCTTAACATTTTTTTCGTATTAAAATCGTCCTTTTAATTTTTTTTGGACAAAAATACCCTCACCTCTACCAACATAATTACCTCCTTCACCACCACCACCACCAACTGCCACTCCACCACCATTATCAACATCATCATCACCATCATCATCATCATCATCATCAACATCCACTGCCACTCCACCACCACCAACGCCGCCGCCGTCTCCCTCCCCGCTTTCCCCTTCCCCCTCCCCCTCCCCGCCTCCCCCTTCCCCCACCCCGCGTCCCCTCCCCCTTCACTGCCTCCCCCTTCCCCCCACCCCCACCCCCACCCCGCGTCCCCTCCCCCTCCCTGTCTCCCCCTTCCCCACCCCACCCCTCCCTCTCACTGCCTCCCCCTTCCCCCCTCACCGTCTCCCCCTTCCCTACTGCCACTCCATCACCACCAACGCCGCCGCCGTCCCCCTTCCTGTCTCCCCCTTCCCCCTCCCCCACCCCGCATCCCCTCCCCCTTCACTGCCTCCCCCTTCCCCCCACCCCCACCCCCACCCCGCGTCCCCTCCCCCTCACTGCCTCCCCCTTCCCTCAATCAGCAAATCAGAAACAGAAAGCAACAATAATATTTCACAAATTAGATACAAATCAGCAACAATAAGGGAAGAAGAAGAAGAAGAAGAAGAAGAAGAAGAAGCGGCGGGCGGCGGTGCAGCGGTGGGGTCGGCGAGGCGGCGAGGCAGAGGCGGAGGCGAGGCAAAGGCAGAAGCGGCGAGGTAGACGCGTCGAGGCAGACGCGGCGAGGCAGAGGTGGAGGCGAGACAGAGGCAGAGGCGGCGAGGCGGCGAGGCAGAGGCGGTGGGAACAGCCGAGGCGATAGCGACAGCCGCCGTCCCCTTCTCCCTTTCCCCTTCCCCCTCCCCCCTCCGCCTCTCCCCTTCCCCCCAACTCCACCCCACGTCCTTTCCCCTTCCCCCAACCCCGAACCCCATGTCCTTTCCCCTTCCCCTCCAAGCTTTGCCGCCGGCACCGTCCCCCCTCCCCCCTTCCCCTTCCCCCTCTCCCTCCCCATCCCCCTCCCCTCCCCCTTCGTATACCCTTTGCCTCCCCCCCCACAAAACGTGTTTTCTTTTTTTTTTTAATTTTATATTTTTTATTAAAGTAAGGGGTAAATTTGAAACAAATTAAAAAATTTTATTAAAAAGGATGATTTTAAATTGAAATGCAACATTAAGGACGATTTTAAGTCAAAAATTACATCAGGGACGGTTTCGATTCTGACCCTCAACGTTAGGGACCAAAATCGTACTTATCCCTTAATTAAATTATTAGAATTTTGTTAATATACTAAATTTTAGATATCTAAATATATTTATATTAATTTATTATTATTATTTTTGTTTATTTATTTTGTCTTTACTAATAAAATTTGTTGGATCGGGAATACATTATATCTGCATAAATGTATATATATAAAGTGTTGTGCACTCTAGATAGGGCCAAAAAAAATAAAAAATATAAGTATAATAATACGACTTTGTTTATTTATTTGATTGAATTAAATTCTTAATTTAAATTATATTTATCTAAATTTTAAATTAATATTTTTTTTTTTATCTTAGGTGCACAACATCTTAAATATGTACATGCATATATAACATATTCCGAGTGCACAATAATATATTTGTTTAAAGTGTTACACATCTTGAGTACATAATACACAATTTATGAAGCTTATTTGTTTTCTACTCTTTGTACTCGAAATATGTAATAATAATATAAAAATATAAATATTTTACATTTTCCACATGTCAATAAATAAAGTATTTAAAAAATTTAAAAATAAAAAATCTAAATAATATATTCTCATTACAATTAAAATAAAATATTTTACTCTAAAATTAATGAGTTTTCTCTTTCTTTCTTTTTCTATATCTAACTGGTTTCTTCCCCCTCTCTCATTCTCTATCTCTCTACTACTTATTATTATTATTGTTGTTGTTGTTGTTGTTGTTGTTGTTGTTGTTGTTGTTGTTGTTAGAGAATCATTAGAATTAATTAGTATCATTTATATTTATATGGCATATCTGTATATTAATTGTACGATTCTGTGCTTTTATTACTTTGATTCTTTTAGCAGCTATATATACCCCTTATACATTGTACTTTAAACACAACTCTGAATAATACACAATTCCTTCTCCAGTTCAGTCTTTTTTTCTAACAGGGTATCAAGAGCTTATGTTATTTTTTTTTTTCAGAAATAATTGGTTTCTAGCTCCTTTATTTTGCTTCTCTGGCAGTAATTTGTCAACAGTTTTTGACCTCTTCCCAACACCTTGGTTCATCACCGCCGCTACCCTCGCCTTCTCCTGGTTGCAAGCTTTCCAACGCCTCTAATATCATCGCCGCACACGCTCCCGTCACGCCACGTGTCACGTCAAGGATACGCGGTTTGACCCGCGCCGCCGACGACCCGCTCCGCGACCCGTGCGCCACCTCCTCACCACGTCAGCGCTGACTGGTGCACGAAATTGTGATGTCAAGCCTCAAACTATTCCTGGCACGTGAGCAACTTGGTACGCGTAATCGTGATTATACATTCATAATTTGTCATAACTTCGATACAACTAACCAGCAAGTGCACTGGGTCGTCCAAGTAATACCTTACGTGAGTAAGGGTCGAATCCCACGGAGATTGTTGGTATGAAGCAAGCTATGGTCACCTTGCAAATCTCAGTCAGGCGGATATAAAATAATTATGGAGTTTTCGAATAATAAATAATAGAATAGGGATAGAGATACCTATGTAAATCATTGGTAGGGATTTCAGATAAGCGAATGGAGATGCTTTTCGTTCCTCTGATCCTCTGCTTTCCTGCTATCTTCATCCAATCAGTCTCACTCCTTTCCATGGCTGGCTTTATGTGATACATCACCACTGTCAATGGCTACTTTCGGTCATCTCTCGGGAAAATGATCCAATGCCCTGTCACGGCACGACTAATCGTCTGGAGGCATCACCCTTGCCAATGGCTTCATCTTATCCTCTCAGTGAATAATATGCTCACGCACCCTGTCACGGCACGGCTATTCATCTGTCGGTTCTCGATCATGCTGGAATAGGATTTACTATCCTTTTGCGTCTGTCACTAACGCCCTGCAATCGCGAGTTAGGAGCTCGTCACAGTCATTCAATCATTGAATCATACTCGGAATACCACAGACAAGGTTTAGACTTTCCGGATTCTCTTGAATGCCGCCATCATTCTAGCTTACGCCACGAAGATTCTGGTTAAGAGATCTAAGAGATATTCATTCTAGCTTAATTCATGTAGA
Source organism: Arachis ipaensis (assembly GCF_059453495.1). Classification (NCBI taxonomy): domain Eukaryota; kingdom Viridiplantae; phylum Streptophyta; class Magnoliopsida; order Fabales; family Fabaceae; genus Arachis; species Arachis ipaensis. The sequence continues at coordinate 99,210,069 of NC_142436.1, read as the reverse complement.
ACGGAAGTGTTTGTCAGGCACGTGTTCATAGGGGATATGGTGATGAGCGTCACACATAATCATCACCCTCATCACGTTCTTGGGTGCGAATGTATATCTTAGAAGCGAAATAAGATGAATTGAATAGAAAACAGTAGTACTTGCATTAATCTTTGAGGAACAGCAGAGCTCCACACCTTAATCTATGGAGTGTAGAAACTCTACCGTTAAAAGTACATAAGTGAAGGTCCAGGCATGGCCGAGATGGCCAGCCCCCTATTGTGAACTAAGATAGCATACAACTAATCAAAGATCCCTAATACAATAGTAAGAGGTCCTATTTATAATAAACTAGCTACTAGGGTTTACATGAGTAAGTAATTGATGCATAAATCCACTTCCTGGGCCCACTTGGTGTGTGTTTGGGCTGAGCTTGAGTGTTGCACGTGCAGAGGCCATTTGTGGAGTTGAACGCCAGGTTTTGATCCATTTCTGGCGTTCAACTCTGGTTTTGGATCCTTTTCTGGCGCTGGATGCCAGATTTGGGTAGAAAGCTGGCATTGAACGCCAGTTTACGTCATCTATTCTTGGCCAAAGTATGGACTATTATATATTTATGGAAAGCCCTGGATGTCTACTTTCCAAAGCAATTGAAAGCGCGCCATTTAGAGTTCTGTAGCTCCAGAAAATCCACTTTGAGTGCAGGGAGGTCAGAATCCAACAGCATCAGCAGTCCTTCTTCAACCTCTGAATCTGATTTTTGCTCAAGTCCCTCAATTTCAGTCAGAAAATACCTGAAATCACAGAAAAACACACAAACTCATAGTAAAGTCCGGAAATGTGAATTTAACATAAAAACTAATGAAAACATCCCTAAAAGTAACTAGATCCTACTAAAAACATACTAAAAACAATGCCAAAAAGCGTATAAATTATCCGCTCATCACAACACCAAACTTAAATTGTTGCTTGTCCCCAAGCAACTGAAAATCAAATAGGATAAAAAGAAGAGAATATACTATAAATTCCAAACTATCAATGAAACATAGCTGCAATCATATGAGCGGGACTTATAGCTTTTTGCCTCTTTAATAGTTTTGGCATCTCACTTTATCCATTAAGGTTCATAATGATTGGCATCTATAGGAACTTCAAATTTCGAAAAGTGTTATTGACTCTCCTAGTTCAGTATGATGATTCTTGAACACAGCTTCTTTATGAGTCTTGGCCGTGGCCCTAAGCACCTTGTTTTCCAGTATTACCACCGGATACATAAATGCCACAGACACATAATTGGGTGAACCTTTTCAGATTGTGACCCAGCTTTGCTAGAGTCCCCAATTAGAGGTGTCCAGGGTTCTTAAGCACACTCTTTTTTTGCTTTGGACCTTGACTTTAACCGCTCAGTCTCAAGTTTTCACTTGACACCTACACTCCACAAGCACATGGTTAGGGACAGCTTGGTTTAGCCGCTTAGACCAGGATTTTATTCCTTTAGGCCCTGCTATCCACTGATGCTCAAAGCCTTGGGATCCTTTTTATTTGCCCTTGCCTTTTGGTTTTAAGGGTTATTGGCTTTTTCTGCTTGCTTTTTCTTTTTCTTTCTATTTTTTTTTCTATTTTTTTCGCCCTTTTTTTTTTCTGCAAGCTTTGTTCTTTGCTGCTTTTTCTTGCTTCAAGAATCATTTTTATGATTTTTCAGATTATCAAATAACATGTCTCCTAGTCATCATTCTTTCAAGAGCCAACATATTTAACATTCTTAAACAACAACTTCAAAAGACATATGCACTGTTCAAGCATACATTCAGAAAACAAGAAGCATTGTCACCACATCAATATAATTAAGCTAAGTTCAAGGATAAATTCGAAACTCATGTACTTCTTGTTCTTTTGAATTAAAACATTTTTCATTTAAGAGAGGTGATGGATTCATAGGACATTTATAACTTTAAGACAAAGTTACTACTACTAATGATCATGTAATGAAGACACAAACATAGATAAGCACACAACATAGAAAACGAAAAATAGAGAAAGCAAGAACAAGGAATGAATCCACCTTAGTGATGGTGGCGTTTCCTTCTTGAGGAACTAATGATGTCCTTGAGCTCTTCTATGTCTCTTCCTTGTCTTTGTTACTCCTCCCTCATTGCTTTTTGATCTTCTCTTATTTCATGAAGCATGATGGAGTGCTCTTGATGTTCCACCCTTAGTTGTCCCATATTGGAACTCAATTCTCCTAGGGAGGTGTTGATTTGCTCCCAATAGTTTTGTGGAGGAAAGTGCATTTGAGGCATTTCCGGAATCTCATGGTGATGAGCTTCATACGCCTCTTGAGCTCCATGACTGGGCTCTCTTGCTTGCTCCATCTTTTTCTTAGTGATGGGCTTGTCCTCTTTAATGAGGATATCTCCCTCTATGTCAATCCCAGCTGAATTGCATAGGTGGCAAATGAGGTGAGGGAAGGCTAACCTTGCCATAGTGGAGGACTTGTCAGCCACCTTGTAGAGTTCTTGAGATATAATCTCATGAACTTCCACCTCTTCTCCAATCATGATGCTATGGATCATGATGGCCCGGTCTATAGTAACTTCAGACCGGTTGCTAGTGGGAATGATTGAGCATTGAATGAACTCCAACCATCCTCTAGCTATAGGCTTGAGGTCCAATCTTCTTAGTTGAACCGGCTTGCCTTTGGAGTCAACCTTCCATTGAGCTCCTTCTACACATATGTCCATAAGGACTTGGTCCAACCTTTGATCAAAGTTGACTCTCCTTGTGTAGGGGCGTGCGTTCTCTTCCATGTTTGGCAAGTTGAACGCCAACCTCACATTTTCCGGACTAAAATCTAAGTATTTCTCCCGAACCATTGTAACATAGTTCTTTGGATCCGGGTTCTTACTTTGATCATGGTTCTTGGTGATCCATGCATTGGCATAGAACTCTTGAACCATTAGGATGCCGACTTGTTGGATGGGATTTGTTAGAACTTCCCAACCTCTTCTTTGAATTTCATGTCGGATCTCCGGATACTCATTTCTTTTGAGTTTGAAAGGGACCTCAGGGATCACCTTCTTCTTGGCCACATCATAGAAGTGGTCTTGATGGGCTTTGGAGATGAATCTTTCCATCTCCCATGACTCGGATGTGGAAGCTTTTGTCTTCCCTTTCCCTCTTCTAGAGGATTCTCCGGTCTTGGGTGCCATCAATGGTAATGGAAAAACAAAAAGCTATGCTTTTACCACACCAAACTTAGAATATTGCTCGCCCTCGAGCAATAAACAAAAGAATAGAAGAAGAAGAAGAAGAAATATGGAGAGGGAGAGGGAGATGTGGTTTCGGCCAAGGAGAGTGTAGAGGGGTGTGTTGTGTGAATTTGATGAAGAATGAAGGTCTTTATATAGGGAAGGGAGGGGGGGTTAAGGTTCGGCCATATGGGTGGGTTTGGGTGGGAAATTGGTTTTGAATTTTGAAGGTAGGTGGAGTTTATGAGGTAGGTTTATGGGGAAGAGTGGATGGATGTGAGTGGTGAAGAGGTGATGGGGAAGAGAGTTTGAGGTGATTGGTGAAGGGTTTTTGGGGAAGAGTGTTTATGGGGTTGTGTGAAAGAGAGTGGTGAGAAGAAGTGAGTGGAGGTAGGTGGAGATCCTGTGGGGTCCACAGATCCGGAGGTGTTCAAGGATTTACATCCCTGCACCCATTAGGCATGTAAAAATGCCTTTGTACTCAACTCTGGGCGTTCAGCGCCAGGTTGGTGGCCATTTTGGGCGTTCAGCGCCCATTTGTTTGCCATTTCTGGCATTGAACGCCAGACCATGCCTGTTCTGGCGTTCAGCGCCCAGAAGCTGCCCATTTTGGGCGTTCAGTGCCAGAACCATGCTCTGTTCTGGCGCTGAACGCCAGACAGATGCTCCTCCAGGGTGTGATTTTTCTTCTGCTGTTTTTGATTCCGTTTTCAATTTTTTTATTTTGTGACTCCACATGATCATGAACTTAAGAAAACATGAAAAACAATAAAAATAAGAATTAGATAAACATTGGGTTGCCTCCCAACAAGCGCTTCTTTAATGTCAATAGCTTGACAGTGAGCTCTCATGGAGCCTCACAGATGTGCAGAGCTTTGTTGAGACTCTCCAACACCAAACTTAGAGTTTGGATATGGGAGTTCAACACCAAACTTAGAGTTTGGTTGTGGCCTCCCAACACCAAATTTAGAGTTTGACTGTAGGGGCTCTGGTTGACTCTGCTTTGAGAGAAGCTTTTTATGCTTCCTCTCCATGGGTGCAGAGAGATATCCTTGAGTTGCAAACACAAGGTTGTCCTCATTCAATTGAAGGACTAGTTCTCCTCTGTCCACATCAATCACAGCTCTTGCTGTGGCTAGGAAAGGTCTTCCTAGGATGATGGATTCATCCTCTTCCTTTCCAGTATCCAGGACTATGAAATCAGTAGGTATGTAAAGGCCCTCAACCTTTACTAATACATCTTCTACTTGTCCATAAGCCTGTTTTCTTGAGCTGTCTGCCATCTCTAGTGAGATTTTAGCAGCTTGCACCCCATAGATTCCCAGTTTCTCTATTACAGAGAGGGGCATGAGGTTTATTCCTGAACCAAGGTCACATAGAGCCTTAAAGATCATGGTGCCTATGGTACAGGGTATTATGAACTTTCCAGGATCCTGTCTCTTCTGAGGCAATGTCAGTTTATCCAGATCACTTAGTTCATTGATGAACAAGGGAGGTTCAACTTCCCAAGTATCAATGCCAAATAATTCGGCATTCAGCTTCATGATTGCACCAAGAAACTTGGCAGTTTGCTCTTCAGTAACATCCTCATTCTCTTCAGAAGAGGAATACTCATCAGAGCTCATGAAGGGTATAAGGAGGTTCAATGGAATCTCTATGGTCTCTAGATGAGCCTCAGAGTCCTTTGGTTCCTCAGAGGGAAGATCCTTATTGACCACTGGACGTCCCAGGAGGTCTTCCTCCTTGGGATTCACGTCCTCTCCTCTCCTCACAGGTTCGGCCATGGTGCTTATGTCAATGGCCTTGCACTCTCCTTTTGGATTCTCTTCTGTATTGCTTGGGAGAGTACTTGGAGGGATTTCAGTGATCCTTTTACTCAGCTGGCCCACTTGTGCTTCCAAATTTCTAATGGAAGACCTGGTTTCATTCATGAAACTCACAGTGGCCTTAGATAGATCAGAGACTAGATTTGCTAAATTAGAAGCATTTTGTTCAGAGTTCTCTGTCTGTTGCTGAGTGGATGATGGAAAAGGTTTATTATTGTTAAACCTGTTTCTTCCACCATTATTAAAGCCTTGTTGAGGCTTTTGATCCTTCCATGAGAAATTTGGATGATTTCTCCATGATGAGTTATAGGTGTTTCCATAAGGTTCACCTAAGTAATTCACCTCTGCTATTGCAGGGTTCTCAGGATCATAAGCTTCTTCTTCATAAGAAGCCTCTTGAGTACTGTTGGATGCAGCTTGCATTCCATGCAGACTCTGAGAGATCATATTGACTTGCTGAGTCAATATTTTATTCTGAGCCAATATGGCATTTAGAGTATCAACTTCAAGAACTCCCTTCTTTATAGGCGTCCCATTACTCACAGGATTCCTTTCAGAAGTGTACATGAACTGGTTATTAGCAACCATGTCAATGAGTTCTTGAGCTTCTGCAGGCGTTTTCTTTAGGTGAATGGATCCACCTGCAGAAGTGTCCAGTGACATCTTTGATAGCTCAGACAAACCATCATAGAATATATCCAGGATGGTCCATTCTGAAAGCATGTCAGAGGGACACTTTTTGGTCAACTGTTCTTCCCTTTCCCAAGCTTCATAGAGGGATTCACCTTCTTTCTGTCTGAAGGTTTGAACATCAGCTCTAAGCTTGCTCAGCTTTTGAGGAGGAAAGTACTTGGCTAAGAAAGCCGTGACCAGCTTATCCCAAGAGTTCAGGCTGTCTTTTGGTTGAGAGTCTAACCATAATCTAGCTCTGTCTCTTACAGCAAAAGGGAAAAGCATGAGCCTGTAGACTTCAGGATCTACTCCATTAGTCTTAACAGTATCACATATCTGCAAGAATTCAGTTAAGAACTGAAAAGGATCTTCAGATGGAAGTCCATGAAACTTGCAGTTCTGCTGCATCAGAGAAACTAACTGAGGTTTCAGCTCAAAGTTGTTTGCTCCAATGGCAGGAATGGAGATGCTTCTTCCATGTAAATTGGAATTAGGTGCAGTAAAGTCACCAAGCATCTTCCTTACATTATTATTATTTTCGGCTGCCATCTCCTCTTCCTGTTCGAAAATTTCTGAAAGGTTATCTCTGGATTGTTGTATTTTAGCTTCTCTTAATTTTCTCTTCAGAGTCCTTTCAGGTTCTGGATCTGCTTTCACAAGAATGTTCTTATCCTTGCTCCTGCTCATATGACAAAGAAGAAGGCACAGAAAAATAATAATAATAATAGAGATCCTTTATACCACAGTATAGGGATCCCTGTGTGAGTAGACGAAGAGGGGGAGACAAAGAATGTAATATAATGGAAGAAACACAACTGTGAGGAGGCTAGAGATGTGAGATGAGATGTTAGGATATGAATGAATAAATAGAATAAGATGGGAGAGAGAGAATTTTCGAAAATATTTTTGAAAAAGAGTTAGTGATTTTCGAAAATGGTTTTTGAAAAATGTTAGTAATTTTCGAAAATTTTTAAAATAAAAAATAAAAATAAAAATAATTAGTTAATTAAAAAGAAATTTTTGAAAAAAAGGAAAGATATTTTCGAAAATTAGAGAGAGAGAGTTAGTTAGGTAGTTTTGAAAAAGTTAAGAAACAAACAAAAAGTTAGTTAGTTAGTTGAAACAAATTTTGAAAAGATAAGAGGTTAGGAAGTTAGAAAAGATATTTTAGAAATTAGTTTTGAAAAAGATTTGATTTTTAAAATCTCAATTAATGACTTTATTCACAAGAAATCACAAGATATGATTCTAGAACTTAAAGTTTGAATCTTTCTTAACAAGCAAGTAACAAACTTCAAATTTTTGAATCAAAACATTAATTGATTATGTTATTTTTTAAAATTTGGTATAAAAATAAGAAAAAGATTTTTGAAAAATATTTTTGGAATTTTCGAAAATAACTAAGAATTTTGAAAAAGATTTGATTTTTGAAAAAGATTTTGAAAAAGATAAGATTTTCAAATTGAAAATTTGATTTGACTCAAAAGAAACAACTTGATTTTAAAAATTTTTGAAAAAGTCAACCCAAATTTTCGAATTTGATGAGAGACAAAGGGAAAGATAATTTTTTGATTTTTGAATTTTTATGATGCAAGAGAGAAAAACACTAAAAAGGTGCAATGCATGAAATTTTTAGATCAAAACATGTGATGCATGCAAGAATGCTATGAATGTCAAGATGAACACCAAGAACACTATGAATGTCAAGATGAACATCATAGACACAATTTTGAAAAATTTTTAATGCAAAGAAAACATGCAAGACACCAAACTTAGAATTCTTTAATGCTTATGCACTAAGAATTCAAGAATGCATATGATAAACACCATACAACACAAAACAAAAAATCATCAAGATCAAACACGAAGACTTACCAAGAACAACTTGAAGATCATGAAGAACACTATGAATGCATGAAATTTTCGAAAAAATGCAAGATGCATATGCAAGTGACACCAAACTTATGATATGACTCAAGACTCAAACAAGAAACACAAAATATTTTTTTGATTTTTATGATTTTAAAAATTTTTTTTGGATTTTTATTTTATATTTTTCGAAAATTATTTAGAAAGAAAGAAAAATAAGGATTCCAAAATTTTTAATATGAATTCCAGGAATCTTGCATTCTTAGTCTAAAGCTTCAGTCCAGGAATTAGACATGGCTCACTAGCCAGAAAAGCTTTCAATGAAAGCTCCGGTCCAAAACACTAGACATGGCCAATGGCCAGCCAAGCTTCAGCATGTAACACCAGAGTATATTGCTCTTGATAACAAATTGCTGCTCATCATTTATCAAGTATGTAACTTACCTCTGATGATTTGGAAGCCTCAGTCCAAAAGAATTTAGACATGGCTTTACAGCCAGCCAGGCTTCATATGCTTCATGAAACACTAGAATTCATTCTTAAAAATCTTGAATAAAATTTTGAAAACATTTTTATTTTTTTTTTTTCGAAAACAAAGGAGAAAATTTTGAAAGATTTTTTTGAAAAATTTTTGAAAACAAAATAAAAAGAAAATTACCTAATCTGAGCAACAAGATGAACCGTCAGTTGTTCATACTCGAACAATCCCCGACAACGGCGCCAAAAACTTGGTGCACGAAATTGTGATGTCCAGGCTCAAACTATTCCTGGCACGTGAGCAACTTGGTACGCGTAATCGTGATTACACATTCATAATTTGTCACAACTTCGATACAACTAACCAGCAAGTGCACTGGGTCGTCCAAGTAATACCTTACGTGAGTAAGGGTCGAATCCCACGGAGATTGTTGGTATGAAGCAAGCTATGATCACCTTGCAAATCTCAGTCAGGCGGATATAAAATAATTATGGAGTTTTCGAATAATAAATAATAGAATAGGAATAGAGATACTTATGTAAATCATTGGTAGGGATTTCAGATAAGTGAATGGAGATGCTTTTCGTTCCTCTGATCCTCTGCTTTCTTGCTATCTTCATCCAATCAGTCTCATTCCTTTCCATGGCTGGCTTTATGTGATACATCACCACTGTCAATGGCTACTTTCGGTCATCTCTCGGGAAAATGATCCAATGCCCTGTCACGGCACGGCTAATCGTCTGGAGGCATCACCCTTGCCAATGGCTTCATCTTATCCTCTCAGTGAATAATATGCTCACGCACCCTGTCACGGCACGGCTATTCATCTGTCGGTTCTCGATCATGCTGGAATAGGATTTACTATCCTTTTGCGTCTGTCACTAACGCCCTGCAATCGCGAGTTAGGAGCTCGTCACAGTCATTCAATCATTGAATCCTACTCGGAATACCACAGACAAGGTTTAGACTTTCCAGATTCTCTTGAATGCCGCCATCATTCTAGCTTACGCCACGAAGATTCCGGTTAAGAGATCTAAGAGATATTCATTCTAGCTTAATTCATGTAGAACGAAGTGTTTGTCAGGCACGTGTTCATAGGGGAGATGGTGATGAGCGTCACAAATAATCATTACCTTCATCACGTTCTTGGGTGCGAATGGATATCTTAGAAGCGAAATAAGATGAATTGAATAGAAAACAGTAGTACTTGCATTAATCTTTGAGGAACAGCAGAGCTCCACACCTTAATCTATGGAGTGTAGAAACTCTACCGTTAAAAGTACATAAGTGAAGGTCCAGGCATGGCCGAGATGGCCAGCCCCCTATTGTGATCTAAGATAGCATACAACTGATCAAAGATACCTAATACAATAGTAAGAGGTCCTATTTATAATAAACTAGCTACTAGGGTTTACATGAGTAAGTAATTGATGCATAAATCCACTTCCTGGGCCCACTTGGTGTGTGTTTGGGCTGAGCTTGAGTGTTGCACGTGCAGAGGCCATTTGTGGAGTTGAACGCCAGGTTTTGATCCATTTCTGGCGTTCAACTCTGGTTTTGGATCCTTTTCTGGCGCTGGACGCCAGATTTGGGTAGAAATCTGGCGTTGAACGCCAGTTTACGTCGTCTATTCTTGGCCAACGCATATACTATTATATATTGCTGGAAAGCCCTAGATGTCTACTTTCCAACGCAATTGGAATCGCACCATTTCGAGTTCTGTAGCTCCAGAAATTCCACTTTGAGTGCAGGGAGGTCAGAATCCAACAGCATCAGCAGTCCTTCTTCAACCTCTGAATCTGATTTTTGCTCAAGTCCCTCAATTTCAGTCAGAAAATACCTGAAATCACAGAAAAACACACAAACTCATAGTAAAGTCCAGAAATGTGAATTTAACATAAAAACTAATGAAAACATCCCTAAAAGTAACTAGATCCTACTAAAAACATACTAAAAACAATGCCAAAAAGCGTATAAATTATCCGCTCATCACTGACGCATCTTCATCCTCCTTTCACTCGTCGCCACGTGTCATCTCCCTACTGACGTGGCATCTGACTTGGCAGCTGACGTGGCACCCAGTGGGACCCTCTCTAAGGTTTTTTTGTGAGCTCTTTCAGATTCTGCCCTTCGTTTTCTCTCCTCTCTTTGATCTTTGTATCTACTATTATGGAAAAATCAGATGTTTATGCTGCCACAGACAGAAAGGGAAATTTCTATCGCAACTGTAATCTTTTGGGCACCTCTTCTCTGACTGTCCTTTTGTTGAATGTCACAATTGTCAACAGAAAGGTTACATTAGCTACAATTGTCCACAAGTGTTTTGCCATTACTGCAAACTCTCAGGAAAATTTATTACACCCTGTCCTACTCGCCCACCGCATCCTAATCACTTCAAGCATCATTCTCATCCCAACTTCTCCAAGAATGTGCCTGCTTCTGCTGCTACTAAATCTACCACCTCTGCTCCTTTCAACCCGTCTTCTGTCTATCTCTCTCTGATGATGCGTCTCTTCTAAAGTATCTTCTCTCCCTTCTTGGTAATACTCCTACTACTTTTTTGACTCCTCCAAGTAATTCTAAATGGTATTTTAACTCGGGTTGCTTTAATCACATGTCTCCGTTGCGTAATCTTTTCTCGTCTCTATGATAAACCACTATTTTATGGTTTATTTTGTATTGAATTAAGTGGATTTTATCCATTATTTTTACACTCATTCATATAATTCGCATGTTTTATATTTTCCTTCCTAATTTTGTGCTATGATTGAAAACATGATTATTTGGCCTTAAATTTGCTAATTTTAATCTTCTCTTATTACCATTCGATATCATGATATGTTTGTTAAGTGCTTTCAGGATTTTTAGGGCAGAAATGGCTTAGAGGATGGAAAAAAAGCATGCAAAAGTGGAAGGAACACAAGAAACTAAGGATTTCAGAATCTGGTAGTGACGCGCACGCATGGGCGACGCGTACGCGTGACCGGTGCAATAGACATACGACGCGCACACGTGGCCGACGCCTACGCGTGTCCAGTGAAAAGCCTAGCGACGTGTATGCATGACTGACGCGTACTTTAATTTAGATTAGAGGCTGCAGAGTGGAGCTGGAAGAAAATCATTCACTTCACATTCATTCACACACAATTTTAGGTTTTAGATGTAGGTTTCGAGAGAGATAGGCTCTCTCTTCTCTCTAGGTTTTAAGGTTTTTAGTCTTGTTCCTTCTCAAATTCAGATTTCTACCTTACTTTAATTTAGTTTCTCTTTTACTTTTATTTGTTCTAGTACTTTAGTTTATCTATTTCTCTCATTGATTTCTTTATGTTACCAATTTAGTTTATGAATTCTTCTTGTTAACTTTAATCCATATTAATGCAATTTATGTTCTATGTTTATGATTGCTTTCTTTAATTTGTTGTTATTGTTTCCTCTCGCAATTGTTAGTCTTAGATTTTGCTATGTCTTGTTAGTTTTCTATGTTTTTATTTTATGCCTTCCAAGTGTTTGATAAAATGCTTGGTTGGATTTTAAATTAGATTTTTATGTTCTTGACTTGGATTGATTAATTAGAGACTCTTGAGTTATCAAAAGTCTTTTGTTGATTGGTGATTGAAGATTGCCGGTTAGCTTGAATTTCACCAAAGCTAGTCTCTCACTATGAGTGGATTAGGAATTGTGAACTCAAGTTAATTGTATGCACTTGACCTTCCTCCATTGGTTAGAGATTAACTAAGTGAAGGCAATTCACATTTACCATCGCAATTGACGATGATAATAAGGATAGGACTTCTGTAACAACCCCGATTTTTCGAGTACGCGAGATCTTTTCTGAAGGCTGATGACAAGTCATCTTAGCCTAGTTTCACTAGCTTTTTTCTTTTGTTTTCAATTGAATTATGCACTTTCTTGAGCCATAAGCAAGCCAATTGGGTAGATTTTCATGTTTCCTTTGATTCAATCAACCATGTATGAATTCATGCACTTTCATGAGTTTTTATGCTATAATTGTCACATATTATGAAAGAATGAATATCTCATGATTTTGAGCATAGCTTTGATGTGTTTGGTTGATTAATGATAGGTGAAGAAAGCTTGGAGAAAGGTTGAAGGAAGAAGGAATGGCTAGGAGGAAGAGAGGACAAAAAGTTTGAGCAAAAGTTTGCCTCAAACTTTAGCTCAAACTTTTGGATTAATTGAAAACGAACCAGGGAGCAAAAAAAAGCTTGACCAAAAGTTTGCCTCAAACTTTTGCGCAAAATTTTGGGCAAAAAGCTTGAGCAAAAGTTTGCCTCAAACTTTTGCGCAAACTTTTGGGAGAAAAGCTTGAGCCAACGTTTGCCTCAAACTTTTTGGCAAACGTTGGCATCACAAATCAACACCCTGGAGAGCAAAAGTTTGTGCCAACGTTTGCCTCAAACTTTTTGGCAAAAGTTGGCGCCATGAACAACACACCCTGGAGAGCAAAATTTTGCGCCAACGTTTGCCTCAAACTTTTTGGCAAACGTTGGCGCCATGAGTGTGCATGGGGAGGCCAACGTTTGAGCAAAAGTTTGACCCCAAACTTTAGCTCAAACGTTGGTAGCAGCAAAATGGGGTGGCTGATGTGAAAAGTTTGAGTAAAAGTTTACCTCAAACTTTTACTCAAACTTTTACTCAAGCTTTCATGATTCCAAACCCGGTTCACTTCGGTTCTTCTCCAAACTCGAAGAGCAATTAACTAAGGCCTCTATCAACCCAATTCCATCAAGAGCAAAGGCCCAATTGAAGGCTTGAAGACCATTTGAAGAAAGTGTATAAATAGCATAGAATTTAAGTTTTTAGAGAGCTTTCTTTTTGGTTTTGATTAGTACACTTAGTAGAGAGCTCACTTTACATTTCTTGGCATTGTTGTTTTAATTCAAGAGAATTTGGGAGGAGAATTGATCTCTCTTCTTCCTTGTTCTTGCCCAGCACTCTTTACTTTCCTTGTCTTAGATCTTGGGTTGGAGAATTGAAGGAAATCTGTTTCAATCTCATCCTGAGATCTCTCTGTTTCATTTTACTGCATAATTGAATTTCCATTTTGGTTAATTGCTTCTGTTTCTACTCTTTCTACACTTTATATTTCTTTAATTTCTTTGCAATTGCTCTTGTTGGATCTAGGAAGGCATTGAGATCTAGATTTGGTTATCTAGTCTCTTGAGTCCTGAGATCTGAATTCTCTTTTTACTTTCTCTGTTTAACGCTTTTCATGCTCATTTATAATTCTGTTTTTAGATCCGATTCAATCCAAGTCATCTTCTATTTCTCTGTTTGTTGCAATTTTACTTTTCCTTGTTTAATTTCTACAAATCTAATTCCCAATTCCCTTTACAATTCAAGCCATTTACATTTCTTGCACTTTAAGATTCTGCAATTTACATTTCTTGCGTTCTAAGTTTCTGCCATTTAATTTCTTGTTCTTTAAGATTCAGCACTTTAAATTTTAGTTCTCTTTAATTTCATGCAATTTACCCATTCCCTTTACTTTCTATGTAATTTGAATTCTGCAAATCACAAATCTCTCAACCAAATCTTGATTCGCTTGACTAAATCAACCACTAAACTAAAATTGCTCAATCCTTCAATCCCTGTGGGATCGACCTCACTCCCGTGAGTTATTATTACTTGATGCGACCCGGTGCACTTGCCGGTGAGTTTTGTGTCGGATCGTTTTCCGCACATCAAATTCTTGGCGCCGTTGCCGGCGATTGATTAGATTGACAATGATTAAGTGAGGTGGAGATCTAGATCAAGCACTTTTTTCTTTTCTGTTCTTTAATTTTCAATTAACCCACTAACTGTTTGAATTTTTGCTTAAGCTAACTAAAACTTCATTCTAGCAGTAGATTGAAGTGTCACTGGTTTGTATGTTTCTTATGTTCTGCTTGTATGTCAGGTACAAGAAGAACCACACCCACCTTTCATGAACAAGACGAAAGAACTCTCAGGAGGTTAAGAAGAGCTGAAAGAGGGAAAAATATTGTTGGAGAAGAGGAATCAGAAGAAGAATTCCAAGATATGGAGGAATATTCAACCAATCCACCTGGTGGAGCAGACAACAACAATAACAACCCACCCCAGAGGAGAGTTTTGGCCTCCTATACTTTTGCAAATCCTAGACATTGTGGAAGCAGCATCTTAACTCCAAATGTCAATGCAAACAACTTTGAACTAAAGCCACAACTCATCACTTTAGTCCAGAACAATTGCTCTTTTGGAGGAGGACCACTTGAAGACCCCAACCAACACTTATCCACTTTCTTGAGGATTTGTAACACTGTCAAAACCAATGGTGTGCCTCCTGACAGCTACAAGCTATTGCTATTCCCATTTTCTCTCAGAGACAAGGCCACTCAATGGTTGGAATCCTTTCCAAGAGACAGCATCAACAATTGGGATGATTTGGTAACCAAGTTCCTTGCCAAATTTTACCCACCTCAAAGGATCATAAGGTTGAAGACTGAGGTACAAACATTTACACAAATGGAGGCTGAACCCATCCATGAGGCATGGGAGAGATACAAGGCTCTAATCAGGAAATGTCCTCCTGAAATGTTCACTGAGTCGGATAAGCTGCAGAATTTCTATGAGGGCTTAACATTGAAATCCCAGGAAGCTTTGGATCATTCAGCTGGAGGTTCTTTGCAACTCATGAAAACTGCAGAGGAAGCTCAAAATCTCATTGATATGGTGGCTAACAACCAATATTTCTTTGCTCATCAAAGAAACCGCCAACCATCACAAAGGAGAGGAGTAATGGAGCTAGAAGGAGTGGACTCAATCTTGGCTCAAAACAAGATGATGCAGCAGCAAATTCAACAACAATTTGAGCAAATGGCCAAGAGGATTGATAGCCTCCAAGTTGCAGCAGTTAGCAAGGGCCAACCATCATCCACATGGGGGCAAAATGAAGAAACTCAAGAAGAACAACAACAAAAGCAAATACAGTATATGCACAACCAAGGACCAAATGACGTGTATGGTGATACATACAATCCATCCTGGAAGAACCACCCAAACCTCAGATGGGGAGATAATCACACCCAAAACCAACAACCATGGCAGAGGAACTCAAACCAAAACACTCCAAGAAATAACCAAAGCCATAACCAGCAGCAAACTAACCAAAACCTTTATAGAAAACCTCAAAATAACTACCCTAACCCCAACCAGTACCAATCCAATAACCAACCCACTAACCAAATTTCCTACCATCCACCACCCACATCTCACAACCCACCACAAGCATCACCTGAAGCTCAAAGACTCACTAACTTGGAGACCTTGATAGACAAAATGTTGAAACACCAGGAAATGACAACCAAGAATCATGAAGCCTCCCTGAAGAGCCTAGAGAGGCAGATGGGGCAAATCTCCAAGCAGATTTCTATTGAGAGACCTCCAAGCTCACTGCCCAGTGACACAATCCCAAATCTTAAGGAGGAATGCAAGGCAATACAATTAAGGAGTGGAAAAACATTGATGAGAAACAATGACACTACAAAGAAGCAAGCAGAGAGTAGCAAACGGCCAAAAGAAGATGAGGAGCAAACAAAGGAAGATGAAGCCAAGGATCAAGAGGTGATGCCAAGCAAAAGCACTAAGAAACTCAAAGAGAAGGACAACCAACCACACATTTCAAAAGAAGTGACTCAGGGCCAGCATCAAATAGGACAGAGCATCACACCTCCACTGCCATATCCCCAGAGGTTCAACAAAGAGGCTAAGGACCAACATTTTCACAAGTTCCTTGAGACTTTCAAGAAGCTGGAGATCAATATCCCCTTAGCTGAAGCACTTGAGCAAATGCCTCTGTATGCCAAATTTTTGAAGGAGATTATCAATAAGAAAAGAAGCTGGGATGAGAAATAAACCATACTGCTTACTGAGGAATGCAGGGCCTTGATTCAAAAAGGGCTTCCTCCTAAGCTTGAGGACCCAGGGAGCTTCTTGCTGCCTTGCACCATTGGGGAATTGACCATCACTAAAGCAATGTGCGATCTAGGAGCAAGTATTAACTTAATACCATCCTCCTTGGTGAAAAAGCTGCGTATAGAGGAAGTTAAACCGGTACAGATGTCTCTAGAACTGGTAGATAAGTCAATGGTATACCCCAGGGGTGTGATTGAAAACCTTTTGGTCAAGGTGGACAATTTCATATACCCTGCTGATTTTGTGGTTCTAGAATCAGATGAGGATGATGGTGACTCTATTATACTGGGAAGGCCATTCTTGGCCACTGCTAGAGCTATCATAGACATGGAGGAAGGAGAATTAACTCTCAGAATGCATGATAAGAGTGTCACTCTGAAGGTATTACCAGAAGCACAGTTTAGTAATGAGAAGAAAGACTATATGGAAATTGACAAGGGAGAATCACAGTTAAAGGAAGACAGTGACAAGGTGATTCACAGCAACATCCCAAGGCAAAAGATTGTGCAGACTGATGAAGAAGTTGAAGAGAATATTGGAGTATTAGCCTCTGAGAAGAGAGATCCCAAGGTAAGCCTATGGCCAGAGAAGAAAGATCAGTAAAAGAAAGGATGAAACGCAGAAACAAAACAAAAAGGGGTTGGAAGAACAGGAAGATTCCAACAGAGGGGCTTTCCAAAGGTGACAAAGTACAACTGATATATCAACCGCTGGGAACAAGCCAACAGACTGATGACTATTACACTGTCAGCAACATACTCTCATTAGAGCACGCTAAAATTGAACACCAGAGAACAAAAAGGAGGATCACAGTCAGGGGAGACAAGTTGAGGCACTACAAGCACCAACCTCCATAAAAGAAAGCCCCAATGTCAAGCTAGTGACAATAAAAGAGCGCTTGTTGGGAGGCAACCCAACCTGAGGTAGTTTTCTTTTCATAGCTTTTTCAATAAAAATATTGAATAATTGATATATATTGCAAGGAGCTAAGTTTGGTGTTGCACACCAAAAACAACTTAAGGGAGAATGTAGGATTCTAAGTTTGGTGTTCCACCAAAACCTCATTCAAATGCACATTCTAACTTCCTGCACATTGCTAGTTCCAAGCAATCAAACAGATTATGCAACCACTTAACTGCTTTTTAGTCTAAACTTCATAACCTTTAGCAAGGACACAAGATTTTGCCTAGAGTTAACCTGTTGTATCATGAGAAGTAGCAAGAAATTAAGTTTGGTGTTCCCACACCAAATTAAATCCACAAGCCACACTCAAGTCATGCATACTAACTGGTCACTTAAGGGCTTGAGAAGCAAGCAACTTTTGAGAATTGTGCAGGGAATTCACCACCATTTGAGGACACTATGCATCATAACTCAAAAGGGCACAACAGAAGGAAGGACAAAGGAACTGCAAACCAATAGGTCGTATTTACACTTAACTCTTGCTGTTGAAAAATGTTTTGACTTGTGTTTTGTTAAAGTGTTCATCTAATACAAGCAGAATCACTCTTAAAATAAGTAAGCTAGTTTAAGTGTGTGCTTGTGTGTTTACTTCCACTTGACTAAAAGCATGTTTTGTCCCCTGCATCTTTAATTCAATAAAAGAAATGTTTGAAGGTGAAGTGAGATAGTTCTCTGTTAGATAGAAGTATAATAAAAGTAAGTGGTGGTATATGTGTGATTGTATAATAGCTCACTTTTAGTGAATAAAAGAACTAGGATATCTCCTTCTAAGTATAAAGTGGGCTACTGTCTATGAATCTCAATCAAATAAAAATCCTTGGTTAGAAAGTAAAACAAAAAGAAAGAAAAAAAGGGGAGAAAAAGAAATAGCCAAAGAGTGGCAGAACAAAAGAAAACAAAAAGAAACAAAGCTGGACACCAATAGCTTAAACCTTAGAATATATGCCTGTGGTGTCTTTGTATTAGGGTCTGCTTGGATTAGTAAGCTCTTTGGAGTGCATCAACACTCGGTGACTTGGGTTAACTAACCCGGGATCATCAGCTAAAAGTCCACTATCAAGAGCAACCTAACTACAAGGCATTTAGTAGCCCAAAAAGGTGCTGGGCATCAATGTTTTAAGAAGGAATGTGAGCCAAGTGTCTATAGTGAATAATGTGTCAAGTATAAAGAAAAGAAAATGAACTTGCTACACATGACACTCAAATAAAGCTTATGAACAAAATAATAGCCAAGGATAAAGGAATAATGAGAGGTCATAGCAGTGTGTCACTTGAAGCTTGAAGGAGACTTTCTAGGCTTAAAAGTCAATAAGAAGTGAGTGTTTGCATATCCACAAAAAACCCCATGAACTACCAATAATACTCTGCTAGCATGAACATCCTCTTCCATTTCATTCTTTCTTCTCAATAAATCTTTTCTTGCTTGGGGACAAGCAAGCTTTAAGTTTGGTGTTGTGATAACAAGTCATCTTAGCCTAGTTTCACTAGCTTTTTTCTTTTGTTTTCAATTGAATTATGCACTTTCTTGAGCCATAAGCAAGCCAATTGGGTAGATTTTCATGTTTCCTTTGATTCAATCAACCATGTATAAATTCATGCACTTTCATGAGTTTTTATGCTATAAATGTCACATATTATGAAAGAATGAATATCTCATGATTTTGAGCATAGCTTTGATGTGTTTGGTTGATTAATGATAGGTGAAGAAAGCTTGGAGAAAGGTTGAAGGAAGAAGGAATGGCTAGGAGGAAGAGAGGACAAAAAGTTTGAGCAAAAGTTTGCCTCAAACTTTAGCTCAAACTTTTGGATTAATTGAAAACGAACCAGGGAGCAAAAAAAAGCTTGACCAAAAGTTTGCCTCAAACTTTTGCGCAAAATTTTGGGCAAAAAGCTTGAGCAAAAGTTTGCCTCAAACTTTTGCGCAAACTTTTGGGAGAAAAGCTTGAGCCAACGTTTGCCTCAAACTTTTTGGCAAACGTTGGCGCCATGAACAACACACCCTGGAGAGCAAAAGTTTGCGCCAACGTTTGCCTCAAACTTTTTGGCAAACGTTGGCGCCATGAGTGTGCAAGGGGAGGCCAACATTTGAGCAAAAGTTTAACCCCAAACTTTAGCTCAAGCGTTGGTAGCAGCAAAATGGGGTGGCTGATGTGAAAAGTTTGAGTAAAAGTTTGCCTCAAACTTTTACTCAAACTTTTACTCAAGCTTTCATGATTCCAAACCCGGTTCACTTCGGTTCTTCTCCAAACTCCAAGAGCAATTAACCAAGGCCTCTATCAACCTAATTCCATCAAGAGCAAAGGCCCAATTGAAGGCTTGAAGACCATTTGAAGAAAGTGTATAAATAGCATAGGATTTAAGTTTTTAGAGAGTTTTCTTTTTGGTTTTGATTAGTACACTTAGTAGAGAGCTCACTTTACATTTCTTGGCATTGTTGTTTTAATTCAAGAGAATTTGGGAGGAGAATTGATCTCTCTTCTTCCTTGTTCTTGCCCAGCACTCTTTACTTTCCTTGTCTTAGATCTTGGGTTGGAGAATTGAAAGAAATCTGTTTCAATCTCATCCTGAGATCTCTTTGTTTCATTTTACTGCATAATTGAATTTCCATTTTGGTTAATTGCTTCTGTTTCTACTCTTTCTGCACTTTACATTTCTTTAATTTCTTTGCCATTGCTCTTGTTGGATCTAGGAAGGCATTGAGATCTAGATTTGGTTATCTAGTCTCTTGAGTCCTGAGATCTGAATTCTCTTTTTACTTTCTCTGTTTAACGCTTTTCATGCTCATTTATAATTCTGTTTTTAGATCCGATTCAATCCAAGTCATCTTCTATTTCTCTGTTTGTTGCAATTTTACTTTTCCTTGTTTAATTTCTACAAATCCAATTCTCAATTCCCTTTACAATTCAAGCTATTTACATTTCTTGCACTTTAAGATTCTGCAATTTACATTTCCTGCGTTCTAAGTTTCTGCCATTTAATTTCTTGTTCTTTAAGATTCAGCACTTTAAATTTCAGTTCTCTTTAATTTCATGCAATTTACCCATTCTCTTTACTTTCTATGCAATTTGAATTCTGCAAATCACAAATCTCTCAAACAAATCTTGATTCGCTTGACTAAATCAACCACTAAACTAAAATTGCTCAATCCTTCAATCCCTGTGGGATCGACCTCACTCCCGTGAGTTATTATTACTTGATGCGACCCGGTGCACTTGCCGGTGAGTTTTGTGTCGGATCATTTTCCGCACATCAAAGGCACAGATTTCTCTGGAAAATCAGTAAGGGGAATACCCCTTATATATCATAAAGTATCTCAATCATCATTGTCATTATGTCATCCTTAAGCTAGAACCTCTTCTGAGGCAAGCTCAATAACGCAATCGCAAAGAACCTTGTTTTTGAACCATATTGGTTAGGAGTTTTGATTCTGTTTTTCGTAAATAGTCTCGGTTTGACAAACCAGACTCGATTCATGAGAGAAGAGAGATAATAGGATAATATTATCATTATATTAGTATTAGAAGATGCTTGAATGATATTATAAGATTACCTGGTCTGTTTTAGTTAAAAACAGGAAATTGGTTTAACCGGTTTCACAGTTTATTGGTACAACTTAGCACCAGCACTCTCTGATGACTTTAGCAATGCTAAGGCCTCATCATACATGTTCTATTCTCATAATAAATATGTTACTACTGTCATTTATGCTAGTAA
This sequence comes from Arachis ipaensis, assembly GCF_059453495.1. Classification (NCBI taxonomy): domain Eukaryota; kingdom Viridiplantae; phylum Streptophyta; class Magnoliopsida; order Fabales; family Fabaceae; genus Arachis; species Arachis ipaensis. The sequence continues at coordinate 99,189,364 of NC_142436.1, read as the reverse complement.
CTCAGAAAATAATTTTTAGAGATATTTTTACAAGTATTCCGATACATCTAGTTTTAGTAGTTATACACCTGAGATATTTTAATATTATTTTAACCCACCTCCAAGCCAACCAATCACAACTCACCTTACACCCCCAAGACACTCCAAGGCTGGTCATTTACTCCCTTTGGACGAAAATGAGAAGAGAGAAAAGAGAGAAACTTTCATGAACACTTAATCTTCAAAGCTTGATTTCTTCTAAACTAAAACTCAAATCAAAACTCCGATTTCACCAAAATGATCCTCTCTTCTTCCTCTACATAACCATGTAACTTATCAAGGCTGAAAATAAGGTGAGATGGCTGTTCCTTTCCCCTTTCAATTTGGTTTTCAAGGAAACATGCTTAAACATGTGTTTTCTTGATGTTCTTCCTTAGGAATCATGCTTAACTTGACTTGAGGGTCAAGAAACGTGACTTTCCAGCAAGACTAAGGTTAGAAATCACTTGCTAACGTGCTGAGGGAGATTTGGTTAGTTGAGGGTTTTTGAATTTAAAGTTGTTCTTGATGTGATTTAGGAGGAAAAAGTGCTAAAGGACCACCTGAAAGTCTAACTGAATTAGGAGCAGCAAAATTAGGTAGGGTTTGACGAATTTAATCTTGATTGATTGTGTTTGAGTTGTGTGATTATGATATGGTTTGGCTGTGCTTGAAATTGATTGTTTGTATGAGTAATTCTTGTTGAAATTTTGGTGAAAATTTGATGAAATTTGATGAAATTTAAGCTATGAATGTGTGTTCTTATGGCTGCTGGAAAACGAAACCCTATAGCTTAAATTGGGGTTCAATTTGTGTTTAAATCATGTGGAAAAGATGGGGTTTTAGTGGCTGCTAATTTATTATGAATTATGGTAAAAATCGGTTGCTGAAAAGACTGAAAAACGGGTAAGAACAGAGAAAGAATCTGAAGAATTTACGAAGAACACTTTGAGTGTGGTGAAGAACATTGAAGAACACCTTTTAGATCTTAGAAAGGGCAAGGTTGTAATTATTTTGGTGTTTGAGGGGTTATTTGGTAATTTCTGAAAGTTATGGTGGTTAAAGTAGAAATATTAAAAGTTATGGGTGGTAGAAAGTGAATTTTAAAGGTTAAAAGTTAAAAAGGGGTAATTTTCGAAAATTTAATGATAAAATAATAAATAATAATAAAATAATAAATAATAATATTTAATTAAAAATAATATTTTAATAAAAATAATAAAATAATGCGGAAAAGGCAGTTTTCCATAAAAGCTTTAGAAAGACAACTTTAAGTGCAGAATCTCATAGTTACCTTCATAAAACACTTAGGGAGTGGTAATAACATGTTAGTGAGGCAAAGATAAATGAAAGATAAAAAGTTAAAGAAAAGACAGAAACCAAAGAAAAGTCTGTAAAGTTTTAATGACAGAAAAACAGACGGAGATTAGTGAACGAACTAGGGCAACATAGTTAGTCCTTGAGTTGCGACTAGGGTTAGGTATTATATGAAAAGTTAAACTGTTTCAGTATAGACTTAATGAACCTATACTTGGGACAGGATAACTATTCATATCGAAATTTACATAAGCTTTAAATACATACGTTAAGCAGAGAAAAGAGTAACCAGAGCAGAGTAAAGAGATACAGAGAACAGAATAACCATAATAGAGTAAATAGATTAAGAGAAAAGAGTAATCATATTAGAGTAGAAAGACAAAGAGAAAAGAGTAATGTGATAAAGAGAAATGGTTTGAGTTATGATGTTGTAAAAGTAAAAGCTGTAAAGTTTGTATAATATGATTGAACAGAGAAAGAAAGAGGTACTGCATAAGAATGTGAAAGTGATGATAAATAATGAGAATGATAATGAATGATGATAATGAGAATGATTATGTGATGATCTGATGCGTGAAGGCAGTCAGATAGATGGTGGTACGACCACTGATAGTGCTTTCCTGGGATACTTAACTATAACGCTATTCTGTAAGTCAGAGGACTCTTACAAAGGTATCGAGAAAACACAACTAGCATATACTCCTGTATGTTAAAGGACTCTTACAGTGAGTGTGTGTGTGCTCCTGTAAGTCAAAGGACTCTTATAGTGAGTGTGTTGAGCAGATATAAGTTAACTAGCTCCGCCATGCAAGTCAAAGGACTCTTGCAGTGGTTTGCCTCACAAGTCAAAGGACTCTTGCGAGGGGCATTGCCAACAGGGAAGCCTTACTTGGTCAAAGGACTCCGGGTAACGTCGGGAGCGGGTATGTAACCGACAAATGAGCTCATTACCTGCACTAGGGCTAGACATGCATCATTCTTGTCTGTGCATCATTCTCTGTTGCATTCCTTTCTGTGTGTGGTCTATTTCTTTATGTTTGTCTACTTGCATGCTATTTCTGTGTTTTATTTTCTTGTATTCTTTTGTTTGTGTTCTGCTTTCTGTTGTCTCTACTTTCTCTTTCTATCTTTATCTTCTGTTTACTGCTTCGCTATATTATGTTATTTGTCTGCTAATCGACCCCAAATAAACGAACATAACTAATAACCCCGGCCCTACTAAGAACTCCCCAGTTCTTACCCCTTCTCTCTCCCTTCCCCCTTCAGATGGAAGTATGAGTACCCTTCCGTAGTTCGTTGATGATGGTTCTGCAAAGAGGATTCTGCTCTAGATAGTCTTATGAGTCTAGGGTGAATCTCATTCTCTCATTCTCTGTTTAATAGATAATAATTAGGATGACAAATTGGTAGCACTCAGTTTCTGGTATGTCTTAGGCGTACTGAAAATTGGGTCGTTACAACTTCTGATTCTCTTTCCTTGCTAAGAGCTTTCTTAGTTATTAGTTTATTTTCTTTCCATTTTACTTTCTTGTTCCTTATTTCAAAAACCTCAAAAATATACTTTCCTATAACCAGTAATAAATACACTTCCCTGCGATTTCTTGAGAGACGACCCGAAGTTTGAATACTTCGGTTAATTTTGTTAGGTTTGTATTCGTGACAAACAATTTAAACGTTGATTGAGGTTTAATTGTCGGTTTAGAACTATACTTGAATCGCGATATTTTTGTGAAAATCTTTACCGATATTTTTTCTCCTTCACTCTGTCTATCACTACAAATGCACCTTCTGTCAATACTGCTAATGGTTCCCTTTTACATGCAACACATAAGAGTTCTATCTCCCAGTCAACTCTTAATCTCTCTGATACTTATTATATTCCCAAGTTGAACTTTAACCTTATTTCTGTTGATTAACTTGTTGATCTCGGTTTTGATGTCACTTTTTCTATTTTTGGTTGTTCACAGGATTCCTTTCAGAAGTGTACATGAACTGGTTATTAACAACCATGTCAATGAGTTCTTGAGCTTCTGCAGGCATTTTCTTTAGGTGAATGGATCCACCTGCAGAAGTGTCCAGTGACATCTTTGATAGCTCAGATAAACCATTATAGAATATATCCAGGATGGTCCATTCTGAAAGCATGTCAGAAGGACACTTTTTGGTCAACTATTTGTATCTTTCCCAAGCTTCATAGAGGGATTCACCTTCTTTCTGTCTGAAGGTTTGAACATCAGCTCTAAGCTTGCTCAGCTTTTGAGGAGGAAAGTAATTGGCTAAGAAAGCCGTGACCAGCTTATCCCAAGAGTTCAGGCTATCTTTGGGTTGAGAATCCAACCATAATCTAGCTCTGTCTCTTACAGCAAAAGGGAAAAGCATGAGCCTGTAGACTTCAGGATCTACTCCATTAGTCTTAACAGTATCACATATCTGCAAGAATTCAGTTAAGAACTGAAAAGGATCTTCAGATGGAAGAATGTAATATAATGGAAGAAACACAACTGTGAGGAGGCTAGAGATGTGAGATGAGATGTTAGGATATGAATGAATAAATAGAATAATATGGGAGAGAGAGAATTTTCGAAAATTATTTTTGAAAAAGAGTTAGTGATTTTTGAAAATAGTTTTTTTTTTTTTTTGAAAAATGTTAGTAATTTTCGAAAATTAAGATTTAAAAAATAAAATAATTAATAAATTAAAAAGAAATTTTGAAAAAAGGGGAAGATATTTTCGAAAATGAGAGAGAGAGAGTTAGTTAGGTGGTTTTGAAAAAGATAAGAAACAAACAAAAAGTTAGTTAGTTAGTTGAAACAAATTTTGAAAAGGTAGGGAGTTAGGAAGTTAGAAAGATATTTTGAAATCAAATTTTTGAAAAAAGATAAGAAGATATTTTTGAAAAGATATGATTGAAATTAGTTTTGAAAAAGATTTGATTTTTAAAATCACAATTAATGACTTGATTCATAAGAAATCACAAGATATGATTCTAGAACTTAAAGTTTGAATCTTTCTTAACAAGCAAGTAACAAACTTGAAATTTTTAAATCAAAACATTAATTGATTATGTTATTTTCGAAAATTTGATATAAAAATAAGAAAAAGATTTTTGAAAAATATTTTTAGAATTTTCGAAAATAACTAAGAAATTTGAAAAAGATTTGATTTTTGAAAAAGATTTTGAAAAAGATAAGATTTTCAAATTGAAAATTTGATTTGACTCATAAGAAACAATTTGATTTTAAAAATTTTTGAAAAAGTCAACTCAAATTTTCGAATTTGATGAGAGAAAAAGGGAAAGATATTTTTTTTTATTTTTGAATTTTTATGATTCAAGGGAAAAACAAGAAAAATGATGCAATGCATGAAATTTTTAGATCAAAACAATGAATGCATGCATGAATGATATGAGTGTCAAGATGAACACCAAGAACACTTTGAATGTCAAGATGAACATCAAGAACATATTTTTGAAAAAATTTTGATGCAAAGAAAACATGTAAGACACCAAACTTAGAATTCTTTAATGCTTAGATACTAAGAATTCAAGAATGCATATGAAAAACAAGAAAAGACACAAAACAAAAAATCATCAAGATCAAACAAGAAGACTTACCAAGAACAACTTGAAGATCATGAAGAACACTATGAATGCATAATATTTTCGAAAAAAATGCAAGATGCATATGCAAGTGACACCAAACTTATGATATGACTCAAGACTCAAACAAGAAACACAAAATATTTTTTTGATTTTTATGATTTTAAAAATTTTTTTTGGATTTTTATTTTATATTTTTCGAAAATTATTTAGAAAGAAAGAAAAATAAGGATTCCAAAATTTTTAATATGAATTCCAGGAATCTTGCATTCTTAGTCTAAAGCTTCAGTCCAGGAATTAGACATGGCTCACTAGCCAGCCAAGCTTTCAATGAAAGCTCCGGTCCAAAACACTAGACATGGCCAATGGCCAGCCAAGCTTCAGCATGTAACACCAGAGTATATTGCTCTTGATAACAAATTGCTGCTCATCATTTATCAAGTATGTAACTTACCTCTGATGATTTGGAAGCCTCAGTCCAAAAGAATTTAGACATGGCTTTACAGCCAGCCAGGCTTCACATGCTTCATGAAACACTAGAATTCATTCTTAAAAATCTTGAATAAAATTTTTGAAAACATTTTTATTTTTTTTTTTTCGAAAACAAAGGAGAAAATTTTGAAAGATTTTTTTGAAAAATTTTTGAAAACAAAATAAAAAGAAAATTACCTAATCTGAGCAACAAGATGAACCGTCAGTTGTTCATACTCGAACAATCTCCGGCAACGGCGCCAAAAACTTGGTGCTGTTGCCGGATCAAACTTGGCACTGATGTTATCGGACCAAAAGCTTGCCGAAAACTCGAACAATCCCCGGCAACGGCGCCAAAAACTTGGTGCACGAAATTGTGATGTCCAGGCTCAAACTATTCCTGGCACGTGAGCAACTTGGTACGCGTAATCGTGATTACACATTCATAATTTGTCACAACTTCGATACAACTAACCAGCAAGTGCACTGGGTCGTCCAAGTAATACCTTACGTGAGTAAGGGTCGAATCCCACGGAGATTGTTGGTATGAAGCAAGCTATGGTCACCTTGCAAATCTCAGTCAGGCGGATATAAAATAGTTATGTGGTTTTTGAATATTAATTAATAAAATAGGGATAGAGATACTTATGTAAATCATTGGTAGGAATTTCAGATAAGCGAATGGAGATGCTTTTCGTTCCTCTGAACCTCTGCTTTCCTGCTATCTTCATCCAATCAGTCTCATTCCTTTCCATGGCTGGCTTTATGTGATACATCACCACTGTCAATGGCTACTTTCGGTCATCTCTCGGGAAAATGATCCAATGCCCTGTCACGGCACGACTAATCGTCTGGAGGCATCACCCTTGCCAATGGCTTCATCTTATCCTCTCAATGAATAATATGCTCACGCACCCTGTCACGGCACGGCTATTCATCTGTCGGTTCTCGATCATGTTGGAATAGGATTTACTATCCTTTTGCGTCTGTCACTAACGCCCTGCAATCGCGAGTTAGGAGCTCGTCACAGTCATTCAATCATTGAATCCTACTCGGAATACCACAGACAAGGTTTAGAATTTCCGGATTCTCTTGAATGCCGCCATCATTCTAGCTTACGCCACGAAGATTCTGGTTAGGAGATCTAAGAGATACTCATTCTAGCTTATTTCATGTAGAACAGAAGTGTTTGTCAGGCACGCGTTCATAAGGGAGAAGGATGATGAGCGTCACACATAATCATCACCTTCATCACATTCTTGGGTGCGAATGGATATCTTAGAAGCGAAATAAGATGAGTTGAATAGAAAACAGTAGTACTTTGCATTAATCTTTAAGGAACAGCAGAGCTCCACACCTTAATCTATGGAGTGTAGAAACTCTACCGTTGAAAATACATAAGTGAAGGTCCAGGCATGGCCGAGAAAGCCAGCCCCCTAAAACGTGATCAATAGTCTCCTAAGATGAACAATGGATTAAAACTGAGACCAAAGATGCCTAATACAATAGTAATAGGTCCTATTTATAATAAACTAGCTACTAGGGTTTACATGAGTAAGTAATTGATGCATAAATCCACTTCCTGGGCCCACTTGGTGTGTGTTTGGGCTGAGCTTGAGTGTTGCACGTGCAGAGGCCATTTGTGGAGTTGAACGCCAACTTTTGTGCCAGTTTGGGCGTTCAACTCTGGTTTTGGCTCCTTTTCTGGCGCTGGACGCCAGATTTGGGTAGAAAGCTGGCGTTGAACGCCAGTTTATGTCGTCTATTCTTAGCCAAAGTATGGACTATTATATATTGCTGGAAAGCCCTGGATGTCTACTTTCCAACGCAATTGGAAGCGCGCCATTTCAAGTTCTGTAGCTCCAGAAAATCCACTTTGAGTGCAGGGAGGTCAGAATCCAACAGCATCAGCAGTCCTTCTTCAACCTCTGAATCTGATTTTTGCTCAAGTCCCTCAATTTCAGCCAGAAAATACCTGAAATCACAAAAAAACACACAAACTCATAGTAAAGTCCAGAAATGTGAATTTAACATAAAAACTAATGAAAACATCCCTAAAAGTAACTAGATCCTACTAAAAACATACTAAAAATAATGCCAAAAAGCGTATAAATTATCCGCTCATCATAAAGCATCTCCAAAACTCCAACATATTCTCCACTACTTCATAACAAGTATTTAATTCATGCTCTTTTATTTTTCGCAATCCAAACTAATAATTATAATTGATTTCCTGACTAACAAATACAAAATAACCATAGCTTGCTTCAAGCCGACAATCTCCGTGGGATCGACCCTTACTCACGTAAGGTATTACTTGGACGACCCAGTGCACTTGCTGGTTAGTGGTACGAGTTGTGAAAAGTGTGATTTACAATTCGTGCACCAAGTTTTTGGCGCCGTTGCTGGGGATTGTTCGAGTTTGGACAACTGACGGTTTATTTTGTTGCTTAGATTAGGAAAAATTTTTCTTTTTGGTCTAGAGTCTTCTATTATTGTTTTTGGTTGAAATTTCTTTTTTTAAATCCTTATTTTCTCTTTCTAAATTTTTCAAAAATTTTATAAACTAATAATTGAGTTTTTCTGTTTGAGTTTAGTTTCATATTTTAAGTTTGGTGTCAATTGCATGTTTTTGTTTTCTTTTAAATTTTCGAATTTGTGTTCATTATTCTTTCTTAATCTTCAAGTTGTTCTTGTTTATTTCCCTTGTTTGATCTTTAGTTTTCCTTGTTTTGTGATTTTTCTTTTTTTTTTCTTGCGCATTTTCGAATTATTAGTATCCAAAAAAAATAAAAAATTTTTTTAAAAATATTTCATATATTAAATACCTTTTTTAAAACACTTTCAACTTATAGCTCAATTGGCTAGAGCGTTGTGCTTATGTTCTTGGTGTTTTGTTGTTAGTTCTTATTTAATTTTCAAAAATTTATTTTTGATTTTTTAAAAATTTTAAGTTTGGTGTTCTTGAGTCTTTCTTGTGTTTTGATCTTAAAATTTTGAAGTTTGGTGTTCCTTGGTGTTTTTCCTCCAAATTTTCGAAAATAAGGAGCATTAGATCTAAAAATTTTAAGTCTTGTGTCATTTTATTATTTTTCTCTTTCCTTATTAAATTCAAAAATATCTTTTCCCTTTACTTCAATTAATTTTCGAAATTTCCCTTTAAAAATTCAGATTTTTATTTTAAAAATTTTCTATTTTATCTTATCTTAGTTTTAAAAATTCAAAATTCAAATCTTTTCAAAAATCATATTCAAAAATTTTCAAATCTTTTCAATTAATTAGACAATTCAACATTAAAATTTCTTTTTATTTTCTAATTATTTTACTTTATTTTATTTCATTTTTTTCGGTTATTTTTAATTAAATAAAACAAAAAAATATATTTTACTTGCAATTCACATCATCTCCCTTTCTCCGTCATGGATCTAAGTGGAAATGAACAGTCCAGAAGGACTCTGGGGTCATATGCTAACCCTACTACTGCTGCATATGGGTGTAGTATCTGTATACCCTCCATCAAAGCAGGCAGTTTTGAGCTAAATCCTCAGCTCATTGTCATGGTGCAGCAAAACTGCCAGTATTTCGGTCTTCTACAGGAAGAACCTACTGAGTTTCTGGCACAATTCTTGCAAATTACTGACACAGTACGTGACAAGGAGGTAGATCAGGATGTATACAGGCTGTTACTGTTTCCGTTTGCTGTATCAAGCTAAAAGGTGGTTAAATAACCAACCCACAGCAAGCATAAGAACATGGAAACAGTTATCAGACAAATTTCTGAATAAATATTTCCCTCCAAAAAGGATGACACAGCTAAGGCTGGACATCCAAGGTTTTAAACAAGAGGATGATGAATCCCTTTATAATGCATGGGAGAGGTATAGAGGGATGCTAAGGAAATGCCCCTCTGAAATGTTTTCAGAGTGGGTGCAATTAAACATCTTCTACTATGGGCTTACAGAAAGAGCTCAGATATATCTGGACCACTCAGCTGGTGGATCTATACACATGAGAAAAACTATTGAAGAGGCTCAAGAGCTTATTAATATAGTTTCCAGAAATCAGCATCTGTACATAAGCAGCGGGTCCTCCATAAAAGAAGAAGCCAAAGCAGTGTCTACTGAACTTGGTCCTCCAGAACAAGTTGCTGAACTCAATCAACAATTGTTCTTTCTAACAAAACAGCTAGCAGAATTCAAAGAGATGCTACAAGACGCTAAAAATGCTAATAAAAATATGGAGGCACAATTGAATCAGACAAAACAGCAGTTATCAAGGCAGATAACAGAAGAGTACCAGGCAGTTCAATTAAGAACTGGAAAAACATTAAATACCTCACTTCAGAGCAGCCGAAAGCCAAGGAAAGAACAACTGAAAGAGGATGAGCAAAATATCATTCAAAATCCCTCTGTGGATAGTAAGAGCCCAGAGAGGAACAATTCTGGCGTTCAAACACAAGAAACAGGCAAGGAGCTAGCGTCAAACGCCCAATGGAAGCTTAGTTTTGGCGTTTAAATGCCAGAAACAGGTAAGAAGCTGGCGTCCAATGCCAATCAAGCTTCTAACCCTGGCATCCAAACGCCAGTGAGGGATCAGACACACCCAAGTGCTGATAGCAACCCCTCTAAAAAGGCTTCTCCAACCACCTCTATAGGAAATAAACCTGCAGCAACCAGGGTTGAGGAATACAAAGCCAAGATGCCTTATCCTCAAAAACTCCGCCAAGAGGAGCAGGATAAGCAATTTGCTCGCTTTGCAGACTATCTCAGGACTCTTGAAATAAAGATTCTGTTTGCAGAGGCACTTGAGCAAATACCCTCTTATGCAAGTTCATGAAAGAGATCTTGAGTCATAAGAAGGATTGGAGAGAAATTGAAAGAGTTCTCCTCACTGAGGAATGTAGTGCAGTCATTCTGAAAAGCTTCCCAGAAAAGTTTAAAGATCCCGGGAGCTTTATGATACCATGCATATTAGAGGGTGATTGCACCAAGAGAGCTTTGTGTGATCTTGGGGCAAGCATCAACCTAATACCTGCATCCACTATCAGAAAGCTTGGTTTAACTGAAGAAGTCAAACCAACCCGGATATGTCTCCAACTTGATGATGGTTCCATTAAATACCCATCAGGCGTGATTGAAGACACGATTGTCAGGGCTGGGCTATTCGCCTTCCCCACTGACTTTGTAGTGCTGGAAATGGAGGAGCACAAGAGTGCTACTCTCATTCTAGGAAGACCTTTCCTAGCAACTGGACGAACTCTTATTGATGTCCAAAAGGGGGAAGTAACCCTGAGAGTCAATGAGGATGAGTTTAAGTTGAACGCTGTCAAAGCCATGCAGCATCCAGACACACCAAAAGACTGCATGAAAGTTGATCTTATTGACTCTTTGGTAGAGGAGATCAGCATGGCTGAGAGTCTCGAATCAGAGCTGGAAGACATCTTTAAAGATGTTCATCCTGATCTGGAGGATTCAGAGGAATTGAAAGAGCCTCTGAAACTTCCTCAGGAAGAGGAAAAACCTCCTAAACCCAAGCTCAAACCATTACCACCATCCCTGAAATATGCTTTTCTAGGAGAAGGTGACACTTTTTCAGTGATCATAAGCTCTGCTTTAAATCCACAGGAAGAGGAAGCACTACTCCAAGTGCTAAGGACACATAAGACAGCTCTTGGGTAGTCCATAAGTCACCTTAAGGGCATAAGCCCAGCTAGATGCATGCACAAGATCCTATTGGAGGATGATGCTAAGCCAGTGGTTCAACTACAGAGGCAGCTAAATCCAGCCATGAAGGAAGTGGTGCAGAAAGAGGTCACCAAGTTACTGGAGGCTGGAATTATTTATCCTATTTCTGATAGCCCCTGGGTGAGCCCTATCCAAGTTGTCCCCAAAAAGGGAGGCATGACAGTGGTTCATAATGAAAAAAATGAACTGGTTCCTACAAGAACAATTACAGGGTGGCGCATGTGTATTGACTACAGAAGGCTCAATACAGCCACCAGAAAGGATCATTTTCCTTTACCATTCATAGACCAGATGCTGGAAAGACTAGCAGGTCATGATTATTATTGCTTTTTGGATGGCTATTCAGGTTATAACCAAATTGCAGTAGATCCCCAGGATCAAGAGAAAATAGCATTCACATGTCCATCTGGAGTATTTGCCTACAGAAGGATGCCATTTGGGCTGTGTAATGCACCTGCAACCTTTCAGAGATGCATGCTCTCTATTTTCTCTAATATGGTGGAAAATGTTTTGGAAGTCTTCATGGATGACTTCTCAGTATATGGAGACTCATTCAACTCCTGTCTTGATCACCTAACACTGTTTCTGAAAAGATGCCAAGAGACTAACTGAAAGAACTGAAGATTGATGGTTTAGAGGTTATAGTAAACTCTCGTTGCAAGTATAGTTACTAAACCAAGCAATCAACCTTTCATACAAACGTTTTGGTTGTCACAAGTAACAAACCCCTTTGAAATTGATAACTGAGTATTCAAACCTCGGGTCGTCTTCTCAAGGAATTGCAGGGAAGTATGTTCTTATTATTGGTTATGAAGATTGTAAATTGGGGGTTTTGGAAGTAAGGAGGGAATATGTTATATGACAAGTAAAATAAAATAATAATAATAAAATCTCTTGGCAAGGTATAAGAAATTAGAAGTCCAGACTTAGTTAGCCTTATCAATAATAATGAAAGTTGAATCTTAATTCCACTTAGTTGACCTTTACTAAAGCAAAGGAAAGTCAAGGGATAAATTGGTTTGATCTTCGAATCCTATTTATTTCCTAAGAAAAGATTAGGATTATTGAAGTTCAACTTAATTGGCAAGATAACAATTATTAATTATGCTATTGAATTGGATAACTCCTGAGTTACTGATTTCTTAACCAAAACCAAAAGGAGAAAAGTAAATCTACTGGAATAAGAATGTCTTCAGATGGGAAGCAATAATCATGTAAATAAAAGAAAGCAATATTAAACTGAAATACCTCAAATTGCATTAACAAAAGAACTTAAATATGACATGGATGTTCATAAATTAAATTGGAAAAATAAATAAAAGAACATTGAACCTGGATTGAGAGTCACTCCTAAAACTAGGAGAAGTCGTAAATCCTAATCCTAAGAGAGAGGAGAGAACCTCTCTCTCTAAAAACTACATCTACTCCTAAAATTGTGAATATGAAAGCTTGTTTATGAATGGATGCATTTCCCCACTTTATAGCCTCTAATCTGTATTTTCTGGGCCAAGAATTGGGTCAAAAACAGCCCAGAAATCGCTGGAGAAGAAATCTGCCACGCTGGTTTTTTGTCACTGCGATGCGGCCACATGGAGCACGCGATCGCGTCGCCTAGCGTTAAGGCAACTATGGCATATTATATATCAAATCAAAGCCCCGGATGTTAGCTTTCCAACGCAACTAAAACTGCGTCATTTGGACTTCTGTAGCTAAAGTTATAGCCGTTTGAGTGCGAAGAGGTCAGGCTGGACAGCTTAGTAGTTTCTCCAACTTCTTGTATTCCTTCCACTTTTGCATGCTTCCTTTCTATCCTCTGAGCCATTCCTGCCCTGTAATCTCTGAAATCACTTAATACACATATCAAGGCATCTAATGGTAATAAGAGAGGATTAAACATAGGGAACTTAAGGCCAAAGAAGCATGTTTTCAATTAAAGCACATAATTAGGAAGGCAAATGTAAAACCATGCAAATAGTATGAATAAGTGGGTAAAGAGTAGATAAAAACCACTCAATTGAGCACAAGATAAACCATGAAATAGTGGTTTATCAACCTCCCCACACTTAAACATTAGCATGTCCTCATGCTAAGCTTGAGAGAACTATAAAAGTGAAGAGGAATGGTAAAATGTATGAAATGCAACCTATGTATATGAATGCAAAATGTTTCTACCTACTTGGTTAAAAGTAAATAAGTTCTCCAAGACAAACATAAATCAAATTCCACTAATTCAAATTATACAATAAAAAGCAAGTAAACTTGTAAGAAGACAGCTCATGAAAGTAGGGAACATAGAATCAAGCATTGAACTGTCACTGGTAGTGTATATTACTCTAATCTCTCAAGTGTATAGGGTTATGCACTCTACTCTTCTTTAGTCATGCTTTCTAAACCTTGTTCTTCATCTAACCAATCAACATTATTTAATGTACTAATGCAAACATCATGAGGTCTTTTCAAGGTAGTAATGGGGCTAAGGTAAAGGTAAGGATATATGTATGGCCAAGTGAGCTATAATATGAATCTTTAATTAACCAAAACTTTCACCTAACATACATATACTCTATATAATTCTAATTCATGCCTAGCTACCCAAGATTTCCACTTTTACATCACATACTCATGTATCAACTTTTTCTTTTTAATTTATTACATGTGCATTGATTTTTTTCATTAACTCAACATTGGGGTAATTTTGTCCCCTTATTTATTTATTTATATTATATATATTTTTTTTTCTTTTTCTCATTTTTTTTGGAATCATAAAAGCAAACATAACTTATCAATGCACATGGATTTTTCATTATTTTTCTATGTTGGTTTTTCATGAGTAGGTTCCCAAATTCCCATATTCAAATAAATTAAAAACATGATACATTCCCTTATCAACCCATGTTTCCACAATTTTCCCACACTTATTTGATACATAATCTCTATCTTAAGCTAACCAAAGATTCAATTGGGATAATTAATTTGTTTTCCGCTTAAGGATAGTGATGTGGTAAAATATAGAACAAATGGGGATTAAAAGGCTCAAAGTGGCTGACAAGGGTGATTTAAAGGGTAGGCTTATTTGGGATAAGTGAGCTAAAATCAAACAATGGCCTCAATCATGTGCAAGCATGTAAATATACTAAATAATGGACATATAGAATGGAACAAAGCAAAGATTGCAATTATAGAGACGAAAACACACAAGAATAAAATATTTATGGTTAAATAATGTAACCATATAAATAAGCTCAAAATCTCACAAGTTGTGTGTTCTTTGGCTCAAAAACTATGTTCCACATACAACTTCAAACAAGTTTTAACATAAAAAAAAATTTTTTTTCAATTTAAATTAGTGAAATTTTTCAAAAATAGGATCTTTAGAAGAATTTTATTATTTTAACCAAGTAGTAACTAAATGCATAAAATCAAACAAATATGCAAATGCAATAACTAAATCTAACAAAGAAAATTTAAACATTGGTGTTGAAACAGAAAGGTACTAACCCATGGAGATCGGTATCGACCTCCCCATACTTAAAGATTGCACCGTCCTCGGTGCATGCTAAGATGTGCAAGTGGACGGGTGGCTTCAACTGATGCTTTTCTCTATAGATTGTGCAGATTGACTTGCCTGTCTGCCCATGTAAACGTCTTCCGGTTCTCTTCTGGGTGGCCATCCTGAAAGAAAAAGGGAAGAAGAGTAACCCAGAAATAAAGATAGGAAAATAAATACAGTATGGGTGGGTTAATGCCAAATAATAAGGGTCTCAATTACATAGTAGCTACAACATGCAAGTGGGAAAACAATAGAAGCCATGGCATGCCAGTGGTACAAAATGTACAACAATGGAAGAGAGTGGGGAAGGAGAGATAATATAAATTCATGTCAATACAAAAGTAATACAGATATAAAAAATTGGCATTGATTTAAATAATATTACTCAATCAGAATTAAACAAGTCATTCAGCACCAAGAAAATACCAGAAAAGATGTAACAGTTGAATAAGAACATTTGAACACCAATGGTAAAATAATAAATTTAGAAAAATAAAAATATGCAATGAATGAAAGTATGCAAATAAATAAAATAAGATAAAAGATAAGAAGAATGAGAAGGGAAAGAAATAAAGTAAGAAAGAAAGAAGAAAGAAGAAAAGATAGAAGAAATTAGGATTAGAGAAGAAAAGATAAGAAAATTGGCTTTTCTGGATATTCTGTGCACCGCTGGTGACGCAGTCGCGTGGGTGACGCGGTCGCGTGGTGTGCAATAAGGTTAGGTGACGCGGACGCGTGGCCTGATTTGTGCGATTGGCGCGAGTGCAGCCTCGCGTTCGCACAACTCTCTGTTCGAAACTTGGTATTGCCAAAATCCAGGGTGACGCGGTCGCGTGGTCGACGCGATCGCGTAAGTGGCCATCATGGGGATATGACGCGGACGTGTGAGCCATGCGTTCGCATGGTAAGGCATGTGCGGTCAGCACCAATCCAGCACCACTCTCGCACAACTTTCGGTCGTGCACCCTTCGTACGTCGATTTCCAGGTCACGCGGCCGCGTGAGTGACGCGGTCGCGTGGGAGCCATTTTTCCCACATGACGCGGACGCGTCAGCGACGCTGCCGCGTCACGTACGTGCTTCTCTCTTTTTTTTTTTTTTATGAAAAATGCATAATGCAATGCTAATATGAATGTTATGCAAAACTCCAGGTTCAATATAATAAAATAAAATAAAACTGGAAAACAAATAAAACTAAAATGAAAGAGGAACAATCATACCATGGTGGGTTGTCTCCCACCTAGCACTTTTAGTTAAAGTCCTTAAGTTGGACATTTGGTGAGCTCCCTGTTATGGTGGCTTATGCTTGAACTCATCCAGGAATCTCCACCAATGTTTGTGATTCCAGTAACCTCCGGGGTCCCAAACTAGGCGCAGAAAGCCTTCAAGTAAGTTAAAGCAAGTTACAAGGCCCCAGGAGTGTTGATTGCCAGAATGAATTCCGGGGTCCCAAATCTTGCTTTTGCACCCGTCTTCAAGTTGATTATCATGATTCCATCCGGGTGATTCAGCTTTAGAATTCTCACTGAAGCGTCCAAACAACTTCCTAGACCCATTCAATTAAGCTTTACACCAACCTTTGGGTTTAAACTTAAAGCTTCCAACCATAATGAACCTTGCAGGACAGTTCTTACCACTGACCATCTTCCTCTTACTCTTAATGCCACAAAGAGTTCTAAGTTGACCATCCGTCTCCAATAGCCCATATTCAAGTGGAATTAGAAAGCTAAGGGATATGAATTTTACCCACTTGAATGTTGTGAAGGATGATGGCAACTTAGGGGGAGGGGTCTCTAATAACTTTGGCAAGGTGATTTCAAGCTCCACTCCCTTGTCCTCTTTGCAAACTTCTTTAATTTCAACCTCTTTCTCTTGAATCTCCATCTCTTGATTAACCTCTTCTAAGTCTTTAATTGTGATATACCTTGGAGGTTGTACACCCTCCTCAGCATCAATTTCAATCGCCTTGGAAGGAGGTTTTATAACCTGACTTCCCCATGGAGGGTCAGCATCTCCTAAGTCTTCAACCACTTCTTCCTCTGCAACTATTATGGCTTCCTCCACTTGTTCCAATACAAAGCCATATTCCTCATTGTCTACCGAAGTTTCTAGTGTTTCCTTCATGCTTTGCTCTTCTTTTGATTCTCCACGTGTAGCCATAGGAGTTCTTTGAGTGCTCAGATATTGGGAAGCTATTATATTTATTAACTTGCCGAAGGTGGCCGCGAAATTTTGCACACTCTTATTCATCCTTTCTCTCCTTTGAAGAATAACACGAAGTCTGTCATCCATTGGAGGTTGGGGTGGATATGAGGATTCATTGGTTGGGAGAGAGGGTTCATAATAGGAAGGTAGTTCATGAGAGTAGTTGTGTTGGAAAGGTGGTGGTTCTGTGTATGGTTCATTTGGCTCATAAGGTGGTTGGTATGGTGGATACGGGTTAGGGTCATATAGAGGTGAATGGTTGTAGGTGGCTTGTGAGTATGGCGGTTCAGAGCTGTGTTGAAGAGAGGGTTCATAGGCATATGGAGGTGGTTATTGATAGTCCATTGGAGGTGGTTGTTGCCATGAGGGTTGATCAAATCCTTGTGGCTCCTCCCATCTTTGATTGTTCCAACCTTGATGCCTGTTCTCCTTGTAATTTTCTCTTCCTGCAACATAATTGTAACCAGACTCATAGCCAAAGGGGTGAGAGTTCATAGTAGCAAATAAAAATTAAAAACAAAAATAAAAACAAATTTAAATTAAAAGGTTATTAAAATTTTGAATTTGAAAATTAAATTTTTGAAGTTTGAAAATTAAGTTTTTGAAATCTGAAAATTGAAATTTTTAATTTTAAATTTTTGAAATTTTGAATTTTTGAAATTTGAAATTTGAAAATTTTTAAATTTGAATTTTGAAAATTTTTTAAATTTGAATTTTGAAATATGATTTTTGAAATAAGATAAGATAAAATAAAAATTTTAAAATAAAAACCAATAACCTCTTAACTTAAGAAAAAGCAAAAATAAAAACAAATAAACAAGCAAAAATAAAATATTTACAATAACCAATAATAAGGCACACGTTTGCAATTCCCCGGCAACGGCGCCATTTTGAAAGAATTGAAGATTGATGGTTTAGAGGTTATAGTAAACTCTCGTTGCAAGTATAGTTACTAAACCAAGCAATCAACCTTTCTTACAAACGTTTTGGTTGTCACAAGTAACAAACCCCTTTGAAATTGATAACCGAGTATTCAAACCTCGGGTCGTCTTCTCAAGAAATTGCAGGGAAGTATGTTCTTATTATTGGTTATGAAGATTGTAAATTGGGGGTTTTGGAAGTAAGGAGGGAATATGTTATATGACAAGTAAAATAAAATAATAATAATAAAATCTCTTGGCAAGGTATAAGAAATTGGAAGTCCAGACTTAGTTACCCTTATCAATAATAATGAAAGTTGAATCTTAATTCCACTTAGTTGACCTTTACTAAAGCAAAGGAAAGTCAAGGGACAAATTGGTTTGATCTTCGAATCCTATTTATTTCCTAAGAAAAGATTGGGATTATTGAAGTTCAACTCAATTGGCAAGATAACAATTATCAATTATGCTGTTGAATTGGATAACTCTTGAGTTACTGATTTCTTAACCAAAACCAAAAGGGGAAAAGTAAATCTACTGGAATAAGAATGTCTTCAGATGTGAAGCAATAATCATGTAAATAAAAGAAAGCAATATTAAACTGAAATACCTCAAACTGCATTAACAAAAGAACTTAAATCTGACATGGATGTTCATAAATTAAATTGGAAAAATAAATAAAAGAACATTGAACCTGGATTGAGAGTCACTCCTAAAACTAAGAGAAGTCCTAAATTCTAATCCTAAGAGAGAGGAGAGAACCTCTCTCTCTAAAAACTACATCTACTCCTAAAATTGTGAATATGAAAGCTTGTTTATGAATGGATGCATTCCCCCACTTTATAGCCTCTAATCTGTATTTTCTGGTCCGAGAACTGGGTCAGAAACAGTCTAGAAATCGCTGGAGAAGAAATCTACCACGTTGGTTTTTCGTCACTGCGACGCGGCCGCATGGAGCACGCGGTCGCGTTGCCTAGCGTCAGGGAAAGTATGGCGCATTATATATCAAATCAAAGCCCCGGACGTTAGCTTTCCAACACAACTGAAACCGCATCATTTGGACCTCTGTAGCTAAAGTTATAGCCATTTGAGTGCGAAGAGGTCAGGCTGGACAGCTTAGCAGTTTCTCCAACTTCTTGTATTCCGTCCACTTTTGCATGCTTCCTTTCTATCCTTTGAGCCATTCCTGCCCTGTAATCTCTGAAATCACTTAACACACATATCAAGGCATCTAATGGTAATAAGAGAGGATTAAACATAGGGAACTTAAGGCCAAAGAAGCATGTTTTCAATTAAAGCACATAATTAGGAAGGCAAATGTAAAACCATGCAAATAGTATGAATAAGTGGGTAAAGAGTAGATAAAAACCACTCAATTGAGCACAAGATAAACCATAAAATAGTGGTTTATCACTAACCTGGTTTTAAGCTGGGAAAAATGTCACTTTATGGTGACTGAAGCGATTGTCCTTGGGCACAAGATTTCGAACAAGGGAATAGGGGTAGATCAAGCTAAGGTAGAGGTAATTGAAAAATTACCACCACCTGCCAATGCTAAGGCAATCAGAAGCTTTCTGGGGCATGTAGGATTCTATAGGAGTTTTATAACGGATTTTTCAAAAATTGCAAAACCTCTAAGCAACCAGCTAGCTGCTGACATGCCATTTGTGTTTGACACAGAGTGTCTGCAGGCGTTTAAAACTCTGAAAGCTAAGCTGGTCACAGCACCAGTCATTTCTGCACCAGACTGGACATTACCATTCGAACTAATGTGTGATGCCAGTGACCATGCCATTGGTGCAGTATTGGGGCAGAGGCATGACAAGCTTCTACATGTCATTTATTATGCTAGCCGTGTTTTAAATGATGTCCAGAAAAATTACACAACCACAGAAAAAGAATTGCTTGCAGTGGTTTATGCCATTGACAAGTTTAGATCATACTTGGTAGGATCGAAAGTGATTGTGTACACTGACCACGTTGCTCTTAAATATCTACTTACAAAGCAGGATTCAAAACCCAGGCTCATAAGATGGGTGTTGCTTCTGTAAGAGTTTGATATAGAAATAAGAGACAGAAAAGGGACAGAAAACCAAGTGGCTGATCATCTGTCCCGGATAGAGCCAGTAGAAGGGGCGTCCTTTCCCTCTATTGAGATCTCTGAAACCTTTTCGGATGAGCATTTGTTTGCCATTCAGGAAACACCATGGTTTGCAGACATTGCAAACTATAAAGCTGCAAGGTTCATACCCAAGGAGTACAGCAGGCAACAAAAGAAAAAATTAATTACTGATGCAAAGTACTACTTGTGGGATGAACCCTATCTCTTTAAGAGATGTGCAAATGGAATAATCCGAAGGTGTGTGCCTAGAGAAGAAGCACAAAAGATCTTATGGCATTTCCATGGGTCACAATATGGAGGCCACTTCGGAGGTGAGCGAATAGCCACCAAGGTCTTCCAATGTGGCTTCTACTGGCCTACCCTTTATAGAGATTCCCGAGAATTTGTACGTAACTGTGACAGTTGCCAGAGAGCTGGTAATCTGCCTCATGGTTACGCCATGCCTCAACAAAAAATCTTGGAGATTGAGTTGTTTGATGTATGGGGTATTGACTTCATGGGGCCTTTCCCACCATCATACTCAAACACTTATATTCTGGTTGCAGTCGACTATGTATCCAAATGGGTAGAGGCCATTGCCACATCCACTAATGATACTAAGACAGTGCTGAAATTCCTCCAGAAATATATCTTCAGCAGGTTTGGTGTCCCTAGAGCACTAATTAGTGATGGGGGCACTCACTTCTACAACAAACAGCTTTACTCTGCTATGGTCCGGTATGGAATTAGCCACAAGGTGGGAACTCCATATCATCCACAGACAAATGGACAAGCTGAAGTCTCTAATAGAGAACTAAAAAGAATCCTGGAATGAACTGTAAGTACCCGTAGAAAAGATTGGGTGAGAAGCTTGGATGATGCTCTGTGGACTTACAGAACAGCATTCAAAACTCCTATAGGGACCTCTCCATACCAACTTGTGTATGGTAAGGCCTGTCATCTGCCCGTGGAACTGGAGCATAAGGCCTATTGGGCAACCAGATTCCTAAACTTCGATGCCAATTTAGCCAGAGAAAAAAGATTGCTCCAGCTGAATGAGCTAGAGGAATTCAGACTCACTGCTTTCGAAAATGCCAAGCTTTACAAAGAAAAAGCAAAAAGGTGGCATGACAGAAAGCTATCATCTAGAGTCTTTGAACCAGGACAGAAGGTTCTGCTGTTTAACTCTAGGCTCAGGCTATTTCCCGGAAAACTGAAATCCCGGTGGAGGGGACCATATGTGATTACAAGTGTGTCACCATATGGTTATGTGGAGCTTCAAGACATTGATTCTAATAAGAAGTTCAGTGTTAATGGACAGAGAATAAAGCATTATCTTGAAGGTAATGTTGAGCAAGAGTGCTCAAGGTTGAGGCTAGATTAAAAGCTCAGCAAGGTCTAGCTAAAGACAATAAAGAAGCGCTTGCTGGGAGGCAACCTAGCCATTAGCAAAACTTTTTCTTATTTATTTTTTATTTATACAGGTTTAATATAAATAATCTTCAAGGTAAAGAATCAATTGCATAAGTTTACAGGGTTGCAGAAGGATTCAGAATACAAAATAGCAAAAAGAAGCTCACTGGTGCGAAAAAGCCAGTAAGAGCTGTTTTGGGCGTTTAACGCCAGATTTACAGCATCCTGGGCATTCAGAAAAAGCCCAGTGACAAAGGAGTTTCTGGCGTTTAACGCCAGCTAGAAGCAACAGCTGGGCGTTAAACGCCCATACCAAGCACCAACTGGGCGTTAAACGCCCAAAACATGCAGCAGTTGGGCGTTTAACGCCAGGATTGTGGGGAGTAGGCAATTTCGTTTTCACTTCAAATTTTTTCCATTTTTCATGTTTCAATTCATGATTTCTTGCATAAACATATTACAAATCCTAATTTTTCAAATCCTTTTTCAAAGATATCAATTGTATCTTAATTCTAAACATAAACTTTTTAAATCCTCTTCAACTTCTTTTCAAATATTTTTCAAAACAAACCTATCTCTTTTCCTTCTCAAATCTTTTCAACTCATCAATATCTTTTTCAAATCTTCACAATATCTTTTTCAAAAGAAAGCTATCTTTTTCAAATATCTTTCATATTATTCATATCTTTTAAATTTTAAAGTGCATCCTTTTCCTATCATACTCATCTTTTACAAATCATATCTTTTATCATATCTTCTTCAAAATTTTCGAAAACCCACCCCCTTCCCTTTAAATCATAGTTCGGCCTCCCCCCCACCTTCACAATTCGGTCTTGGCTCTCCTCATATCCCTCTTCTTTCCTTTCTTTTGCTTGAGGACAAGCAAACCTCTAAGTTTGATGTGTCTATCCGTGATCACTAAGCCAATACCCACTAAGATCATGGCTCCTAAGGGAAAACAAACCAACTCAAGAGGCAAGAAAGAGAATATTCCAAAACCACTTTGGAATCAAGGGAAGTTCTTAACCAAAGAACATTTAGACCATTACTACAAAATAATGGGTCTAAGGTCAGTGATCCCAGAAGTTAAATTCGATCTGAAAGAAGACGAATATCCGGAGATCCAAGAGCAAATTCGAAACAGGAGCTGGGAAGTCCTAGCTAATCCTGAAACAAAGGTGGGAAGAAACATGGTTCAGGAATTCTACGCAAATCTGTGGTAGACGGACAGGCAGAGAATAGCGGGAACCGCATTCTATGACTATAGGACTCTGGTCAGAGGGAAGATTGTTCACACCCATCCTGACAAAATAAGGGAGATCTTCAAGTTACCTCAACTGCAAGATGACCCAGACTCCTTTAATAGGAGAATGATGAGACCAAACCTGAGCTTGGACAAAATCCTAGAGGACATATGCCTCCCTGGAGCCAAATGGACAACTAACACAAAGGGTGCCCCAAACCAACTCAAAAGAGGAGATCTCAAACCAGTCACCAGAGGCTGGCTGGACTTCATTGGGCGCTCTATACTGCCCACTAGCAACCGCTCTAAGGTCACCATCAGAAGAGCAGTGATGATTCATTGCATTATGCTGGAAAAAGAAGTGGAAGTTCATCAACTGATTTCTTGTGAGCTTTATAAAATTTCAAACAATAACTCCAAAGATGCCAGATTGGCTTATCCAAGCTTAGTCTCTCTGTTATGTAAAGATGTTGGGGTAAAAATGGGAGTAGATGAGTATATCCCAGTTGAGCAACCAATGAAGAGGACAACAAGTGTAGGACGACCCCATCAAGAGGAGAGCACAGGAGTTCCTCCCGGAAATCCCTCAAATTGAATACAGGGAGCGCCTAGAAGAATCTGTCACCAAGTTGCAAGAAGCTGTGGATCAACTGAAGGGAGAACAGCAAAATCAAAACAGCATGCTCTGCAAACTGCTTAGAGAACAAGAAGAGCAAGGGCGTGAACTGAAGGAACTAAAGCGCCAGAAGCTATCTCTTGAAGGGCCAAGCACTCCACAGACTAAAGAGGCATCCACCTCCCAAATTCAAGGTTGTTGAGTTCTAATCTTAGCCTTAACTCTGTGATAATTATTCTTATTAGAAATTTACCTTAGAAGTCATATACGAGTAGTAGTAATTAGTATCTCTATTTTGATTTTATCTCCAATTAAGCTATAATTTATTTTTCCAATCATCATCAAACATGAATAAAATAGCAGATTTTTAGAATAAAGAGGCAATATTTTTTTTGAGTTTTTAATAAGAAAAATTCTAATTATTTATATGTGGTGGTAATGCTTTTTGCCTTCTGAATGAATGCCTGAACAGTGCATGTTTTTTATATTGAATTTTATGAATGTTAAAATTGTTGGCTCCTGAAAGAATGATGAACAAGAGAAACGTTATTGATAATCTGAAAAATCATAAAATTGATTCTTGAAGCAAGAAAAAGCAGTGAATACAAAAGCTTGCTGAAAAAAAAAAGCAAGCAGAAAAAAGCCAATAGCTCTTAAAACCAAAAGGCAAGGGTAATAAAAAAGGATCCAAGGCTTTGGACATCAGTGGATAGGAGGGCCTAAAGGAATAAAATCCTGGCCTAAGCGGCTGAACCAAGCTGTCCCTAACCATGTGCTTGTGGCATGCAGGTCCAGGTGAAAAGCTTGAGACTGAGTGGTTAAAGTCGTGATCCAAAGCAAAAGAGTGTGCTTAGGAACTCTGGACACCTCTGATTGGGGACTTTAGCAAAGCTAAGTCACAATCTGAAAAAGTTCACCCATTTATGTGTCTGTGGCATTGATGTATCCGGTGGTAATACTGGAAAACAAAGTGCTTAGGGCCACGGCCAAGACTCATAAAATAGCTGTGTTCAAGAATCAACATATTAAACTAGGAGAATCAATAATACTATCTGAATTCTGAGTTCCTATGGATGCCAATCATTCTGAATTTCAAAGGATAAAGTGAGATGCCAAAACTGTTCGGAAGCAAAAAGCTACTAGTCTCGCTCATCTAATTAGAATCTGAGCTTCACTTAAAACTCTGAGATATTATTGCTTCTTGATTTCTTTTTATCCTATTTTATCTGTCTAGTTGCTTGGGGACAAGCAACAGTTTAAGTTTGGTGTTGTGATGAGCGGATATTTTATACGCTTTTTGGGGTTAATTTCATGTAGTTTCTAGTATGTTTTAGTTAGTTTTTAGTATATTTTTATTAGTTTCTAGGCAAAATTCATATTTCTGGACTTTACTATGAGTTCGTATGTTTTCTTTAATTTCAGGTATTTTCTGGCTGAAATTGAGGAAGCTGAGCAAAAATCTGATTCAGGCTGAAAAAGAACTACTGATGCTGTTGGATTCTGACCTCCCTGCACTCGGAATGGATTTTTTTGAGCTACAGGAGTCCAATTGGCGCGCTCTCAATTGAGTTGGAAAGTAGACATCCAGGTCTTTCCAGCAATATATAATAGTCCATACTTTGTTTGAGGATAGATGACGTAAACTGGCGTTCAACGCCAGTTCCATGTTGCGTTATGGCGTTAAACGCCAGAAACAGGTTACAAGTTAGAGTTAAACGCCAGAAACAGGTTACAACCTGGTGTTTAACTCTAGAAACAGCCTAGGCACGTGTAAAGCTCAAGTCTCAGTCCCAGCACACACCAAGTGGGCCCCATAAGTGGATTTTTGAACTATCTATCTTAGTTTACTTATTTTCTGTAAACCTAGGTTACTAATTTATTATTTAAACAACTTTTAGAGATTTATTTTGGATTTTATGACATTTTAGATCCGAAATTTGTACTCTTTGATGGCATGAGTCTCTAAACTCCATTGTTGGGGGTAAGGAGCTCTGCTGTGTCCCGATGAATTAATGCAATTATTTCTATTTTCTATTCAAACACGCTTGTTTCTATCTAAGATGTTCATTCGCACTTCAATATGATGGATGGGATGATCTGTGACATTCATCACCATTCCCAAACTATGAACGCGTGACTGACAACCACCTCCGTTCTACCTTCGATTGAATGAGTGTCTCTTGGATTCCTTAATCGAAATCTTCGTGGTATAAGCTAGAATCCATTGGCAGCATTCTTGAGAATCCGAAAAGTCTAAACCTTGTCTGTGGTATTCTGAGTAGGATTCAGGGATTGGATGACTGTGAGGAGCTTCAAACTTACAAGGGTTGGGCATAGTGACAGACACAAAAGGATCAATGGATCCTATTCCAGCACGAGTGAGAGCCGACAGATGATTAGCCGTGCGGTGACAGCGCCGGACCATTTTCACTGAGAGGACGGATGGTAGCCAATGACAACGGTGATCCACCAACACACAGCTTCCCATAGGAGGAACCTTGCGTGCGTGGAGAAGAAGACAGGGGGAAAGCAGAGATTCAGAAGACAAAGCATCTCCAAAACTCCAACATATTCTCCACTACTGCATAACAAGTATTTAATTCATGCTCTTTTATTTTTCGCAATCCAAACTAATAATTATAATTGATTTCTTGACTAAGAAATACAAAATAACCATAGCTTGCTTCAAGCCAACAATCTCCGTGGGATCGACCCTTACTCACGTAAGGTATTACTTGGACGACCCAGTGCACTTGCTGGTTAGTGGTATGAGTTGTGAAAAGTGTGATTTACAATTCGTGCACCAACGCCCAAGTGGTTGTCCCTTCTGGATTGATGAACTAGCGTGCCACGCCCATAGTGTGTGATGGGCTTGGCGTGCGATGCCCCTTTAGTGGCCTTCAGCATTGCTCTCTGGAAAACTATATTGGCATGCCACGCCCATGTAAAAGATCCAATGATGCTTTTCTGGAAAACTATACTGGCGTGCCACGCCCAGCTTCTAGCGTGCCACGCCCATGTAAAGGCTTTGAGGATCCTTTCTGGAATTCAATACTGGCGTGCCACGCTCACACACTTTCATGGCGTTTGCTCCAAGTGGCACACCAGTTCCACACGCCCAGCTTTGTTTTGTTGTTTTCTTCCCCTTTTATTGCTCTTTTCACCTGAAATTCAGCACAAACCCATTTCAAAGCAATGTACCATAATATTCATCAAATAGTTCATAAATTGTAATGATCAAATGAGATTATACTTATTTATTGTCCTTTTTAGGCAAGAAAAAAAGGGTAAATGATGCAAGTCATCGCAACACCAAACTTAAGCTTTGCTTGCCCCAAGCAAATCAATGTGAGTAGTTCATAAATGGATTGAGATTTGACCTTGAATGGATGCAAACATTACCAAGGATAAGGCTAAGTGTTTAACACATGTATGAATATTTTTGTTTCAATGTCACAAAGAACTCCTAGATCCTTGAGGGTTCTTCCAAGTATATGCCTCACGGACCCTTTTTATTGATTATCACCTTGAAGTAGTAAGAGTTATTCCATTTTCTTTTGGTTGTTCTTTCCTTTTCAATTTTCCTTTTCCATTGACCACGACTCTAAATGTTTTGTCTCAAGACGACCCTTTAGTTAGGCTTTCAATTAGCACTCCCAAACCAGTTGGTTTTAGGGTACTAGGTGTTGAAACACCCCTAAGAATTTACTTGCCTAGGTCTCTTTTCTTGACACATCTTCACCACAAGCATCTACTAGGATTTCTAACCCTTTTGAGCTTTTTTAGTGTTTTCTTTCATCCTAGTAGTTGATTGATGACTTACATCATCTACCCATTCTTCTTGTATAAAAAGTACCATAAAAGAGCATAATCGCATTTGATCATTGCAATTCATGCATTATTTGATGAACATTATAGTACATTGCTTTGAAATGAGTTTGTGCTGAATTTCAGGTGAAAAAGACATCAAAAAGGGGAAGAAAACAACAAAACAAGCTGGGCGTGTGAAACTAGCATGCCACTTGGAGCAAACGCCACAAAATTGCATTGGCGTGGCATGCCAGAAGCTGGGCATGGCACGCCAGTACTAAAATCCAGAGAGGATCCTCCAAGCATTTACATGGGCGTGCCACGCCAGTACAACTTTCCAGAGAGTAACAATGAAGGCCACCAAAGGGGCGTGGCATGCCAGGCTGGGCGTGGCACGCCAAACCTACCACTTGAGCCATGGGCGTGCCATTTAGCATCGAAGGCGTGGCACGCCAGCTTTAAAATCATCTGGGCATGCCACTTGAGGACCCAGGCGTGGCACGCCAAGCTAAGAAGGACACAAATGAATGGGCGTGCCACTTGAGTAATATGGCGTGGCACGCTGGTACAAAATTCCAGAGAAGACGTTGAAAGCTAAAAAGGCTAGGCGTGCCACTTGAGCAGTAAGGCGTGGCACGCCAAGCTTCCACCCTTACTTGGGCGTGCCACTTCAGCATCTGGGCATGGTGCGCCAAGGTACAAAGAAGGCCAAAGCAAAGGCTGGGCGTGCCACTTGGTATCGAAGGCGTGGCACGCCAACTATTGGAACCAAGGCAAATGATGGGTGTGGCACGCAAACCCCTGGGCGTGGCACGCTAGTTATATTTTTCAGAAAGGGAGAAAGAAGGCCAACTATATGGTCGTGCCACTTGATGTCGAAGGCGTGGCATGCCAGGCTTAAAAATCACATGGGCGTGCCACTTGAGTCCCAGGCGTGGCACGCCATCATCACCAATCAACCAAGGGAAGACATGGGCGTGCCACTTGAAGTTCTGGGCGTGGCATGCCAAGCAGAGGAAGTCCAAGCATACAAAATGGGCATGGCACGCCAGACCCTGGGCGTGGCATGCCAGTACAACTTTCTAGAAATTAAGAAGAGGAGGAAGAAGGCCTGGGCGTGCCACTTAAGCTCGAAGGCGTGGCACGCCAGGCTATCCAAGGCTTTAAAGAACCCTGGGCGTGCCACTTGGGCTCGAAGGCGTGGCACGCCAGGGTGATCAATAAAGGAAGACGTGCCACTTGAAGATTGGGCATGGCGCGCCAAGTCAGATTCAGAGTGAGGCATGGCACGTCACTGAAGCGGCAACCATACGCCAGCTGTAAGATCGTGTTTATTGAGTTTCTTTTCCCTCCAAAATATAATTTTACTTTCACTTTTGTATTTTATTTTTTTGCTTGTGCTAGGAGTAGTATAAAGACCCCTTGAAAGTACTAAAGAAGGGGGTTAAGCAGTTGAGCTATTGGTTGAAGCATAGTTAGATTCATTTTTCCATCTTTTACTTTTTCTTGAGCTATGAGTAGCTAAATTCCCTCTCATTGAGAAAGGGAGCTCTGTTGTACTTGATGGATTAATGATAATGAATTTCTTCTTCTCTTCATCTTCTCTTTGATTTACTAGAAGGAATTTCGTTCTTCATGCTAGTGTTCAATCACCTTGGAAAAGGGGTTAAATACAAAATGGGTTTCATGGGAACCTTGGAAAAGGAAACATGAAACGATGCTAGAAATCCCTTCTCACACTTGAGTAGGATCTGGGTTTTAGTATTTGGATATGGTGACATAAAATCCTCCCTCTACTTGGACCTATGATGATGTGTGGTATAATCAGGGACCAAGCATATCTCTATTCATGAGCAATTAGACTAAGGAATTGGCTATTGATCAAGATCTGAGAGATTGAGTCACCAAGGGATTGGAGCTCAATCAATCATGATTGCCAAGAGGTCAATGAGTTGCATGATTGAATAGGATATGAGCTGGATTTAATCCAAAGAGACAACATCTCCTGATCTCAATGAATTCCCTTATTCTTATCTTCCACTTTCTTTATAGCTTTCTTTTCATTCTGCAATTCTCCATTCCCAATTACAATTAAGTCATTTAAGTTTCTGCTCTTTATTTTCTTGCCATTTTCAATTCTACTATTTACTACTTTCCTTTACTTTTGAGTCATTTATATTTCTACACATTTACAATTCGGTAATCATAATCTATTCTGCTTAGCTTGACTAATTCACCAATTGATTAAAATTTCTCAAATCTATCAATCTCTGTGGATACGATCCCACTCCATTGTGGGTTATTACTTGATGATAATTTTGGTACGCATGCCAAAAGAACGGATTCAAAAATTTTATAATGGGGTGTGAATTCGGCTCATCATTGATGCTCAGAGCCTTGGGTCTTTATTGCTTACTACTTCTTGGTTCTATGGATATTCAAGGGAAACCCCTTAACCTCTACTTGTCATACCTTCCAAGCCTAGTTGCTTTTCATGATTCATTTTCTTTTCAATTCATTCAAGGTTCTACACTTAGTTCCTCATCTCTTAGTTTTTGAATGGTCTCACTTGGTCTTAGTCTCTTTTACTCTTGTTTTTGCACAACTCACCATAGATTCTTATGGAAACAAACTATCTTTTATTGATGTTCATAAGACTTCAAATAACATTGTATTTTCTTTCTTGTAATATAAAGAACTCATAAAAGACTTTAGGACATAAAGAAACTAAGCATTAAACATAAACTATCCTAACATTGCAACTTATTATTAAACAAAATTTTAAACGTAAAGAAAACTAAACAGAGTTTCAGAAATATAAGAGTGTCAACCATGGAACTCAGCAACCTTGAGCAGCTTCTGTTCATTGGCCCTTTTCCCTTGTCTTTCTTCTTGGAGGGGGAGGAGTCATCATCATCCTTCTTGGAGGATCCCTCTTGTGCCTTTGTGTCCTTGGGCTTAGGCTTGGGCTTCCAAAATCACAGCCTTCTCATGTAGGATTTTACATTTTTTTTCATGTTGGCTACTGCATTGTACAAGTAGCTCAATTTTGTTTGTGCGTAGCAGTCATATTCCCCTTTTGCTATGGTTCTGGCTTTATAAAGATGCCTAAACTCAGCAAGGCTCCCTAGTTGGTGTTGTTGTTTTTCCAGAATTATTCTGAGGATGCCTTGCATCTCTCCCCAATTGATCTGATCTTGTTACTCCTTCATGTGTTCCATACTCCCTTGGAGTTATTGTATGTTCTCATTCACCTGGTCCCATTGTTGTTATTCCTTGAGTTGGTTGATATCCTCTCTCAGCTGGTGTATATTTTCTTTCATTTGGTGTATGTCTCCTTGCAGTTGCTCCTAGTTGAAACCTTCAGGAAATTGTTGTTATGGTGGTGGTGGAAGTGCTAGGTGTAGTGGTTGATCTACAACCCCTTCTTCTTGTTGTGGTTGCCTGATGAATCCATATTTCATGGTATTTATTTGCTTTAATTAGGTAGATTTTATTGACTTTTCTTGCATTTATCCATTGAAATAGCATAGTTTCATGATGTCTTCCTAATTTGTGCTTAATTGTGAAAACATACTTTTTAGGCCTTAAAATAGCTAAAACTAATTCAATTTAATCCCATTTGGTGCCTTGATGTATTTGTTGAGTGATTTCAGGTTTCCAAGGCAAGTGTGGGATGGAAGAAGTGAAGAGAAAAGCATGCAAAATGGAGAAATCATGAAGAAAATAAAGTTTGGAAGCTTCTGCAAAGGTGCGTACGCATAATGATGCGGGCGTATGCACAGCGGTGACTTTGTGCAAGGATGCGTACACACCAAATGTCATGCGTACGCACGATGGGAATTCTGTGCAACTGTGCGTACGCACCGTAGGTCGTGTGTACGCACGCGTGCATGCACATGAGGTCATTAATTGCAAATCGCTGGGGGTGATGGGATATTTTTGCGGAGAAACGAATTTCTCCAAAAAACACCCAAATCTAACCGGCAAGTGCACCGGGTCGCATCAAGTAATAATAACTCACGGGAGTGAGGTCGATCCCACAGGGATTGAAGGATTGAGCAATTTTAGCTTAGTGGTTAATTTAGTCAGGCGAATCCAGATTTGGTTGAGTGTTTTGTGATTTGCAGAAATTAAATTGCATGGAAGTAAAGAGAACAGGGAATTAAAGTGCTGAATCTTAAAGAACAAGAAATTAAATAGCAGAAACTTAGAATGCAAGAAATGTAAATTGCGGAATCTTTAAAATACAAGAAATGTAAACGGCTGGAATTGTAAAGGGAATTGGGGATTGGATTTGCAGAATTTAAACAAGGAAAAGTAAATTGCATCAAACAAAAGAGTAAAAGAAGGGTTGGGTTGAATCGGATCTTGAAGCAGTAAAGTAAATGAACATTGAAAGCAAGAAACAAAATGTAAATTGGGAATTCAGATCTCAGGACCCAGAGACTAGAAAACCAAGTCTAGATCTCAATGCCTTCCTAGATCCAACAAGAACAATTGCAAAGGAAATTGTAAATTGCAAGGAAAGTAGATGAGAAGCAATTAACAGAAACGGAAATTCAATTAAGCAGTAAATAAAGCAGAGAGATCCAAGGATGAGATTGAAACAGAATTTCTTCAATTCTCCAACCCAAGATCCAAGACAATTGTAATTGAAATTGAAAGCAATAAAACTAAGAGGAAGAGAAGTGAATTCTCCTTCCCCAAGACTGAGAAATTAAAGATCACTCAATATCAAAAGCTCTCCGAAAACTATTATGAAAATTCCAAAAGAAAGCTCCCCGAAGAACTTGAATTCTATCCTATTTATACACTTTCTTCAAATGATCTTCAAGCCTTGAGTTGGGCCTTTGCTCTTGGTGGAATTGGGTTGAAAGAGGCCTTGGTTGATTGCTCTTGGAGTTTGGAGAAGAACCAAAGTGAACCAAATGAACCGGGTTGGAGTTTTGCAAAAGTTGGACCAAAAGTTGGAGTAAAAGTTAGGGTCTAACTTTTGGTCTAACTTTTCATATCAGCCAACATAATTTGCTGATACTCACGTTGGTGCAAAAGTTAGGGGTCTAACTTTTGCACCAACGTTGGCCTTCCTTGGTGCACTTGAGGCGCCAACGTTAGCCTCAAAGTTAGGGGCTAACGTTGGCGCAAACTTTTGCTCCTCCCCTTGTAGTTTTCATGTGCCAACGTTAGCCTCAAAGTTATGGGCTAATGTTGGCGCAAACTTTTGGTGCCCAGGGAGTGTTTTTCTCATGCCAACGTTAGCCTCAAAGTTAGGGGCTAACGTTGGCGCAAACTTTTGGTGCCCAGGGGTGATTTTCATGTGCCAACGTTAGCCTCAAAGTTAGGGGCTAACGTTGGCGCAAACTTTTGGTACCCAGGGAGTGATTTTCAAGTTCCAACGTTAGCCCAAAAGTTAGGGGCTAACGTTGGGGCTAACTTTTCACCCAAAAGTTTGTGCAAAAGTTTGAGGCTAACTTTTGGTCCAGCTTTTTGCTTCCTGGTTCATTTTCACTTATTCCATTGTCTTCTCTTTACTCCTAGCTATTCCTTCTTGCTTCAACCTTTCTCCAAGCTTTCTTCACCTATCATTAATCAACCAAACACATCAAAACTATGCTTCAAATCATGAGATATTCATTCTTTCATAATATGTGACAATTATAGTATAAAACCTCATGAAATAGCATGAATTCATACATGGTTGATTAAATCAAAGGAAACATGAAAATCTACCTAATTGGCTTGCTTGTAGCTCAAGAAAGTGCATAATTCTAATGAAAACAAAAGAAGAAGACTAGTTAAAATAGGCTAAGATGACTTGTCATCACAACACCAAACTTAAAGCTTGCTTGTCCCCAAGCAAGAAATGAATTATGCTCATCGGTTCTTCCATTTAAGATGGGTTGAAGAACAACTTGTCAGGTCCTGTGAGTGAAGTGATCAAGTGTCAGTGGGGTGAACTCTAAATCATATGCTCATGCAAGGGTTTCAGTGCTCACTAGTCCTCACATATTGGGAGACTTAGGTCTTAGGATTTTCATCCAAATGGTATCATAGAGATCACTTTATATGTAGTCACCTTGAAGCAGCTTATAGTTTCTGTGCTTTGGCCTTGACTCTAAGTGTCATGTCTCAAAGCGGCTCTTTAGATAAGCTTTCAATCAATACTCCTAAACCAGTTGGTTTTAAGGTATTAGGTGTTAAAGCACCCCTAAGGATTTACTTGCTCAAGCCTCTTTCTTTGACACAACTCAACCACAAGCATTTTACTAGGCTAACAACTCTTTGAGTCATTGTTTCTTCTTTCTTTTCTGCCTAGTAATTGATACTCAGAGCCTTGGGCCATGTTCTTTTCGTTTTTGTATTTTCTTTTCTTTCTTTTGTTTTGTTTGCTGCTTCTTGGATCAATAAATTTTTGAGAATCTCCACAATACTTCTTTGAACTTCATGTCCTGCCTATGAGCTCCCATGCAAGTTTTCACAAGCATGCAACCTCAATACATAATCATACAACTAGAACCACCACTTCTCCTAATCTTTTGCTTGCCTCAAAATTGTTTAATTCCTCAATCCTTCTTTTCAAAGAACTTTCATGTGATGCAATTCTTGAATCATTGAGTACAAACAAGTTTTGAAGAGAAAAATGTTGTGAATAATCAAGCATCTTGCTTATTGAATTACAGAAAAACTATGCTATGCAGACAGATAATCAGGGAAACTAAACCACTCTCAATCATAGCAGTGTTTGATGTAAGATAATCACTTAACAATACAACCTTTTGGAGTTTGCTTACTTTCTTTCTTCTCATCATCATCATTGCTGGCCTTTAGGTTCATCTTTTGTTTCTTTGGTTGATGATTCTTAATCCTTCCAAAAGCTTGTATGGACCTCTGCAATGATATTGAAAGTTGCTTGTTCCCCAAGCACTTGGAAACAATGGTTAGTCTTGCTGATTTATTTATGGGCTTTTGAACTTACTTTGGTGTGAGAACACCAAACTTAGTACCTTGCCAATGGGTTTCATGCATCAAATTAACCATGTGTAATAACTTTTATTCTTTTCTTCTTCTTTTTCAAAAGCAATAAAACTGAAAACTAGGAAACAGCAGAATAGTTAACTAGTTCATCCAACATGCTTGAAGCCAGCATTATGCAGAGAGTGAGAATGTGTTTTATAATGGGATTTTGGTGAAACACCAAACTTAGAATCCTGCATTCTCCTTTAGATTGTTTTGGTGTGCAACACCAAACTTAGCTTCTTGCATTATAGATAAAACTACTTAACCTTTTTATTGAAATAGATATGAAAAGAGAACTATCTCAGGTTGGGTTGCCTCCCAACAAGCGCTCTTTTATTGTCACTAGCTTGACATCTTGCTCTTTGATTATGGAGGCTGGAAATCATAATGCCTCAGTTTTTCTCCTCTTGCTGTAGGATTCCTTTCCTCCATGACCTGCACAATCACAAACAATCCAAATGAAAATTGGATATTCTCATGCCAGAATGTAGTCAGAGGATTAGTTGACACCATGTGTCAAACAGTTGGTAAACTTGAGAGATTAATGAACGAAAATCACTTCTCTCGTTTATTTATCAAGCTATGAGAATCATATTCAGCAAGATAAACCAAGAAAACTTCACTCTATTGCTAAAGTGAGGTTTCAATTAGCTCAGGCAAAAATTCAAACAGTTAGTGTGTCAGTCAAAAATTAAAGAAAAAGTGCTTGATCTAAATTGCCACCTCACTTAATCATTGTCAATCTAATCAATCCCCGGCAACGGCGCCAAAAACTTGATGGGATATTTTCGCGGAGAAACGAATTTCTCCAAAAGACACCCAAATCTAACCGGCAAGTGCACCGGGTCGCATCAAGTAATAATAACTCACGGGAGTGAGGTCGATCCCACAGGGATTGAAGGATTGAGCAATTTTAGCTTAGTGGTTAATTTAGTCAAGCGAATCCAGATTTGGTTGAGTGTTTTGTGATTTGCAGAAATTAAATTGCATGGAAGTAAAGAGAACAGGGAATTAAAGTGCTGAATCTTAAAGAACAAGAAATTAAATAGCAGAAACTTAGAATGCAAGAAATGTAAATTGCGGAATCTTTAAAATACAAGAAATGTAAACGGCTGGAATTGTAAAGGGAATTGGGGATTGGATTTGCAGAATTTAAACAAGGAAAAGTAAATTGCATCAAACAAAAGAGTAAAAGAAGGTTTGGGTTGAATCGGATCTTGAAGCAGTAAAGTAAATGATCATTGAAAGCAAGAAATAAAATGTAAATTGGGAATTCAGATCTCAGGACCCAGAGACTAGAAAACCAAGTCTAGATCTCAATGCCTTCCTAGATCCAACAAGAACAATTGCAAAGGAAATTGTAAATTGCAAGGAAAGTAGATGAGAAGCAATTAACAGAAACGGAAATTCAATTAAGCAGTAAATAAAGCAGAGAGATCCAAGGATGAGATTGAAACAGAATTTCTTCAATTCTCCAACAAAAGATCCAAGACAATTGTAATTGAAATTGAAAGCAATAAAACTAAGAGGAAGAGAAGTGAATTCTCCTTCCCCAAGACTGAGAAATTAAAGATCACTCAATATCAAAAGCTCTCCGAAAACTATTATGAAAATTCCAAAAGAAAGCTCCCCGAAGAACTTGAATTCTATCCTATTTATACACTTTCTTCAAATGATCTTCAAGCCTTGAGTTGGGCCTTTGCTCTTGGTGGAATTGGGTTGAAAGAGGCCTTGGTTGATTGCTCTTGGAGTTTGGAGAAGAACCAAAGTGAACCAAATGAACCGAGTTGGAGTTTTGCAAAAGTTGGACCAAAAGTTGGAGCAAAAGTTAGGGTCTAACTTTTGGTCCAACTTTTCATATCAGCCAACATAATTTGCTGATACTCACGTTGGTGCAAAAGTTAGGGGTCTAACTTTTGCACCAACGTTGGCCTTCCTTGGTGCACTTGAGGCGCCAACGTTAGCCTCAAAGTTAGGGGCTAACGTTGGCCCAAACTTTTGCTCCTCCCCTTGTAGTTTTCATGTGCCAACGTTAGCCTCAAAGTTAGGGGCTAATGTTGGCGCAAACTTTTGGTGCCCAGGGAGTGTTTTTCTCATGCCAACGTTAGCCTCAAAGTTAGGGGCTAACGTTGGCGCAAACTTTTGGTGCCCAGGGGTGATTTTCATGTGCCAACGTTAGCCTCAAAGTTAGGGGCTAACGTTGGCGCAAACTTTTGGTACCCAGGGAGTGATTTTCAAGTTCCAACGTTAGCCCAAAAGTTAGGGGCTAACGTTGGGGCTAACTTTTCACCCAAAAGTTTGTGCAAAAGTTTGAGGCTAACTTTTTGTCCAGCTTTTTGCTTCCTGGTTCATTTTCACTTATTCCATTGTCTTCTCTTTACTCCTAGCTATTCCTTCTTGCTTCAACCTTTCTCCAAGCTTTCTTCACCTATCATTAATCAACCAAACACATCAAAACTATGCTTAAAATCATGAGATATTCATTCTTTCATAATATGTGAAAATTATAGTATAAAACCTCATGAAATAGCGTGAATTCATACATGGTTGATTAAATCAAAGGAAACATGAAAATCTACCTAATTGGCTTGCTTGTAGCTCAAGAAAGTGCATAATTCTAATGAAAACAAAAGAAGAAGACTAGTTAAAATAGGCTAAGATGACTTGTCATCACAACACCAAACTTAAAGCTTGCTTGTCCCCAAGCAAGAAATGAATTATGCTCATCGGTTCTTTCATTTAAGATGGGTTGAAGAACAACTTGTCAGGTCCTGTGAGTGAAGTGATCAAGTGTCAGTGGGGTGAACTCTAAATCATATGCTCATGCAAGGGTTTCAGTGCTCACTAGTCCTCACATATTGGGAGTCTTAGGTCTTAGGATTTTCATCCAAATGGTATCATAGAGATCACTTTATATGTAGTCACCTTGAAGCAGCTTATAGTTTCTGTGCTTTGGCCTTGACTCTAAGTGTCATGTCTCAAAGCGGCTCTTTAGATAAGCTTTCAATCAATACTCCTAAACCAGTTGGTTTTAAGGTATTAGGTGTTAAAGCACCCCTAAGGATTTACTTGCTCAAGCCTCTTTCTTTGACACAACTCAACCACAAGCATTTTACTAGGCTAACAACTCTTTGAGTCATTGTTTCTTCTTTCTTTTCTGCCTAGTAATTGATGCTCAGAGCCTTGGGCCATGTTCTTTTTGTTTTTGTATTTTCTTTTCTTTCTTTTGTTTTGTTTGCTGCTTCTTGGATCAATAAATTTTTGAGAATCTCCACAATACTTCTTTGAACTTCATGTCCTGCCTATGAGCTCCCATGCAAGTTTTCACAAGCATGCAACCTCAATACATAATCATACAACTAGAACCACCACTTCTCCTAATCTTTTGCTTGCCTCAAAATTGTTTAATTCCTCAATCCTTCTTTTCAAAGAACTTTCATGTGATGCAATTCTTGAATCATTGAGTACAAACAAGTTTTGAAGAGAAAAATGTTGTGAATAATCAAGCATCTTGCTTATTGAATTACAGAAAAACTATGCTATGCAGACAGATAATCAGGGAAACTAAACCACTCTCAATCATAGCAGTGTTTGATGTAAGATAATCACTTAACAATACAACCTTTTGGAGTTTGCTTGCTTTCTTTCTTCTCATCATCATCATTGCTGGCCTTTAGGTTCATCTTTTGTTTCTTTGGTTGATGATTCTTAATCCTTCCAAAAGCTTGTATGGACCTCTGCAATGATATTGAAAGTTGCTTGTTCCCCAAGCACTTGGAAACAATGGTTAGTCTGGCTAATTTATTTATGGGCTTTTGAACTTACTTTGGTGTGAGAACACCAAACTTAGTACCTTGCCAATGGGTTTCATGCATCAAATTAACCATGTGTAATAACTTTTTTTCTTTTCTTCTTCTTTTTCAAAAGCAATAAAACTGAAAACTAGGAAACAGCAGAATAGTTAACTAGTTCATCCAACATGCTTGAAGCCAGCATTATGCAGAGAGTGAGAATGTGTTTTATAATGGGATTTTGGTGAAACACCAAACTTAGAATCCTGCATTCTCCTTTAGATTGTTTTGGTGTGCAACACCAAACTTAGCTTCTTGCATTATAGATAAAACTACTTAACCTTTTTATTGAAATAGATATGAAAAGAGAACTATCTCAGGTTGGGTTGCCTCCCAACAAGCGCTCTTTTATTGTCACTAGCTTGACATATTGCTCTTTGATTATGGAGGCTGGAAATCATAATGCCTCAGTTTTTCTCCTCTTGCTGTAGGATTCCTTTCCTCCATGACCTGCACAATCACAAACAATCCAAATGAAAATTGGATATTCTCATGCCAGAATGTAGTCAGAGGATTAGTTGACACCATGTGTCAAACAGTTGGTAAACTTGAGAGATTAATGAACGAAAATCACTTCTCTCGTTTATTTATCAAGCTATGAGAATCATATTCAGCAAGATAAACCAAGAAAACTTCACTCTATTGCTAAAGTGAGGTTTCAATTAGCTCAGGCAAAAATTCAAACAGTTAGTGTGTCAGTCAAAAATTAAAGAAAAAGTGCTTGATCTAAATTGCCACCTCACTTAATCATTGTCAATCTAATCAATCCCCGGCAACGGCGCCAAAAACTTGATGGGATATTTTCGCGGAGAAATGAATTTCTCTAAAAAACACCCAAATCTAACCGGCAAGTGCACCGGGTCGCATCAAGTAATAATAACTCACGGGAGTGAGGTCGATCCAACAGGGATTGAAGGATTGAGCAATTTTAGCTTAGTGGTTAATTTAGTCAAGCGAATCCAGATTTGGTTGAATGTTTTGTGATTTGCAGAAATTAAATTGCATGGAAGTAAAGAGAACAGGGAATTAAAGTGCTGAATCTTAAAGAACAAGAAATTAAATAGCAGAAACTTAGAATGCAAGAAATGTAAATTGCGGAATCTTTAAAATACAAGAAATGTAAACGGCTGGAATTGTAAAGGGAATTGGGGATTGGATTTGCAGAATTTAAACAAGGAAAAGTAAATTGCATCAAACAAAAGAGTAAAAGAAGGTTTGGGTTGAATCGGATCTTGAAGCAGTAAAGTAAATGAACATTGAAAGCAAGAAACAAAATGTAAATTGGGAATTCAGATCTCAGGACCCAGAGACTAGAAAACCAAGTCTAGATCTCAATGCCTTCCTAGATCCAACAAGAACAATTGCAAAGGAAATTGTAAATTGCAAGGAAAGTAGATGAGAAGCAATTAACAGAAACGGAAATTCAATTAAGCAGTAAATAAAGCAGAGAGATCCAAGGATGAGATTGAAACAGAATTTCTTCAATTCTCCAACCCAAGATCCAAGACAATTGTAATTGAAATTGAAAGCAATAAAACTAAGAGGAAGAGAAGTGAATTCTCCTTCCCCAAGACTGAGAAATTAAAGATCACTCAATATCAAAAGCTCTCCGAAAACTATTATGAAAATTCCAAAAGAAAGCTCCCCGAAGAACTTGAATTCTATCCTATTTATACACTTTCTTCAAATGATCTTCAAGCCTTGAGTTGGGCCTTTGCTCTTGGTGGAATTGGGTTGAAAGAGGCCTTGGTTGATTGCTCTTGGAGTTTGGAGAAGAACCAAAGTGAACCAAATGAACCGAGTTGGAGTTTTGCAAAAGTTGGACCAAAAGTTGGAGCAAAAGTTAGGGTCTAACTTTTGGTCCAACTTTTCATATCAGCCAACATAATTTGCTGATACTCACGTTGGTGCAAAAGTTAGGGGTCTAACTTTTGCACCAACGTTGGCCTTCCTTGGTGCACTTGAGGCGCCAACGTTAGCCTCAAAGTTAGGGGCTAACGTTGGCGCAAACTTTTGCTCCTCCCCTTGTAGTTTTCATGTGCCAACGTTAGCCTCAAAGTTAGGGGCTAATGTTGGCGCAAACTTTTGGTGCCCAGGGAGTGTTTTTCTCATGCCAACGTTAGCCTCAAAGTTAGGGGCTAACGTTGGCGCAAACTTTTGGTGCCCAGGGATGATTTTCATGTGCCAACGTTAGCCTCAAAGTTAGGGGCTAACGTTGGCGCAAACTTTTGGTACCCAGGGAGTGATTTTCAAGTTCCAACGTTAGCCCAAAAGTTAGGGGCTAACGTTGGGGCTAACTTTTCACCCAAAAGTTTGTGCAAAAGTTTGAGGCTAACTTTTGGTCCAGCTTTTTGCTTCCTGGTTCATTTTCACTTATTCCATTGTCTTCTCTTTACTCCTAGCTATTCCTTCTTGCTTCAACCTTTCTCCAAGCTTTCTTCACCTATCGTTAATCAACCAAACACATCAAAGCTATGCTTAAAATCATGAGATATTCATTCTTTCATAATATGTGACAATTATAGTATAAAACCTCATGAAATAGCATGAATTCATACATGGTTGATTAAATCAAAGGAAACATGAAAATCTACCTAATTGGCTTGCTTGTAGCTCAAGAAAGTGCATAATTCTAATGAAAACAAAAGAAAAAGACTAGTTAAAATAGGCTAAGATGACTTGTCATCAGGGGGCGATTTCTGGGCCACCAAAGCCCAATCCAACTCATTTATGAAGCTATTTCAAGCCAAATTGAAGAAGGATGAAGGGGGGAGCAATTAGGGTTAGATTTTAGTCATGTAGTTCGTTTTCTAAAGAGAGAAGCTCCCCATTCTCTCTAGAACCTAGGGTTTTTAGTTTAATTTCCTTGTAATTGCTACTTTTAATTCTTGTTTTAATCTAGTTTCTTCTACCTTTCTTTGTTCTATTGTCTTAATTTCCTTGTTTATCTTGTAAATTTCTCATTTTAGTTGTCTTTTATGTTTAGGCACACTCTTGTCACTTTAATTTACATTCAATGTAATTTTATGTTTCATGCCATTTATTGCTTTATTGAGCTTCTATCTTTATTTTCCTTGCTTAGTAGTTGTAGCATTGATTATTTCTTGTCATTTTACCATGCTTTCTTTACATGCCCACCAAGTGTTTGACAAAATACTTGGTTGGATTTTGCTTAGTTTTTCACACTCCTGGTTGGGAAATTGGGTGATTGGGTGAATTTGAGTGGTGGATGTCCATTCCACATTGTGTGATGGTTGTTAATTAATTTGGTTTCCCTTTACTCTAAGTGACCCACTACTGTTGACTTAGGACTTAGGGATTGAGATTAATTATGCCTAGTTGACTTATCCTCGATGTAGAGTTGACTAATTGGGATTAATTCACACACAATTACCATGTTTGTGGTCCACCACTAGGATATGAATCCTTAATTACCCACTTCTTGCCAAGAGTCCTTTCTAGCTTTCAATTTCCATTTTCATTGCCTTTACTTGCCTTCATTTAATTTCTTGCATGTTAAGTTACCTTCTTGCATTTTAATTTCTTCAAATTACTATCATCCAACCCCCATTTCTCCCATAGCCAATAATTGTACACTTAATTGCAACTCCTAGGGCAGACGACCCGAGGTTGAATTACTCTCGGTTTAAATTAGAAATATAAAACTTTGATGTTTGGGATTTAATTTGCCGGTTTGGTATATACTTATCTTGAGTGGAAAAATCCAAACCGGTGCAAAATCTTACTTATCAAGTTTTTGGCGCCGTTGCCGGGGAATTGCAATGGTGTTACATTATTGGCTATTGTTAATATGTGAATATGTGAATAGTTTGTTTTTGATTGGTTGCTTGCTTTTGCTTGTAAATAAGTCTCTTGGTTTTTAGCTCGCTTAATAAATATTTGTTTTAAAATGCATATGTGAATAGTTAGTAATCTTATTTAAATTCCCTTTTTGACTTGAATTGCATGTTTAAAATTTTTTAATTGGATGGTTGAAATAGTTTTGGTTGATTCTTGTTTGTACATATTAAAAGTGCTTTGAATAGTCCATGATTTTGATTTGGAAAATAAAATTTTGGATTAATTTTAAAATTTAATGTAAATAGTTGCATATTTTTACTAATTTCTTGTTTATATGCATTTTAGAATGTTGGGTGAAATTCTAATGTTAAAAAAAATACTTCATGCGTACGCACGGTGTTGGTGCATACACACACTCCAAAATATGTCCCCTGTCCATGGCGTTCACACAGTTGGTGCGTACGCACGAATCCTAATTCCTTCAACCATGTGTATGCATGTCTGTG
The DNA here is from genome assembly GCF_059453495.1 of Arachis ipaensis. Lineage (NCBI taxonomy): Eukaryota > Viridiplantae > Streptophyta > Magnoliopsida > Fabales > Fabaceae > Arachis > Arachis ipaensis. The sequence continues at coordinate 99,147,181 of NC_142436.1, read as the reverse complement.
GTGCATACGCATGATGACTTGTACAATCTACCCTTTTTCTTGCATAAAAAGGACCATAAAAGAGCAGAATCTCATTTGATCATTGAAATTCATGCATTATTTGATGAACATTGTAGTACATTGCTTTGAAATGACTTTGTGCTGAATTTCAGGTGAAAAAGACATCAAAAAGGGAAAGAAAACAACAAAACAAGCTGCGCGTGTGAAGCTGGCGTGCCACTTGGAGCAAATGCCACAAAAATGCATTGGCATGGCACGCCAGAAGCTGGGCGTCGCATGCCAGTACTAAAGTCCAGATAGGATCATCCAAGCATTTACATGGGCGTGGCACGCCAGTACAGTTTTCCAGAGAGCAACAATGAAAGCCACTAAAGGGGCGTGGCATGCCAGGCTGGGCGTGGCACACCTAACCCACCACTTGACCCATGGGCATGCCACTTGGTATCGAAGGCGTGGCACGCCAGCTTTAAAAATCACTTGGGCGTGCCACTTGAGGAGCCAGGCATGGCACGCCAAGCTAAGAAGGCCACAAATGAATGAGCGTGCCACTTGAGCAGTATGGCGTGGCAAGCTAGTACAAAATTCCAAAGAAGAGGTTAAAGACTAAATAGGTTGTGCGTGCCACTTGAGATCGAAGGCGTGGCACGCCAAGTCTCCACACTTACTTGGGCGTGTGGTGCACGAAATCGTGATCGTTCATTCCTTGGTAACGGCGCTAAAAACTTAATACGCATGTTCTTAATCTTAGTTCTTCTTCACAATCTCGCACAACTAACTAGCAAGTGCACTGGGTCGTCCAAGTAATAAACCTTACATGAGTAAGGGTCGATCCCACGGAGATTGTCGGCTTGAAGCAAGCTATGGTGACCTTGTAAATTTCAGTCAGGCGGATTCAAATTGTTATAGAGTTTTAATAATTAAAAGATAAATAAAACGTAAAATAGGATAGAGATACTTATGTAATTCATTGGAGAAAATTTCAGATAAGCGTATGGAGATGCTTAGTTCCTTCTGAATCTCTGCTTTCCTACTGCCTTCATCCAATCCTTCATACTCCTTTCTATGGCAAGCTGTATGTTAGGCATCACCATTGTCAATGGCTACATCCCGTCCTCTCAGTGAAAATGGTCCAAATGCGCTGTCACCGCACGGCTAATCATCTGTTGGTTCTCGATCATGCTGGAATAGGATTCAGTAATCCTTTTGCGTCTGTCACTACGCCCAGCACTCGCGAGTTTGAAGCTTGTCACAGCCATCCCTTCCCAGATCCTACTCGGAATACCACAGACAAGGTTTAGATTTTTCGGATCTCAAGAATGGCCGTCAATAATTCTAGCCTATACCACGAAGACTCTGATCGTAGATCAGAAGGCTAAGAGATACGCATTCAGGCTTGTTTTCATGTAGAACGGAAGTGGTTGTCAGGCACGCGTTCATAAGTGAGAATGGTGATGAGCGTCACATAATCATCACATTCATCATGTTCTTGTGTGCGAATGAATATCTTAGAGAAGAAATAGGCTTGAATTGAATAGAAAAATAATAGTACTTTGCATTAATTCATGAGGAACAACAGAGCTCCACACCTTAATCTATGGTGTGTAGAAACTCTACCGTTGAAAATACATAAGAACAAGGTCCAGGCATGGCCGAATGGCCAGCCCCCTAAACGTGATCAAGAGATCAAGAGTGATACAAGGATAGTCTCAAAAATGATCCAAAGATTCCTAACACAACAGTAAAAAATTTATTTATACTAAACTAGTTACTAGGGTTACAGAAATAAGTAAATGATGCAGAAATTCACTTCCGGGCCCACTTGGTGTGTGCTTGGGCTGAGCATTGAAGCTTTCACGTGTAGAGGTCTTCCTTGGAGTTAAACACCAGTTTGTAACTTGTTTCTGGCGTTTAACTCTGCTTTGCAGCCTGTTTCTGGCGTTTAACGCCAGAATAGGGCAGAAAGCTGGCATTGAACGCCAGTTTGCGTCGTCTAAACTCAAGCAAAGTATAGACTATTATATATTGTTGGAAAACCCTGGATCTCGACTTTCCAACTCAATTGAGAGCACGCCAATTGGACTCCTGTAGCTCCAGAAAATCCACTTTGAGTGCCGGGAGGTCAGAATCTGACAGCATCTGCAGTCCTTCTTCAGCCTCTAAATCAGATTTTTGCTCAAGTCCCTCAATTTCAGCCAGAAAATACCTGAAATCACAGAAAAATACACAAACTCATAGTGAAGTCTAGAAATGTGATTTTTATTTAAAACTAATAAAAATATACTAAAAACTAACTAAATCATACTAAAAACTATCTAAAAACAACGCCAAAAAGCGTATAAATTATCCGCTCATCACAACACCAAACTTAAATTGTTGCTTGTCCCCAAGAAACTGAAAATCAAATAGGATAAAAAGAAGAGAATATACTATAAATTCTAAAATATCAATGAAACTTAGCTCCAATCAGATGAGTGGGACTAGTAGCTTTTTGCCTCTGAACAGTTTTGGCATCTCACTTTATCCATTGAAGTTCAGAATGATTGGCATCTATAGGAACTTAGAATTTAGATAGTGTTATTGATTCTCCTAGTTCAGTATATTGATTCTTGAACACAGCTACTTTATGAGTCTTGGCCGTGGCCCTAAGCACTTTGTTTTCCAATATTACCACCGGATACATAAATGCCACAGACACATAACTGGGTGAACCTTTTCAGATTGTAACTCAGCTTTGCTAGAGTCCCCCGTTAGAGGTGTCCAGGGTTCTTAAGCACACTCTTTTTTTGCTTTGGACCTTGACTTTAACCGCTCAGTCTCAAGCTTTTGGCTTGACACCTTCACGCCACAAGCACATGGTTAGGGACAGCTTGGTTTAGCCACTTAGGCCAGGATTTTATTCCTTTGGGCCCTCCTATCCACTAATGCTCTAAGCCTTGGATCCTTTTTATTACCCTTGCCTTTTGGTTTAAAGGGTTACTGGCTTTTTGCTCTTGCCTTTTGGTTTAAAGAGCTCTTGGCTTTTTCTGCTTGCTTTTTCTTTTTCTTTCTTTTATTATTATTTTTTTCACCAATTTTCTTTTCTTTTCTTTTCGCAAGCTTTTGTATTCACTGATTTTTCTTGCTTCAAGAATCAATTTTATGATTTTTCAGATTATCAAATAACATTTCTCCTTTTTCATCATTCTTCAAGAGCCAACAATTTTAACATTCATAAACAACAAATTCAAAAGATATATGCACTGTTCAAGCATTCATTCAGAAAACAAAAAGTATTGTCACCACATCAAAATAATTAAACTAATTTCAAGGATGAATTCGAAATCATGTACTTCTTGTTCTTTTGTGATTAAAAGCATTTTTCATTTAAGAGAGGTGATGGATTCATAGGACATTCATAGCTTTAAGACATAGACACTTACACACTAATGATCATATAGTAAAGACACAAACATAAATAAAACATAAGGCTCAAAAATCGAAAAACAGGAAAATAAGAACAAGGAGATTAAGGAACGGGTCCACCTTAGTGAGGGTGGCGTCTTCCTCTTCTTGAAGAACCAATGGTGCTCTTGAGCTCCTCTATGTCTCTTCCTTGCCTTTGTTGCTTCATCCCTAGTGATTTTGCTGCTCCTATCCTTAGTTGCTCCCAATAGTTGTGTAGAGGAAAATGTATCCCTTGAGGTATCTCAGGGATTTCTTGGTGAGGGAATTCCTTATGCTCTTGTTGAGGTCCATGAGTGGGCTCTCTTGTTGTGTAGTCAAATGCTCAACTACTGAGCTATGGACCCTTGAGATGAATCTCTCCATCTCCCATGACTCGGAGGTGGAAGTAATTGCCTTCTCTTTCCTCTTTCTTGAGGTTTCTCTGGCCTTAGGTGCCATTAATGGTTATGGAAAAATAAAAAGCAATGCTTTTACCACACCAAAATTAAAAGGTTTGCTCGTCCCCGAGCAAAAGAAGAAAGGAAGTAATAGAAGAAGAAGAAAATGGAGGAGATGGAGGGAGAAGGTGTATTCGGCCAAGCGGGAGAAGTGGTGGTTGTAATGTGTGAAAATGGAGTAGTGTTGGAGGTGATTGGTGAAGGGTATTTGGGGAAGAGAGTTATGAAAAGGTGTGAAGAGGAGAGAAGAAGAGGTGGGGTAGGTGGGGATCCTGTGGGGTCCACAGATCCAGAGGGGTCAAGGACTTAACATCCCTACTCCATTTAGGCGTGTAAAACGCCCTTAGAATGCATGTCTGGCGTTAAACACCAGCTCGATGCTTGTTTCTGGAATTTAACACCAATTCCATGCTCTGTTCTAGCGTTAAACGCCAGTCTGGTGCTTGTTTCTAGCATTTAACGCCAGATTGATGCTTCTTCCTGGCGTTAAACGCCAGTTTGATGCTTCTTACTGGCGTTTAAACGCCAGTAAGTTCTTCCTCCAGGGTGAGCTATTTTTAATGCTATTTTTCATTCTGTTTTTTATTCTTCAGTAGTTTTTGTGACTTCACATGATCATCAACCTAAAAAAAATATAAAATAAAAATGAAAAATAATTAAATATAATTAAATAACATTGGGTTGCCTCCCAACAAGCGCTTCTTTAATGTCAATAGCTTGACAGTGAGCTCTCATGGAGCCTCACAGTAAATTAGAGCAATGTTGAGGCCTCTTAACACCAAACTTAGAGTTTGGTTATGGCCTCTCAACACCAAACTTAGAGTTTGGCTGTGGCCTCCCAACACCAAACTTAGAGTTTAACTGTGGGGGCTTTGGTTGACTCTGCAGTGAGAGAAGTTTTTCATGCTTTCTCTCCATGGTTATAGAAGGAGATCCTTGAGTCTTAAATACAAGGTAGTCCTCACTCAGTTGATGGACCAACTCTCCTCTGTCCACATCAATCACAGCTTTTGCTGTAGCTAGGAAGGGTTTTCCAAGGATGATGGATTCATCCTCATCCTTTCCAGTGTCTAGGATTATGAAATCAGCAGGGGTGTAAAGGGCTTCAACCTTTACTAACAAGTCCTCTACTAATCCATAAGCCTGTTTCATTGATTTGTCTGCCATCTCTAGTGAGATTCTTGCAGCTTGTACCTCATAGATTTCCATTTTCTCTATTACAGAGAGTGGCATGAGGTTTATCCCTGACCCAAGGTCACACAGAGCCTTCTCAAAGGTCGTGGTGCCTATGGTACAAGGTATGAAGAACTTTCCGGGATCTGGTTTCTTCTGAGGCAATGTCTGCCTTATCAATGCACTTAGTTCATTAGTGAACAAGGGGGGTTCATCCTCCCAATTATCATTACCAAATAAACTAGCATTCAACTTCATGATAGCTCCTAGATATTTAGCAACCTGCTCTTCACTGATGTCTTCATCCTCTTCAGAGGAAGAATAGTCATCAGAGCTCATGAATGGTAAAAGGAAGTTCAATCACTACAAGAAAATAAGCTTTTTGCCATGCTTTTAAAGCGTGCCGAAAAGGGCAAAAAAACGTACCGATAGCTTTTCGCCACGCTTTTTGAGCTATCGGCACGCTTTTGAAAGGGTCACATCTGCGAGCGTGCCGATAGCTCTATCGCCACGCTTTTTCGATCTATTGACACGCTTTGTTTTTTTGCCATGCTTTGATCTATTGGCACGCTTAAAAGCGTGGTTGTATGTATAATCCTGTAGCCACGCTTTTAAAGCGTGCCTAAAAGTAGACATACGGCCCCGCTTTTAAAGCATGCCTAAAAGTAGATATACAGCCACGTTTGTAAAGTGTACCAAAAAATAGATATACAGCCAGCGTGGCCTAATCCTTTTTTAAAAAAAAAAAGAAAAAATAGAAAATAAAATAAAAATATTAATAAGTTAATCTTTAAAATAAAATAAAATACTAAAAAATTAATCTTCCATTGATTTATATGAATTATGTACATAACAAGATATGAATGAAACAATTAAGAAAAAATAAATTCAACTTCCAAAATAAACATTTAAAAAAATTACAACTTTATATTAAAATAAATCTAATCTAACTCCTAAACAACATCCAAGACTTTTCAGCAATCTTTGACGCTGACACCAGGGCTAAGGAACTTCGCACTTGGCAAGAATATGAAGAGAGAAAAGCAAGTATGTGAACTGAATTGAAAGCCAAAGTAACTAGTGACTTAATGCACGCTGATCAGCACTTCAACATATAGATAAATGCATAAATCAATTTAAGTTATATATACTTACAACAACAACAAAATCTCTAGCGGCAACAGCAAGAATATCAGCACAAAAACACAACACCAGGGCACAAGCTCTCTACTTGAGATTTTATGGTATCTATGACTTCAAAACCTCTAATAGAATTAGCATTAGGACCTGCTGTCATTTCTCCCGTAAAAGTTGATGTATCATCTAATAGCACTAATGCATCACATCCCCGAAACAAGAAATTATTAACAAAGAACTAAAATTAATTGTTTCCTAAAACTAAGATTGAAATAATGTACATATGGAATTCATTTATTTGCTACCTAAGAAATATAAGCTTCACTGTCAAGTTCTTCTTAGTACACTTCAGAAAAATAGCAAGCAGTAACCAATTTAGAAAAATCATATAAAATTCATATTTGGTTGGATTCTCCTAAATTTTGGTGTGGTTGAACTAGACTTACCCATATTTCACCCAGTTCAAGTCCCATAACATTTTCACTTCTCTAGAAAAAGTTATGCCTCTCGAAATATGGTTTTGTTTTAAGAAAAGGGAGCTGTCACAGCAGTGAACTGCCCTGCTTCTAGAAGGCACAACTTTCTCTACAAAATTCGAATTGTCCTAAAATTTGGACATAAAATACTAGAAATCCTAATATTTCACCTCTCTTTGGTTTCACCTCCATAGAATTTTAGAGTATTGAGATATGTGGTTTTGAAGTTGCTGTTCCAGAATTCAGACAGCATTCTTTCTATAGAAAATGACCTTTTTCTAAAAATCATATCTCCCAAACCACACATTGGAAAATTCTGAAATTTTAGGGAACAATATAGACATCTAAAGGTTTCATAAAAAATAATTTTACTCATTTTGAGTGGCTAGATTGCTGCCAGTTTTGTTCACAAAGTGCTGCCCGAAACTGCATAATTCTGCAAAATGTAACCTTGGGTTTTGAGAGGTCAAAAATTGATTCCTAGCTTTTCACTCACTCTAACCTTGCATTCTAACTTTATTTTACCTATTGTGACTTGTTAGAAAGATTAAATGAGCCCCATGTGCTCAATAAGATCATCAACCAGCTTAAGGTTTTCAAAACTGAAATAACTTGTAATATATATATATATATATATATATATATATATATATATATATATATATATATATATATATACACACACAATGGATCCTCATTCATTTTTCAGCAAATAAAATTTTAGCAATCAATTTAACTCTCACCAAGTAAGGAGGATCTGCCACTACTATTTTGAAGGAATGCGCACATAATGTGAATATATAGGCAATGTAATTGAATAACAATTTCATATATCAGCATGAATGAAATTCAAATTAATGGATATATCATATATATTTTAACACCATTAGTGGCATTCAATTGGTTTGGTAATGATCATCACAATAACAAACTGATAGCATAAAACTAATAAATAATAATAATCACTAAAGTGTTAATCAAGAGTGCAGCAACATGAGACCTAAGATATATTAGGAAGATTAGATAATATTTGAATCCCATTTTGGTGTAGACAGCCAATAAAGAGAAATGTCTGAAGTGAAAATGTCTGAACCGAAAAAAAAATTGAAGGGGGGAAAAAGAGTTGGATGTAAACAAGAAAATGGGATTAAAAAAATATTTATACACAAATAAATTAAGAGCTCTGTGTTTAGAAGCAGAAGTAAAGCTTTAGCGGCCATAGGAGAAAACACAAATAAAACATTTCTAGATCCTGCACTTATCCAATTCTGTGTTGTAAAGTATATTGAATTACTTGTTAGAAGCAGAAACAAACCTACATGTAGTAAATAAATTGTTGTCAGTTTACTTGTACATACTAGAGAGTAGAGACAGCCACCAAGTAAGCCTAGACACTTTATTAGCATTTGAAGGCCAATGGAATATCAGAACTCGGCTCAAATAAGAAAGGCATATTTTCATTTTTCAATAGAAGAACCTTTTTATTTAATGGTACAACCAGTGAAAAAGAAATACTGAAATGGTTACGTTATTCTGCCACAGGATGTTTGACAAGGAGGAGGAACATTTTCAATCGTAATGTTTAAGAGATATTTCCATGATTACTTAGGTTCCTAACATTGCCATCAAGACAACTTTATAACTCATAAATGATAATTACATTTCTCAGAACTTTTTTATTATATATGTCTTTTTTGAAAGAAAATGTATTCATAAGTCTATTGACAAGATCTATGTATTTCTTAAGTCCACAAATGTTCTGCAGCAACATGTTTTACATGGATACAGTGAAGGCAAACAAGAATAATATATTAAAAACGACAGATGTAACATACCCAAGTGCAACAGCACTATCCTTTTGGCTATTTTGTAAGACTTCAAAGAGCTCCTCCAGAGGTGCCCTATAGTCATTTAGTCCTTTATTAAAGAGATACACTAGGGCGCTATACAGGCCATGCTCCCAGCATAATCTGACCACCTCAACAATGTATCAAATATAAGCACTCAACAGTTAGACAGTTAGGCCAATAGAAGAAATAAAGGGCAAGGGAAGAGGTTTTAGAAGAGCTAACAACAACTTGATTAAAATCCAATGATGAAATATCAATGTGAAGTACACATTGCTCAACCCGCTGTAACCACCCTTTAGCACTATAATGCTCTACCAGTTCTTGCATAATCTTGAGAAGAGGGATAGAAATACAAAGAAGAAAGGTATTAGAAGAATTAAGAATGAAAATTCAAAAGCCAAAACTTACTGTCATTGCAGCAGAGGCTGGCTTCAGAAGTTGTGCAGCTTTAGCAAAACTGCTTTGCACAGAAAGTTGCCTAGATAACCAATCAAAAAGGTCTTTACGCCCTTCCGCACCAAGTTTAGAATCCATCAAGGAAATTGTAATATAAGGAACCTACAATAGTAGCATACTCAGAGGATAGACACAAAACAGAAGAATCACTTAACAAAAGATTGAAACAGACCATTTTATCAAGATGAACAGCAGCAAGCCACAAATCCAAAGTATTGAGTGCACATTCTCTCATGTGCTTCTTGTTGTCACCAAGGGATTTCAATATATCATCCAGAATACCCTAAAATGAACAATAAAGCACAACTTGAGATGACAACACAAGATTATTAACAAGATAGAAAATACAAAATCAGAAAACGATCCAACAAGAAATAATCAGAACAAATAATCAGAACCAACAAGAAATAATCATAACTGAAAATCCTAAAAATAATCAAAACAGAAATAAATCCTCTGAAAAAATCAGAACAAATAAATAAAAAATCATAACAAAAAATTAAATAATTTAAAGCTTAGCAAAATGAGAAAAAAAATCAAATAATTAGAAGTTTAGACAAATAAAGAAAAGAGAAAATCAAGTTAAAACCCTAAACCAGGAATCGAATCTTTACCGCCATCGCCAGAGATGCATCCGGCGCCGAGCTCGACGGAGACGCCACCGATCGTTTCCTTCCAGATCCTGCCGCCGATTCATGGATAAACACCATAGACGTCGGCACTAGCAGAATGAAGGTTGGCACTGACGGGTTGCTGCTGACGAGCGGCGCTGACGAGTGGTGCTGACGGTTGGCGCGACGCGTGTGAGAGAGGGAGACGGTGGTGTGGGGCATGAGCGAGGAGGGAGGGATGGACGTAGGTGCTGCGACGGGTTGGAGGGAGGGGTTGTGACGGGTTGAGAGAGGGAGACAGCGGCGTTGTTGGAAGAGGAAGTTATGGCTGTGTTACGGTTGCAGAGATGAGAAGGGTGAGTGACGGCGAGCTAGGGCTAAATGATTTTCGAAACAAAGTGTAGTGTATGTTGTTAATGTTATTACTTTTAGTCTAGGTTTATATGTTAACACTTAGAAAAAAAAGTGAAATGTGAAAAAAATGGGTGGAAACTAAATTTTGGAAGGAGGGAATTCTATGGGTACGTTTTTTGAGGGTGTCTAAATAAACATAGGATATGGGCACGCTTTAAAAACGAGACAATTGGAAAACTATTTAGTCACGTTTTGCAAGCGTACTGGTTTCCCTCTATTGCCACGCTTTTTAAGTGTGACAAAAAAAAATGTGGTCAAATCACAAATTATTGGCCACCCTCATAAAAGCGTGCCGATTTCTCTCTATAGCCACACTTTTTAAGCGTAACAAAAAAAAGCGTGGCCAAATCACATTTCAGTGGCCACCCTCGCAAAAGCGTGGCCATTGACCACTTTTAGGCACGCTTTAAAAGCTTGGCAAAAAAAGTGTGCCGACAGGCCTTTTTTCTTATAGTGAATGGAATCTCTATGGTCTCTAGATGAGCCTCAGATTTCTTTGGTTCCTCAAACGGAAACTCCTTATTGGTTAGTGAACGTCCCATGAGGTCTTCCTCACTAGGATTCATGTCCTTCTCCTCCTCTCTGGGTTCGGCCGCACCAAGTAAGGTTATGGCCTTCCACTCTCTTTTTGGATTCTCTTCTGTATTGCTTCGGAGAGTACTAGGAGGAGTTTCAGTGACTCTTTTACTCAGCTGGCCCACTTGAGCCTCCAAATTTCTAATGGAGGACCTTGTTTCATTCATGAAACTTAGAGTGGCCTTAGATAGATCAGAGACTATATTTGCTAAGCTAGATGGACTCTGCTCAGAATTCTCTGTCTGTTGCTGAGTGGATGATGGAAAAGGCTTGCTATTGCTAAACCTGTTTCTTCCACCATTATTAAAGCCTTGTTGAGGCTTTTGTTGATCCTTCCATGAGAAATTTGGATGATTTCTCCATGAGGGATTATAGGTGTTTCCATAGGGTTCACCCATGTAATTCACCTCTGCTATTGCAGGGTTCTCAGGATCATAAGCTTCTTCTTCAGAAGATGGTTCTTCAGTACTGTTGGATGCAGCTTGCAATCCATTCAGACTCTGAGAAATTATATTGACTTGCTGAGTCAATATTTTGTTCTGAGCCAATATGGCATTCAGAGTATTAATTTCAAGAACTCCCTTCCTCTGAGGTGTCCCATTACTCACAGGATTCCTTTCAGAAGTGTACATGAACTTGTTATTTGCAACCATGTCAATGAGTTCCTGAGATTCTGCAGACATTTTCTATAGGTGAATGGATCCACCTGCAGAATGGTCCAATGACATCTTAGATAATTCAGACAGACCATCATAGAATATATCCAGGATGGTCCATTTCGAAAGCATGTCAGAAGGATACTTCTTGGTCAGTTGCTTGTATCTCTTACAAGCTTCATAGAGGGATTCACCTTCTTTCTGTTTGAAAGTTTGAACATCCACTCTAAGCTTGCTAAGCTTTTGAGGAGGAAAGAACTTGGCTAAGAAAGCCGTGACCAGCTTATCCTAAGAGTTCAGGCTATCTTTAGGTTGAGAGTCCAACTATATTCTAGCTCTGTCTCTTACAGCAAATGGGAAAAGCATAAGCCTGTAGACCTCGGGATCAACCCCATTGGTCTTAACAATATCACAGATCTATAAGAATCTAGTTAAAAACTGAAAAGGATCTTCTGATGGAAGTCCATGAAACTTGCAATTCTGTTGCATCAGAGAAACTAATTGAGGCTTTAGCTCAAAATTTTTTGCTCCAATGGCAGGGATTGAGATGCTTCTTCCATGTAAGTTGGAATTCGGTGCAGTAAAGTCACCAAGCACCTTCCTTGCATCTCCACCATTGTTATTATTTTTGGCCATGTCTCCTTCTTTTTCGAAAATTTCTATCTGATTTTCTCCAGAGAGTTGTGCTTTAGCTTCCCTTAGCTTCCTCTTCAGAGTCCTTTCAGGTTCAGGATCAACTTCAACAAGAATGTTCTTATCCTCGTTCCTGCTCATATGAAAAAGAAGAGAACAGAAAAGAAAATATGGAATCCTCTATGTCACAATATAGAGATTCCTTATGTGAGTATAAGAAGAGAAGAATAGAAGAAGGAAAAGATAAAAATTTGAACACAGAGGAGAAGAGTGGGTTCGAATTTTTGAGTAGAAGAGAAGTGTTAGTAGATAAATAACTAATTAGAAGGAGATGAGAGAGGGAAGAATTTGAAAATAAAATAAAATAAAATAAAAATATTTTTGTTTTTAATTTAAAATTAAAGGTAAAATTCAAAATTTTTTTTTAAAAAGAAGAATGAAATTAAATTAAATTAAAATTTAAAACAATTAGTTAATTAAAAAGGAATTTTGAAAAAGAGGTTAGTGATTTTCAAAAATTAGAGAAAGAGAATTAGTTAGGTGGTTTTGAAAAAGATAAGAATCAAACAAGATAAGATTAATTGAGAAAGATTTGAAAATTAATTTTGAAAAGATAAGAAGTTAGAAAAGATTTTGAAATTGCTTTTGAAAAAAGATGTGATTGAAACTTATTTTGAAAAAGATTTGAAAAAGAAATTTAAAAAGATTTGATTTTGAAAATTAAAGTTGATTACTTGACTAACAAGAAACAAAAAAGATATGATTTTAAAATTTAAAGATTGAACCTTTCTTACTAGGTAAGTAACAAACTTAAAATTTTTGAATCAATCACATTAATTGTTAGCATTAATTTTGAAAATATGAAATAGAAATAAGAAAAAGAATTTGAAAATAAATTTTGAAAATTTTGAATTTATGAAAGAAAAAATGAAAAAGATTTGATTTTTGAAAAAGATTTGAAAAAGATAGAATTTTTAAATTGAAAATTTGACTTGACTCATAAGAAACAACTAAATTTTAAAAAGTTTTGAAAAAGTCAACTCAAATTTTCCAAAATTTATGAGAAAATAAGGGGAAGATATTTTTTTTTTTTTGAATTTTTAGTGAAGAAAGAGAAAAACAACTAAAAGACTCAAAAGATGAAAATTATGAATCAAAACACATGATGCATGCAAGAACACCTTGAATATCAAGATGAATACCAAGAAATTATTTTTGAAAATTTTTAAGAAAAGAAAAACATGCAAGACACCAAACATAGAAATTTTCAAACTTTAGACACTAACAAATTGAAAATGCATATGAAAAACAAGAAAAGATACGAAACATGAGAATGCAAAGATCAAACAAAGAAGTTCATCAAGAACAACTTGAAGATCACGAAGAACAAATGCATGAGTGTTCGAAAATTTTAAGAAAAATTAAAAAGATGCAATTGACACCAAACTTAAAATTTGACACAAGACTCAAACAAGAAACACAATATTTTTGGTTTTTATGATTTTATTAATTTTTTTTTGTTTTTTTTTTTTCAAAAATTATTTTGAGAAGAATGAAAAAGAAGAAATTTTTTTTGTATTTTTCTAAAATAAGAAATAAAAAGCTTAAAAATAAAATATAATTACCTAATCTGAGCAACAAGATGAACCGTCAGTTATCCAAACTCGAACAATCCCCGGCAATGGCGCCAAAAACATGGTGCACAAAATCGTGATCGTTCATTCCTTGGTAACGGCGCTAAAAACTTAATACGCACATTCTTAATCTTAGTTCTTCTTCACAATCTCGCACAACTAACCAGCAAGTGCACTGGGTTGTCCAAGTAATAAACCTTACAAGAGTAAGGGTCGATCCCACGGAGATTGTCGGCTTGAAGCAAGCTATGGTCACCTTGTAAATCTCAGTCAGGCGGATTCAAATGGTTATAGAGTTTTAATAATTAAAAGATAAATAAAACGTAAAATAGGATAGAGATACTTATATAATTCATTGGTGAGAATTTCAGATAAGCGTATGGAGATGCTTAGTTCCTTCTGAATCTCTGCTTTCCTAGTGCCTTCATCCAATCCTTCATACTCCTTTCTATGGCAAGCTGTATGTTAGGCATCACCGTTGTCAGTGGCTACATCCCGTCCTCTCAGTGAAAATGGTCCAAATGTGTTGTCACCGCACGACTAATTATCTGTCGGTTCTCGATCATGCTGGAATAGGATTCAGTAATCCTTTTGTGTCTGTCTCTACGCCCAGGCATCCTTTCCCAGATCCTACTCGGAATACCACAGACAAGGTTTAGACTTTCTGAATCTCAAGAATAGCTTCCAATAATTCTAGCCTATACCACGAAGACTCTGATCGTAGATCAGAAGGCTAGAAGATACGCATTCAAGCTTGTTTTCATGTAGAACGGAAGTGATTGTCAAGCATGCGTTCATAAGTGAGAATGGTGATGAGCGTCACATAATCATCACGTTCAGCATGTTCTTGTGTGTGAATGAATATCTTAGAGAAGAAATAGGCTTGAATTGAATAGAAAAACAATAGTAATTTGCATTAATTCAAGCATGGTTTCATATTTCCTTTCCCAAGGTTCCCATGAAACCCAATTGCATTCAATCTCTTTCCCAAGATAATTGAATACTGAGCATTAAGAACGAAATTCCTTCTAGCAAATCAAAGAGGAGATGAAGAGAAGAAGGATTTCACTATCATCAATCCATCAAGTACAACAGAGCTCCCTCTCTCAATGAGAGGGAAGTTAGCTACTCATAGCTCAAAAAGTACTCAAAAGTGAAGTGTAAAAGTGGATCTAAAACTGACTGCTTACCCCCTTCTTCAGTACTCCTTGGGGGTATTTATACTACTCCTAGTAAAATAAAAGAATTACAAAAGTGAAAAAGGAAAATTACATTTTGGAGGGAAAAGAAAAAACTCAATAAGCATGACTTTTCAGCTGGTGTGTGGCTGGCGCTTTTCTGGCGTGTCACGTGCCCTTCATTTCTAGCTTGGTGTGCCACGCCTACTCCTTCAAGTGGCACGCTCGTCCCTCTCTTAACCTTGGCGTGCCACGCCTTCGAACTCAAGTGGCACGCCATAGTGGATTTCTTGTGTTGGCCTGCCACGCGTTCGAACTCAAGTGGCACGCCCCTTGCCTTTCTCACTTCTCTTTGCCCCTAGAAACTTGTACTGGCGTGCTACGCCCAAGGTCTGGCGTGCCACGCCCTTGCTTTATGCTTAGCTAGGCTTCTCTGGAAAGTTGAACTAGCGTGGCACGCCCAGGGTCTAGCGTGCCACGCCCCTTTTGTGAGTGAGTGGCTCCTCTGTTTGGCGTGCCACACCACGAGCTCAAGTGGCACGCCCCAATGCTTCGCTCTGAATGACACTGGCGTGCCATGCCTGGTTGCTCA
The DNA here is from genome assembly GCF_059453495.1 of Arachis ipaensis. Lineage (NCBI taxonomy): Eukaryota > Viridiplantae > Streptophyta > Magnoliopsida > Fabales > Fabaceae > Arachis > Arachis ipaensis. Next base: position 99,131,914 of record NC_142436.1, on the reverse strand, counting down.
AGTGGCATGCCTAAGTGAAGAATGGTGAGTGGCATGCGACGCCTTCGATACCAAGTGGCACGCCCCATTTAATTGGCCTCCTTCATCCTCTCTGGAAACTTATACCAGCGTGCCACGCCTAAAGGCTGGCGTGCCACGCCCATGATCTTGTCTTGGTTCCAGTAGTTGGTGTGCCACGCCTCAGTCTTCAAGTGGCACGCCATAGTGAAATGCTAAGGTTGGCGTGCCACGCCTTCGATACCAAGTGGCATGCCCAGTCTTTGCTTTTGGTCCTTTGTGCATTGGCGTGCCACGCCTGGTTGCTTAAGTGGCACGCCCAGTCTTCAATTGCCTTCAGCCCCTTCTCTGGATTGTTGTACCAGTGGTGCACGAAATTGTGATCATCAATGGCGGCATCAACATGGTACGCTCAATTGTAATCTCAACTTTTTATCACAACTTCGCACAACTAACCAGCAAGTGCACTGGGTCATCCAAGTAATAAACCTTACGCGAGTAAGGGTCGATCCCACGGAGATTGTTGGTATGAAGCAAGCTATGGTCATCTTGTAAATCTCAGTCAGGCGGATATAGAATGGTTATGGAGTTTTCAAAAATAAATAATAAAATAGGGATAGAAATACTTATGTAAATCCTTGGTGAGAATTTCAGATAAATGCATGGAGATGCTTTCGTCCCTCTAAACCTCTGCTTTCCTGCTGTCTTCATCCAATCAGTCTTACTCCTTTCTATGGCTGGCTTTATGTAAGGACATCACCGTTGTCAATGGCTACTTTTGATCCTCTCTGGAAAATGGTCCGATGCGCTGTCACTGCATGGCTAATCGTCTGGAGGCGTCACCCTTGCCAATGGATGCATCCTATCCTCTTGTGAAAATGGTCCAAATGCTCTGTCACAGCACGGCTAATCATCTGAGGTTCTCGATCATACTGGAATAGGATTCACCCTCGTTTTGCGTCTGTCACTACGCCCAGCACTCGCGAGTTTGAAGTTCGTCACAGTCATTCAATCCCAGAGTCCTACTCGGAATACCACAGACAAGGTTTAGACTTCCGAACTCTCATGAATGCCGCCATCAATCTAGCTTACACCACGAAGATTCTGATTAAGAGATCCAAGAGATACTCATTCAGTCTAAGGTAGAACGGAAGTGGTTGTCATGCACGCGTTCATAGGGAATGATGATGATTGTCACGTTCATCACATTCAGGTTGAAGTGCGAATGAATATCTTAGAAGCGGAACAAGTAAAATTGAATAGAAAATAGTAATACTTTGTATTAATCTTTGAGGAACAGCAGAGCTCCACACCTTAATCTATGGAGTGTAGAAACTCTACCGTTGAAAATACATAAGTGAAAGGTCCAGGCATGGCCGAAGGGCCAGCCCCCAAACGTGATCAATAGATCAAAATATAATCCAAAGATCTTCCAAAGATGTCTAATACAATAGTAAAAAGTCCTATTTATAATAAACTAGCTACTAGGGTTTACAGAAGTAAGTAATTGATGCATAAATCCACTTCCGGGGCCCACTTGGTGTGTGCTTGGGCTGAGCTTGAATGTTACACGTGCAGAGGCTCTTTCTGGAGTTGAATGCCAGGTTGTAACGTATTTCTGGCGTTCAACTCTAGTTTGTGACTTGTTTTTGGCGTTTAACTCCAGGCAGCAGCGTAGAGCTGGCGTTCAACGCCATTTTACGTCATCTAAACTCGTTCAAAGTATGGACTATTAGACATTTCTGGAAAGCCCTGGATGTCTACTTTCCAACGCAATTGGAAGCGCGCCAGTTTGAGTTCTGTAGCTCCAGAAAATCCACTTTGAGTGCAGGGAGGTCAGAATCCAACAGCATCAGCAGTCCTTCTTCAACCTCTGAATCTGATTTTTGCTCAAGTCCCTCAATTTCAGCCAGAAAATACCTGAAATCACAGAAAAACACACAAACTCATAGTAAAGTCCAGAAATGTGAATTTAATATAAAAACTAATGAAAACATCCCTAAAAGTAACTAGATTCTACTAAAAACATACTATAAACAATTCCAAAAAGCGTATAAATTATCCGCTCATCAACCAGCGTGCCACGCCATACTGCTCAAGTGGCACGCTCATGGATTTGTGAACTCTTCACGTTTGGCGTGCCACGCCTGGGTTCTCAAGTGGCACGCCCAAGTGACTTCTTGGGGCTGGCATGCCACACCTTCGACACCAAGTGGCACGCCATAGTGAAGGTTCTTCTTGGAACGGTGAGTTCGCGTGCCACGCCCCTTTGCTCAAGTGGCACGCCCATAGTAATTGATGGGCCAGGCATGCCACGCCCAGCTTGGCGTGCCACGCCCCTTTTGTGTCCTCCATTGTTGCTATCTGAAATTTTGTATTAGCGTGCCATGCCCAGTCTCTGGCGTGCCACGCCCACATGCATGCTTGGACTTCTTCTCTGGACTTTAGTACTGGCGTGCCATGCCCAGTTCCTGGCATGCCATGCCAGTGCATTTTTGTGGCGTTTGCTTCAAGTGGCACGCCAATTTCACACGCCCAGCTTCTTGTTTGTCTTCTACCCAATTTTTGATGCTTTTCTCACCTGAAATTCAGCACAACTCATCTCAAAGTAGTGTACCATATTATTCATCAAATAATACATGAATTGTACTGATCAAATGAGATTTATGCTCTTTTATGGTCTTATTTATGCAAGAAAGAAGGGTAGATGATGCAAGTCATCACAACACCAAACTTAAGTTTTGCTTGTCCCAAGCAAATCAATGTGAGTAAAAGCCTTTATAACTTGAGGCCTCGGCTTTGAGTGATTGCAATGCAACTAAGAGTAAGACTAAGCGTTCAACACATGTATGAATGTTTTAATGTCATGGGAAGCTCTTGGATCCTTGTGGTTTCTTTCAGGTGTAGGCCTTAGGGGTCCTTTCTATTGGTTGTCACGTTGAAGTAGTAAGGGTTGTTTTGCTTTCTTGACCACGACTCTAAGTGTTTTGTCTCAAGACAACCCTTTATTTAAGCTTTCAATTAGCACTCCCAAACCAGTTGGTTTTAGGGTGCTAGGTATTGAGACACCCCTAAGAATTTACTTGCCCAGGTCTTTTCTTGACACATCTTTACCACAAGCATCTACTAAGATCTTTAATTCTTTTTTTTTGAGCTTTTTAATGTTTCTTTTTCTATCCCCGTAGTTGATGCTTAGAGCCTTGGGTCTTTATTGCTTACTACCTCTTGGTTCTATGGATATTCAAGGAACACCCTTTGGCCTTCCCTGGTTATACCTTCTAGGACTGGTTGCTTTTCCATGACTCATTTTCTTTTTAGTTCATCCAAGGTTCTACACTTAGTTTCTTATTTCTTAGTTTGTTTGATAATCCATGGTGGCCTTGGTCTCTCTCATTGTTTTTGCACAACTCACAGTGACTCTTATGGGGACAAACTCTACTTTTATTTATGTTGAAATGAAGACTTGAAATACATGGCATTTTCTTTCTTGAAAAAAAACTCATAAAGACTTCAAACAGGAATTTAAAACTAAGCATAAAGCATAAACTATCCTAGCATGACTATTTATTCAAAAAGTAAATAAAGCAAAAACTTAAACAAGATTTCAGAAGTTGGAAAGTGTCAACCATGGGACTCAACAACCTTGAGCAGCTTCATCTTTAGTTCGTTGGCCCATTTCCTTTGTCCTTCTTCTTGGAGGGGGAAGAGCCACCTTCATCTGGCTTGGAGGAACCTTCTTGTGTTTTGGCATCCTTGGGCTTTGATGAGCAGATAATTTATACGCTTTTTGGCATTATTTTTACATAGTTTTTAGTATGTTTTAGTTAGATTTTATTATATTTTTATTAGTTTTTATATAAAAATCACATTTCTGGACTTTACTATGAGTTTGTGTGCTTTCTGTGATTTCAGGTTTTTTCTGGCTGAAATTGAGGGACCTGAGCAAAAAATCTGATTCAGGCTGAAGAAGGACTGCAGATGCTGTTGGATTCTGACCTCTTTACACTCGAAATGGATTTTCTCGAGGTACAAAAGTCCAACCGGCGCGCTCTCAATTACGTTGAAAAGTAGACATCCAGTGCTTTCCAACAATAGATAATAGTCCATACTTTGCTCAAATATAAAATGACGTAAACTGGCGTTGAACGCCAGTTCCATGTTGCATTCTGGCGTTAAACGCCAGAAACAGGTTACAAGATGGAGTTAAACGGCCAAAACAGGCTACAACCTGGCGTTTAACTCCAGAAACAGCCTAGGCACGTGTAAAGCTCAAGTCTCAGCCCCAGCACACACCAAGTGGGCCCCGAAAGTGGATTTCTGCACTATCTATCGTAGTTTACTCATTTTCTGTAAACCTAGGTTACTAGTTTAGTATTTAAACAACTTTTAGAGTTTTATTTTGTACCTTATGACATTTTTACACTTTACATTGTATTTCTGACAGCATGAGTCTCTAAACCCCATGGTTGGGGGTGAAGAGCCCTGCTGTGTCTCCATGAATTAATGCAATTACTTCTGTTTTCTATTCAATCACGCTTGTTTTTGTTCTAAGATACTCGCTTGTACTTAACCGTGATGAATGTGATGATCTGTGACACTCATCATCATTCTCAGCCTATGAACGCGTGCCTGACAACCACTTCCGTTCTACCTTAGATTGAGTGTGTATCTCTTAGCCTCTTGGTTCATGATCAGAGTCTTCGTGGTATAGGCTAGGATTATTGGCGGCCATTCCTGAGATCCGGAAAGTTTAAACCTTGTCTATGGTATTCCGAGTAGGATTTGGGATGGGATGACTATGACGAGCTTTAAACTCACGAGTGCTGGGCGTAGTGACAGACGCAAAAGGATCAATGGATCCTATTCCAACATGAGTGAGAACCAACAGATGATTAGTCGTGCGGTGACAGTGCATTTGGACCATTTTCACTGAGAGGACGGATGGTGGCCATTGACAACGGTGATCCACCAACATACAGATTGCCATGGAAGGAGACCTGCGTGCGTGAAGAAGAAGACAGTAGGAAAGCAGAGATTCAGAAGACAGAGCATCTCCAAATCCTCAATCTGTTCTCGATTACTGCATAACAAGTATTATTTAATTTATGCTATTTACTCTTCATAAACACAATCATTTTTATTATTAATATCCTGACTAAGAGTTACAAGATAACCATAGCTTGCTTCAAGCCAACAATCTCCGTGGGATCGACCGTTACTCACGTAAGGTATTACTTGGACGACCCAGTGCACTTGCTGGTTAGTTGTGCGGAATTGCAGAAGTGTGATTGTGATTTCGTGCACCATGTTTTTGGCGCGGTTGCCGGGGATTGTTCGATTTTGGACAACTGACGGTTTATTTTGTTGCTTAGATTAGAAAAAATTTATCTTTTTGATTTAGAGTCATTAAATTAGAGTCTTTTATTTTCTCTTCAAAAATCTTTCCAAAAAAAAATTTATTTTTCTTTATTAATTTTTAATTTTTCTTTGAGTCTTCTGTTTGAGTTTAGATTCATATTTTAAGTTTGGTGTTAATTGCATGTTTTTATTTTCCTTTAAATTTTCGAATTTATGTTCATAGTTCTTTCTTGATCTTCAAGTTGTTCTTGCTATTTTTCTTGTTTGATCTTTAGTTTTTCCTGTTCTGTGTCTTTTCTTGTTTTTCTTGTGCGTTTTCAATTTATCAGTATTCAAAAAATTTATATACATTAAATACATTTTTTAAAACACGTTAAATTTATAGCTCAGTTGGCTAGAGCGTTGTGCTTATGTTCTTGGTGTTCATCTTGATCTTCAAAGTGTTCTTGGTGTTCATCTTGACATTCAAAGTTTTCTTAATTGTTTTCTTTGTTTTGATATAAAAATTCAAAGTTTGGTGTCATTTTATTATTTTTCTCTTTCCTCATTAAATTCAAAAAAATATATTTTCTCTTTATTTTAAGTAATTTTCGAAATTTACATAAGAATTTTAGATTTTTATTTTAAAATTTCTATTTTATCTTATCTTAGTTTTAAAAATTTTTGAAATTCGAATCTTTTTAAAAAAAATCATACCTTTTTCAAAAACTTATCTTATCTTATTTCAAATTTCAAATTTCAACTTCCAAAATTCAAAATTCAAATTTTAAAATTCAAATTTCAAAATTCAAAATTTAAAATTCAAAATTTAATTTTCAAATTTAAAAATCAAATCTTTTCAAAATTTAAATCTTTTTCAAATCCTTATCTTATATTGTTGACTTTTCTGAAAATTCAAAATTCAAAATTTAAAATTTAAAATTTAAAATTTAAAATTTCAAATTTCAAATTTCAAATTTTAAAATTTAATTTTCAAATTTAAAATTTAAATTTCAAAACTTTTTAATTTAAATTCCTTATCTTCTCTTACCTAGCTTATCTTATCTTTTCTAATCTCAAATCTTAAAATCAAATCTTTTTCATATCTTTTCTTTTTTTATTTTATTTTATTTTCTTACAAGTATCTTTAATTTTAAGACATATCTTTTTCAAAACATCCTAACCAATTTCTCTCTCTTCATTTTTTCGAAAATCCTCAACCACATTTTTTTTCAAATCTTTTTAATTAATTAATTTAGTTTTCAATTTTCTTTTTATTTTTCTTCTAATTTTCGAAATTATAGTCAATTTTTCATTTATTTTATTTTATTTTATTTTATTTTAATTTCGGTTTTCAAAAAAAAATATTTTATTTGCAATCCGCATCATCTCCCTTTCTTCATCATGGACCTAAGTGGATATGAACAGTCCAGAAGGACTCTGGGGTCATATGCTAACCCCACTACTACTGCATATGGGAGTAGCATCTGTATACCTCCCATCAAAACAAGCAATTTTGAGCTAAATCATCAGCTCATTGTTATGGTGCAACAAAATTGCCAGTATTCCAGTCTTCCACAGGAAGAACCTACTAAGTTTCTGGTGCAGCTCTTGCAAATTGCTGACACAGTGCGTGACAAGGAGGTTGATCAGGACGTATACAGGCTGTTACTGTTCCATTTGCTATAAAAGATCAAGGTAAGAGGTGGTTAAATAACCAACCCACAGCAAGCATAAGAACATGGAAATAGTTATCAAACAAATTCCTGAATCAATATTTCCCTCCAAAAAAGATGACATAGCTAAGGCTGAACATCTAAGGCTTTAAACAAGAAGATGATGAATCCCTTTATAATGCCTGGGAGAGGTACAGAGGGATGCTAAGGAAATGCCCCTCTGAAATGTTTTCAGAGTTGGTGCAATTAGACTTCTTCTACTATGGGCTTACAGAAAAAGCTCAGATATCTCTAGACCACTCAGCTGGTGGATCTATACACATGAGAAAGACTATTGAAGAGGCTCAAGAGCTTATTGATATAGTTGCTAGAAATCAGCATCTGTACATAAGTAATGAGTCCTCCATGAAAGAAGAAGCTAAGGCAGTATCAACTGACTTTAGTCCTCAGGAACAAGTTGCTGAACTCAATCAGCAACTAACTTTTATAACAAGGCAGTTAGCAGAAGTTAAGGAGATGCTACAAGAAACCAAAAATGCTAACAAGGATATGGAATCACAATTGAATCAGACAAAACAGCAGTTATCAAAACAGATAATAGAGGAGTGCCAAGCAGTTTAATTAAGAAGTGAAAAAATATTAAATACCTCAACTCAAAGCAGCAGAAAGCCAAGAAAAGAACAGCTGACAGAAGATGAGCAACCTGCTACCCAAAATCCCTCTGAGGACAGTAAGAGCCCAGAGAGGAATAAGTCTGGCATTCAAACGCCAGAAAAGGGTGAAAAACTGGCGTTAAACGCCCAATCCATGTTAAAATGCCAGTGAGAGATCAGACACCTGCAAGTGCTGATAATAACTCCCTCAAGAAGGCTTCTCAACCTACCTCTATAGGAAATAAACCTGCAGCAACTAAGGTTGAAGAATATAAAGCCAAAATGCCTTATCCTCAGAAACTCTGCCAAGCGGAACAGGATAAACAATTTGCCCGCTTTGCAGACTATCTCAGGACTCTTGAAATAAAGATTACGTTTGCAGAGGCACCTGAGCAAATATCTTCTTATGCTAAGTTCATGAAAGAGATCTTAAGTCATAAGAAGGATTGGAGAGAAACAGAAAAAGTTTTTCTCACTGAAGAATGCAGTGCAGTCATTCTAACAAGCTTACCAGAAAAGCTTAAGGATCCCGGAAGCTTTATGATACCATGCACATTAGAGGGTGCTTGTACCAAGACAGCTCTATGTGATCTTGGGGTAAGCATCAACCTAATCCCTGCATCCACTATCAGAAAGCTTGGCTTGACTGAAGAGGTCAAACCAACCCGGATCTGTCTTCAACTTGCTGATGGCTCCATTAAATATCCATGAGGCATAATTGAGGACATGATTGTCAAGGTTGGGCCATTTGCCTTCTCTACTGACTTTGTAGTGCTGGAAATGGAAGAGCACAAGAGTGCAACTCTCATTCTAGAAAGACCATTCCTAGCAACTGGACGAACCTTCATTGACGTCCAAAAAGGGGAGATAACCCTGAGAGTCAATGAGGATGAGTTTAAGTTGAATGTTGTCAAAGCTATGCAGCATCCAAACACATCAGAAGACTGCCTGAGCGTTGATATTATTGACTCCCTGGTGGAAGAGGTCAATATGACTGAGAGTCTCGAATCAGAGCTAGAGGACATTTTTAAAGATTTTCAGCCTGATCTGGAGGAACCAGAGGAAATAAAAAAACCTCTGAAAACTCCTCAGGAAGAGGAGAAACCTCCTAAACCCAAGCTCAAACCACTACCACCATCCCTGAAATATGCATTTCTGGGAGAAGGTGACACTTTTCCAGTGATCATAAGCTCTGCTTTAAATCCACAGGAAGAGAAAGCACTACTTCAAGTGCTAAGGACACACAAGGCAGCTCTTGGATGGTCCATAAGTGATCTTAAGGGCATCAACCCAACAAGATGCATGCACAAGATCCTATTGGAGGATGATGCTAAGCTAGTGGTTCAACCACAGAGGGGGCTAAATCCAGCCATGAAGGAGGTGGTACAGAAAGAGGTCACCAAGTTACTGGAGGATGGGATTATTTATTCTATTTCTGATAGCCCCTGGGTGAGCCCTGTCCAAGTTTTCCCCAAGAAGGGAGGCATGACAGTGGTTCATAATGAAAGAAATGAACTGGTTCCTGCAAGAATAGTTACAGGGTGGCGTATGTGTATTCATTACAGAAGACTTAATACAGCCACCAGGAATGATCACTTTCCTTTACCATTCATAGACCAGATGCTAGAAAGACTAGCAGGTCATGAATACTACTGTTTTTTGGATGGCTATTCAGGTTACAACCAAATTGCAGTAGATCCTCAAGACCAAGAGAAAACAGCATTCACATGTCCTTCTGGAGTGTTTGCCTACAGAAGGATGCCTTTTGGTCTGTGCAATGCACTTACAACCTCTCAGAGGTGCATTGATGCCAAGGCATCTTAGGCTAGTTTCACTAGCATTTTTCTGTTATTTTTAGTTGTTTTATGCATTTTCTTGAGCCTTAAGTAATCATTTGGGCCAAATAGTCATGCTTGTCTTAAATCATTCAAACATGAAGATTTTGATGCAAATTCCATGAGTTTTTAGTTATATTCCTTGAATGCTATGAATGGAAGAATTCTCATGAATTTTTGCAAGACTTTGATGCAATTGTTTGGATGATTTCAGGGAAGAAGAGGCTAGGCAAGGAAGCAACAAAATCAATAAAGGAAGCTTGAATATCACATGTGGAGTTTAAGTTCCAGTTTAAGCTTAAACTGGAACTTAAACTACCAAGCCATATAATGCTGGAATTGAAGTTTAACCTCCAGTTTAACCTTAAACTGGAGGTTAAACGCCAGAATGAAAAGTCTCACCAAAGAAGCATTCCAAGTTTAACCTCCAGTTTGACCTCAAACTGGAGGTTAAACGCCAGAATGATAATGCCACTCAGGAAGGAGTTCCACGTTTAACCTCCAGTTTAACCTTAAACTGGAGGTTAAACGCCAGAATGGGAAAAGCACCAGGGAGCCATTTCCACGTTTAAGCTCCAGTTTGACCTCAAACTGGAGCTTAAACGTGTTCGACCAAGAACTCTCCTCCAGGGTTGCTCTCTCCATTTCCACGTTTAAGCTCCAGTTTGACCTCAAACTGGAGCTTAAACGTGTTCGACCTCCAGGGCTACCTTTTCCATTTCCACGTTTAAGCTTCAGTTTAACCTTAAACTGAAGCTTAAACGTGTTATATGGAACAGCTTGACCATGCCTTCTTCAAACATAAATAACTTGAGCTACAAAACTCCAAATGAGGTGATTCAAAATGCATTGGAAAGAAGACATCTAGAGCTTTCCAAGCATATATGGCATGCATGGTGGATACTAAAAATTGAGGGAGAAAACAGCCCCGTAATGTGCATAGAAGAGCATAGTACCAACATGCAATCAGGCCAGCTGACCTCTTCACCTTCCATGGAGTATAACTCGAGTTGTAGAGATCCAATTGAGGTGCTTCCAGTTGCGTTAGAAAGCTGACATCCATAGCTTTCCAACGAGGTATAATAGTCTATATTTGGCATCAAATTGGCAAGATTGACAAGAGAACAAAGTGACGACTCAAGAAAGGGGGTGCAACATTTGAGTGTAGTTTAATGGATCATTATCCTTTTTGGATCAATTATGTCACTCAGCCCTTCAAGCAAGCAAGGCCCATCAACAACACCAAATCAAGGCCACAAGAATCATCTAGAATAGTTTATTTTCATTTGATTGTAATTTGCTTTGAATTTCATTTTCATTTTGTAATTTAGGGAGCCTATTTAAAGGCCTTAGTTTCTGCATTTGAAATGGGGGATTGAAGGGGAATCCAGCCCCTGATGGGGACCTTTGACTTTTTACTTTCACTTTTAGCTAGTTTTCCCTTTCTTTGTAATTGAATTCAGAGCTATGATTCACTAAACCCCCTTTCATTGGGTTAGGGAGCTCTATTGTAATTCAATGAATCAATAATAGTTTATCTTCTTCTTCAATCTTTTCTCTTGAATTTTGTTAGAAAGCTTCTCGATCTAATTCCATTGAGTAGTTGTCTTGGGAAAGAAACTACCCATACTTGGAATCCTTCGGAGCCTTGGGAAAGGAATGGAGGATTCATGCTAGAGAAGCTTTCTCACAGTGAATTGGATTGGGGTTTGGATGGATATTGTGACATGTAATCCTACCAAATTGTGGTTCATGAAACTGTGTGGTATAATCAGTGATCGAGCATCATCTCTTCTTATGAACATTTAAACCAAGGGATTGGGAATTTGTTTGTTTTTAGAGAGAATTGGTGAGCCAAGGGATTGGGATCCAATCATATAAGATTGCCAAGCAAAATTCAATGAATGCATTGGTTGAGGAAGAGATATACATGTTTTGATTCGGAGATTTCAATATCTCCTAAACCCAATGAATTCCCCATTTCTGATTTCCACTTTCTCTTTACATTCTGCAACTCCATTCTTGCAATCACCCCCATTCCCTTTTAATTTCAGCAATTTACATTCTGCTCTTTAATCCATGCAATTTAAGATTCCGCCATTTAATTTTCTTGTCATTTACTTTTCCCGCCAATTTTACATTCCGCAATTCTCATCCCAAATCTTGATTCCGCTCAACTAGAACACACTTCTAATCCGAATTGCTCACTCAACCAATCCTTGTGGGATTCGACCTCACTCTATTGTGAGTTTTTACTTGACGACGATAACCGGTGCACTTGCCGGAAGGAATTTTGCCGATCGTGCAATTTCCTAAATCGTAGCATAACAAGTTTATGTGCATCAAGTTTATGGCGCCGTTGCCGGGGATTGGTTTTCGATTGACAATTCTCAAATTGGAAGTTAACTAGATTGAGCAATTTTTCTTTTCTTTTGTTAATAGTTTTTGTTTCAGTTTATTACTGCTAATTTCTGCAAATTTTAATTTGTTTTCTTTGCTTATTCACTTGTTAGCATACTAACCACTAGCTGTTTGTGATATTGCCTCAATATGGAATTTCCACTATCTTTGGATGAGTATTGTTTGAGACTGAGCACATTGCAAAAAAGAAAGGAGTATCCATCATCTTTTGGTCAATCAAAATTCATGAGAAACTCTCCACCACCACAGAATGATTCATGTTATTATGCTCATGGTGGGTGGGAGTATCAGGAACAGGAAACGGGGTACTTCCCAGAGCCACAAAATGGTCAATGTTTTGGTGAATTTGATCACTACTCAAGTTGTGGCTGGGAAGATCAAAACCAAAGAGATTTCACTTATTCACACCCCATTCATCAAGGGCCATCACCTCTGAATTATCCAACCTCACCTCCTAGTTTTACATATCCAAATTCTTCATCACTTGAGCATTTCTCAGCACAAAATCCCTTCTCAAATTCATACAATTCATTCCACTACACACAAGAGTCATACCACTACCAACACTCCAACCAAAGACTCTATCAGCCCACACAAAACACATACTCCCAGCCACCATATCACAGCCAAGATAATCAACCTCATCAACCCAATCCGAACCAACAATTTCAAGATCAATTAAACAGGATAGAAGGAATGCTTGCAACTATGGGCAGAGATGTGGCCGATTTGAAAGGCTTTAAGGAAGAATTGATATCCAACTTACAAAATCAAGGTGCTGCCATTCAAAAGCTAGAAGCACAAATTGGATATCTATCAAAGCAAATCCCTACCCACAATTCTTCTAGTGATACCATGGCAAACCCAAGGGAGGAATCAGAAGAACAAGAAATGGAGAAAGTCAATCAAGGGAGATCACACTCCAATGAAACAGAGAGTTGCAAAGAGGAAGGGTTCATTGAACCACAAATTCAGGAAGCTTTTGATGAACAGGATACTCCAACTGTCCAACAACAACCAAGTTCTGAGATCAAGGATGTGAAGGCAGTAGAAACAAGCACCAAAATGAGGATTGTGACCGAGAAACAAAGGATCATATCCATGAAGAAGAGAAGGTCGAAGAACAATCCAACTCCTGAGCCAACAAGCAAGTTCACTCAAGCCAATCACAAGGGAAAGCTTGCTGGAAAGAAGCATTCACAACAAGGGGCACTAACTAGCTCCTTTATCCACTTGAAGTCATTCCTCTTAACAAACTGGAGGAAGAGGAAGAAAGTCAGGAACAGCATGTCAAGCTAATGACGTTAAAGAAGCGCTTGTTGGGAGGCAACCCAACCAAAGGTAGTTTTTCTTTTCTAGTTATTTCAATAAAAGAGTTAAGTAGATTTATCTGTATTGCAAGGAGCTAAGTTTGGTGTTGCACACCAAAACAATTCAAGGGTGAATGTGAGATTCTAAGTTTGGTGTTCCACCAAAAACTTCATTAAAAGCACATTTCTACCTCAGCATGACTAGTCACTAGCTCCAACCAATCAGGGAAACTACTTAAACAATAGTTTAATTTCTAGTTCATAGTTTCTTTTTCTAGTTCATAGTTATTTTCTTAATAAAAGCACATGAGGTTTTCTGCATATGATCCAAATTGCTGCATATGGCAAGGAACTAAGTTTGGTGTTCACACACCAATCTAAGTTCAGAGGCCTACAAACATCCATGCATACTAACCAATTCTCAAAGTGCTTGGGGAACAAGCAACTTCTAATAGCTTTGCAGGAAGACAATCAATCTCATGGAAGGAATATACATCATCATCAAAGAGAACACCAAGGCTAGGAAGGATGATGAACAACAAAGAAGATGATAAAAGGTTGTATTGTCACTTAATTGCTTGTACTTTGAATTGCTGACATTGGAAGTTTGCATGCACCCCTGCTTTAAGTTTGAGTCATTGCAGTTTTTGTTTGTCTGTTTGTTTAATTTCCAAATAAGTGATAGTCTAAGTGTTTGGATAAACTTCACTTGCTTAAATGTATGCTTGCCATGCTTGTTCTGTTTCAAAAAAAATAAAAGAAAAGTTTGAACAAAAGTAACTCAATTCCATTTAGTAAGAAATCAAATAAGATTAAGTGGTGGTATGCATGTTTGATTGAATAGTCAGCTCACTAAGAAATAAAGTTAGAATTGTCACTTTTAGTGGAAATTAGGATGCTGTCTATGGATCTTGATGAATAAATGTCTTTGGCCATGAAAAAGAAAGAAGAAGAAGAAGAAAAAGCCACTGAAAAAGGGCAACCAAAAAGCAAAAAAATTGAGAAATTAAGCTAGGCACCAATGGTTTGAACTTCTGAGACAAATGCCTGTGGTGTTTATGTATTAAGGATATGCTTGGATGAATAGGTTCTGAGGAGTGTTTCAACACTTGGTAACTTGAGTTAACTAACCCGGGATTATCAACCAAAAGTCCATTATCAAGAGCAACCTAAATACAAAACATTTAGTCACACAAAGAGGTGCTGGGCACCAATGTCTCAAGAAGAAATGTGAACTAAAATGCCTGTAGTGGATATGTGTAGTGCACTAATAAGAAAGAGAAAATGCCAAAGGCTTGAGCAACACATGACACTGAGCAACAAGGAGCAAATAAGCTCAAAGAAAAAGAAAAACAAAGAAAAGAAACTTGCCAAGGATATGTGAATAACAAGAGGCCATAAGCAGTGTTTTAGTGGAAACATAAAAAGTGACATTCTTACCTAAGAAACAATAAAGTGATGCTGCAACAACTTTCTGCATGAACACCCCATTAATCAATGTCAATTACTTACTGATATGGCTAATGAATTTACTTTCTGTTTCATTCTTTCTTCTCAATAATTCAGAACTTGCTTAGGGACAAGCAAGTATTAAGTTTGGTGTTGTGATGCCAAGGCATCTTAGGCTAGTTTCACTAGCATTTTTCTGTTATTTTTAGTTGTTTTATGCATTTTCTTGAGCCTTAAGTAATCATTTGGGCCAAATAGTCATGCTTGTCTTAAATCATTCAAACATGAAGATTTTGATGCAAATTCCATGAGTTTTTAGTTATATTCCTTGAATGCTATGAATGGAAGAATTCTCATGAATTTTTGCAAGACTTTGATGCAATTGTTTGGATGATTTCAGGGAAGAAGAGGCTAGGCAAGGAAGCAACAAAATCAATAAAGGAAGCTTGAATATCACATGTGGAGTTTAAGTTCCAGTTTAAGCTTAAACTGGAACTTAAACTACCAAGCCATATAATGCTGGAATTGAAGTTTAACCTCCAGTTTAACCTTAAACTGGAGGTTAAACGCCAGAATGAAAAGTCTCACCAAAGAAGCATTCCAAGTTTAACCTCCAGTTTGACCTCAAACTGGAGGTTAAACGCCAGAATGATAATGCCACTCAGGAAGGAGTTCCACGTTTAACCTCCAGTTTAACCTTAAACTAGAGGTTAAACGCCAGAATGGGAAAAGCACCAGGGAGCCATTTCCACGTTTAAGCTCCAGTTTGACCTCAAACTGGAGCTTAAACGTGTTCGACCAAGAACTCTCCTCCAGGGTTGCTCTCTCCATTTCCACGTTTAAGCTCCAGTTTGACCTCAAACTGGAGCTTAAACGTGTTCGACCTCCAGGGCTACCTTTTCCATTTCCACGTTTAAGCTTCAGTTTAACCTTAAACTGAAGCTTAAACGTGTTATATGGAACAGCTTGACCATGCCTTCTTCAAACATAAATAACTTGAGCTACAAAACTCCAAATGAGGTGATTCAAAATGCATTGGAAAGAAGACATCTAGAGCTTTCCAAGCATATATGGCATGCATGGTGGATACTAAAAATTGGGGGAGAAAACAGCCCCGTAATGTGCATAGAAGAGCATAGTACCAACATGCAATCAGGCCAGCTGACCTCTTCACCTTCCATGGAGTATAACTCGAGTTGTAGAGATCCAATTGAGGGGCTTCCAGTTGCGTTAGAAAGCTGACATCCATAGCTTTCCAACGAGGTATAATAGTCTATATTTGGCATCAAATTGGCAAGATTGACAAGAGAACAAAGTGACGACTCAAGAAAGGGGGTGCAACATTTGAGTGTAGTTTAATGGATCATTATCCTTTTTGGATCAATTATGTCACTCAGCCCTTCAAGCAAGCAAGGCCCATCAACAACACCAAATCAAGGCCACAAGAACCATCTAGAATAGTTTATTTTCATTTGATTGTAATTTGCTTTGAATTTCATTTTCATTTTGTAATTTAGGGAGCCTATTTAAAGGCCTTAGTTTCTGCATTTGAAATGGGGGATTGAAGGGGAATCCAGCCCCTGATGGGGACCTTTGACTTTTTACTTTCACTTTTAGCTAGTTTTCCCTTTCTTTGTAATTGAATTCAGAGCTATGATTCACTAAACCCCCTTTCATTGGGTTAGGGAGCTCTATTGTAATTCAATGAATCAATAATAGTTTATCTTCTTCTTCAATCTTTTCTCTTGAATTTTGTTAGAAAGCTTCTCGATCTAATTCCATTGAGTAGTTGTCTTGGGAAAGAAACTACCCATACTTGGAATCCTTCGGAGCCTTGGGAAAGGAATGGAGGATTCATGCTAGAGAAGCTTTCTCACAGTGAATTGGATTGGGGTTTGGATGGATATTGTGACATGTAATCCTACCAAATTGTGGTTCATGAAACTGTGTGGTATAATCAGTGATCGAGCATCATCTCTTCTTATGAACATTTAAACCAAGGGATTGGGAATTTGTTTGTTTTTAGAGAGAATTGGTGAGCCAAGGGATTGGGATCCAATCATATAAGATTGCCAAGCAAAATTCAATGAATGCATTGGTTGAGGAAGAGATATACATGTTTTGATTCGGAGATTTCAATATCTCCTAAACCCAATGAATTCCCCATTTCTGATTTCCACTTTCTCTTTACATTCTGCAACTCCATTCTTGCAATCACCCCCATTCCCTTTTAATTTCAGCAATTTACATTCTGCTCTTTAATCCATGCAATTTAAGATTCCGCCATTTAATTTTCTTGTCATTTACTTTTCCCGCCAATTTTACATTCCGCAATTCTCATCCCAAATCTTGATTCCGCTCAACTAGAACACACTTCTAATCCGAATTGCTCACTCAACCAATCCTTGTGGGATTCGACCTCACTCTATTGTGAGTTTTTACTTGACGACGATAACCGGTGCACTTGCCCGAAGGAATTTTGCCGATCGTGCAATTTCCTAAATCGTAGCATAACAAGTTTATGTGCATCATGCATGCTCTCTATCTTCTCTGATATGGTAGAAAAATTTTTGGAAGTCTTCATGGATGACTTTTCAGTCTTTGGAGACTCATTCAGCTCCTGCCTTAACCATTTAGCACTTGTTCTGAAAAGATGCCAAGAGACCAACCTAGTTTTAAACTGGGAAAAATGTCACTTTATGGTGACGGAAGGGATTGTCCTTGGGCATAAAATTTCAAACAAGGGAATAGAGGTGGATCAAGCTAAAGTTGAAGCAATTGAAAAATTACCACCACCCACCAATGTTAAGGCAATTAGAAGCTTTCTGGGGCATGCAGGATTCTATAGGAGGTTTATAAAGGATTTTTCAAAAATTGCAAAACCTCTGAGTAATCTACTAGCTGCTGACACGCCATTTGTGTTTGACACAGAGTGTCTGCAGACGTTTGAAACTCTGAAAGCTAAGCTGGTCACAGCACCAGTTATATCTGTACCAGATTGGACATTACCATTCGCACTAATGTGTGATGCCAGTGACCATGCCATTGGTGCAGTATTGGGACAGAGGCATAACAAGATTTTGCATGTTATTTATTATGCTAGCCGTGTTTTAAATGATGCACAGAAAAATTACACAACCACATAAAAAGAGCTGTATGTAGTGGTTTATGCCATTGACAAGTTTAGATCATACTTAGTAGGATCAAAAGTGATTGTGTACACTGACCATACTGCTCTTAAATATCTACTCACAAAGTAAGATTCAAAGCCCAGGCTCATAAGATGGGTGTTGCTTCTGCAAGAGTTTGATATAGAAATAAGAGACAAAAAAGGGATAGAGAATCAAGTAGCTGATCACCTGTCCCGGATAGAACCAGTAGCAGGAGCATCCCTCCCTCCTACTGAGATCTCTGAAACCTTTCCGGATGAGAAATTGTTTGCTATTCAGGAAGCTCGGTTTACAGACATTGCAAACTATAAGACTCAAGGTTCTCCTTCTGTAACCATGGAGAGGAAGCATGAAAAGCTTCTCTCAATATAGAGTCAAACAAAACTCCCACATTCAAACTCTAAGTTTGGTGTTGGGAGGCCAAAACCAAACTCTAAGTTTGTTTGTTAAGAGGCCCCAACCCTGCTCTGATTATCTGTGAGGCTCCATGAGAGCTCACTGTCAAGCTATTGACATTAAAGAAGCGTTTGTTGGGAGGCAACCCAATGTTATTTAATTATATCTATTTATTTTCCATTGCTATTTTATGTTTTCTTTAGGTTGATGATCATGTGAAGTCACAAAAACAACTGAAAAAATCAAAAACAGAATGAAAAATAGTATTAAAAATAGCTTACCCTGGAGGAAGAGGTTAATGGCATTTAAACGCCAGTAGGAAGCATCAGACTGGCGTTTAACGCTAGAAAAAAGCATCAAGCTGGCGTTAAACGCCATAAACAAGCACCAGACTGGCTTTTAACGCCAAGAAAAGGGCAAAAGCTGGCGTTTAACGCAGAAACAAGCAGCAGTCTGACGTTAAATGCCAGGATTGCACTCTAAGGGCGTTTTGCACGCCTCAATGGAGCAGGGATGCTAAGTCCTTGACCCTTCAAGATCTGTGGATCCCACAGGCTCCCCACCTACACCACTTATTCTTCTCTCCTCTTCACACCTTTCCATAACACTCTTCACCACTCACATCCATCCATCATCAACCCCTCATACACACTATCACCCTCCCTTAGACGAACCCACCACACATATCCATCTCCTCCTTTCTTTCTTCTTTTGCTCGAGGACGAGTAAACATTTTAAGTTTGGTGTGGAAAAAGTCCCGCTTTTTAATTTTCCATAACCATATGGCACCTTCCATGAGATTAGAGAAGATCAAAGAGATATGAGAGAGGAGTAACAAAGTCAAGGAAGAGACGTAGAGGAGATCAAGAGCACCATTGGTTCTTCAAGAGGAAGAAGACGCCACCCTTACTAAGGTGGACCCGTTCCTTAATCCCCCTGTCTAATTATTTTTTTCTGTTTTCGTTCTCTATGCTTTATGTTTATTTATGTTTGTGTCTGTACTACATGATCATTAGTGTCTAGTGTCTATGCCTTAAAGCTATGAATGTCCTATGAATTCATCACCTTTCTTAAATGAAAAATGTCTTTAATCACAAAAGAACAAGAATTACATGATTTCGAATTCATCCTTGAAATTAGTTTAATTATTTTGATGTGGTGACAATACTTTTTGTTTCTCTGAATGAATGTTTTAACAGTACATATTTTTGAATTTGTTGTTTATGAATGTTAAAATTGTTGGCTCTTGAAAGAATAATGAAAAAGGAGAAATGTTATTTGATAATCTGAAAAATCATAAAATTGATTCTTGAAGCAAGAAAAAGCAGTGAAAAGCAAAAGCTTGTGAAAAAAATGGCGAAAAAAAGAAAAAAAAAGCAAGCAGAAAAAGCCAAGAGCTCTTTAAACCAAAAGGCAAGAGCAAAAAGCTAGTAACCCTTTAAACTAAAAGGCAAGGGTAAAAAGGATCTAAGTTTTTGAGTATCAGTGGATAGGAGGGCCCACAGGAATAAAATCCTGGCCTAAGCAGCTAAACCAAGCTGTCCCTAACCATGTGCTTGTGGCGTGAAGGTGTCAAGTGAAAATCTTGAGACTGAGCGGTTAAAGTCATGATCCAAAGCAAAAAGAGTGTGCTTAAGAACCCTGGACACCTCTAATTGGGGACTCTAGCAAAGCTGAGTCGCAATCTGAAAAGGTTCACCCAATTATGTGTCTGTGGCATTTATGTATCTGGTGGTAATACTGGAAAACAAAGTGCTTAGGGCCACGGCCAAGACTCATAAAGTAGCTGTGTTCAAGAATCAACACTGAACTAGGAGAATCAATAACACTATCTGGATTCTGAGTTCTTATAGATGCCAACCATTCTGAACTTCAAAGGATAAAGTGAGATGCCAAAACTATTCAGAGGCAAAAAGCTACTAGTCCCACTCATCTAATTGGAGCTAAGTTTCATTGATATTTTGGAATTTATGGTTTATTCTCCTCTTTTTATCCTATTTGATTTTTAGTTGCTTGGGGACAAGCAACAATTTAAGTTTGGTGTTGTGATGAGCGGATAATTTATACGCTTTTTGGCATTGTTTTTACATAGTTTTTAGTATGTTTTAGTTAGTTTTTATTATATTTTTGTTAGTTTTTAAATAAAAATAATATTTCTAGACTTTACTATTAGTTTGTGTGCTTTTCTGTGATTTTAGGTATTTTCTGGCTGAAATTGAGGGACCTGAGCAAAAATCTGATTCAAGCTGAAGAAGGACTGCAGATGTTGTTGGATTCTGACCTCCTTACACTCAAAATGGATTTTCTTAAGCTATAGGAGTCGTACCGGCGCGCTCTTAATTGCATTGGAAAGTAGACATCTAGGGCTTTCCAGCAATATATAATAGTCCATACTTTGCTCCAAGATAAAATGATGAACGCCAGTTCCATGTTGCATTCTGGCGTTAAACGCGAGAAACAGGTTACAAGTTGGAGTTAAACGCCCAAAACAGGCTACAACTTGGCGTTTCACTCCAGAAATAGCCTAGCCACGTGTAAAGCTCAAGTCTCAGCCCAGCACACACCAAGTGGGCCTTAGCTAATATGTTTTTACCACTCCCTAAGTGTTTTATGAAGGTAATTATGAGATTCTGCGCTTAAAGTTGTCTTTCTAAAGCTTTTACAGAAAACTGCCTTTTCCGCATTATTTTATTATTTTTATTAAAATATTATTTTTAATTAAATATTATTATTTAATATTTTATTATTATTTATTATTTTATCATTAAATTTTCGAAAATTAACTTACTTTTACTTTTAACCTTTAAAATTCACTTTTTACCACCCGTAACTTTTAATATTTCTACTTTTAGCATCCTAACTTCCAGAAATTACCATATAACCCCTCAAACACCAAATTAATTAATTCCTTGCCCTTTTATGAATCAAAAAGGTGTTCTTCATTTTTCTTCATCACACTCAAAGTGTTCTTCATGTTCTTCATAAATTCTTCAGATTCATTCTCTGTTTTTACCCGTTTTTCAGTCTTTTCAGCAACCGATTTTTACTATAATTCATAATAAATTAGCAGCCACTAAAACCCCATATTTTCTACATGATTTCAACACAAATTGAACCTCAATTTAAGCTTAGGGTTTCGTTTTTCCAGCTGCCCAAGAACATGAACTTTAAAGCTTGAATTTCATCAAATTTCATCAAAATTTCACCAAATTTTCACCAAGAATCAATCATATATGCAACCAATTTTTAGCACATCCAATTTATACAACATTCACACAACTCAAACACAAATAATCAAGATTAATTTCGTGACACCCTACCTGGTTTTGCTGCTCCTAATTCTGTTAGACTTTCAGGTGGTCCTTAAGCACTTTTTCCTCCTAAATCACATCAAGAACAACTTTAAATCCAAAAACTCTCAACTGACCAAATCTCACTCAGTATGTTAGAAAGAGATATCTCACCTTAGACTTGCTGGAAATTCACGTTTCTTGGCCCTCAAGTCAAGTTAAGCATGATTCCTAAGGAAGAACATCAAGAAAACACATGTTTTGCATGGTTTTCCTTGAAAACCGAATTGAAATGGGAGGGAGACAGCCATCTCACCTTATTTCCATCCTTGATAAGTTACATGGTTATGTAGAGGAAGAAGAGAGGATCATTTTGGTGAAATCGGAGTTTTGATTTGAGTTTTAGTTCAGAAGAAATCAAGCTTTGAAGATTAAGTGTTCATGAAAGTTTCTCTCTTTTCTCTCTTGTTATTTTCGGCCAAAATGATGAAATGAGACAGCCTTGGAGGTCTTGGGAGTGTAAGGTGAGTTGTGATTGGTTGGCTTGGAGGTGGATTAAAATAATATTAAAATATCTCAGGTGTATAACTACTAAAACTAGATGTATCGGAACACTTGCAAAAACATCTCTAAAAATTATTTTCTGAGCTACTAGCATAAATGACACTAGTAACATATTTATTATGAGAATAAAACATGAATAATGAGGCCTTAGCATTGCTAAAGTCATCAGAGAGTGCTGGTGCTAAGCTGCACCAGTAAATTGTGAACCCGGTTAAACCGGTTTTCTGTTTTTAACTAAAACTGATCAGGTAACCTTATAATATCATTCAAGAAGCTTCTAATACTAATATAATAATAGTATCATCCTATTATCTCTCTTCTCTCATAAATCAGGTCCGGTTTGTCAAACTGAGACTATTTACGAAAATCAGAATCAAAACTGCCAACCGATACAGTTCAAAAACTAGGTTCTTCGTGACCGCGTTATCGAGCTTGCCTCAGAAAAGGTTCTAGCTTAAGGATGACATAACGACAATGAGTATCGAGATACTTGTTGATATAGAAGAGGTGTTCTCTTTACTGATCTTCCGGAGAAATCCGTGCCTTTAGAAAAGATCTCGCGTACTCGAAAATCAGGGTTGTTACATTCTACTCTCCTAAAAGAAAATTTTTCTCTCAAAATTTCAGCCACATGCAGAATCCATCTTCAAGCAGTCTATTTCCTTCAAGCTATCCTAACGAAGATATCAGTTCGTTCCTTACAGCATCTAAATATCACATAGCCATGGCTATGGATATCATAACAGCTATAAGAATAGTTGTGCCTCTCACGAATTTGTCGTTTGGAACTCGATTAAACCATGCCTATTCATAGTCATTGAGGTCTTATCCGTACCAAACAATCAACATTAAGGTGATCAATCTTAATGTCTCAAGTTAAGCATGAACATTCCCAAAATGAGCACTCATAGACATTCATGCCAAATGTATCTTAAAGATACCCTAACGGCATGAGACACACAAGCAGAGTATGCAATGAAGCATAGTC
Source organism: Arachis ipaensis (assembly GCF_059453495.1). Classification (NCBI taxonomy): domain Eukaryota; kingdom Viridiplantae; phylum Streptophyta; class Magnoliopsida; order Fabales; family Fabaceae; genus Arachis; species Arachis ipaensis. The sequence continues at coordinate 99,108,828 of NC_142436.1, read as the reverse complement.
AGTCCACTCTCCAGGCTCTACTGGGAACGAACTGCTCTGATACCAAATTTGTAACAACCCAATTTCTGGTACGTCATGATCATGCTAGAAATTGAGCGCTACCAACTTGTCTTCCTAATTATTATCTATTATTTATCATATGAGCCTGATTCGTTGTTAAAAACGTAGTTAATTTGCGAGGTACTTTTTTTTAAAACGCTTGGATTAACAAACAGTATCATTCATATTTAATTCACAAATAATAACAGATAAAATAATTATAAACAACCACACATAAATACATCTCAAGTAGTTAACAACATTCAGTGATTCAGCCTTTATTAGAGTATATAGTTTTAGTTAGAACACCCCTAGATATAGCTAGATAATAACTATATACATATATATACATACAACATCCCAAGCCCTGACCTGCTCAAGAAGTCCCTAAGCTGGCGCCCAGGCTAGCCCAGACTCTATACTCACCTAGTCCGTCTAAACTACTATGTCTTCAAAACTCAAGTCAGGTGGAACGTCATCAAAAGGTGGAAGGTCTTCTACTATTCCTCTGCACGATCTTATGTCATCAAAGAGCGTCTCTCAAGTACTTCATCGAGTGGCCACATAACAGCAACATCATACGGAGGACTTAGGCTAAAATTTGTAGATAAGCAGGGTGCAGACATTGGCTGGCTTCACATTATATACATATAAATAGGTAACAGAGTTCACTCTAGACTCAGAAGACTACCTAGAGCGGAATCCTCTTTGCAGAACAGTCATCGGCAAATACGGAAGGGTACTCATGCTTCCATCTGAAGGGGGAAGGGAGAGAGAAGGGGTAAGAACTGGGGAGTTCTTAGTAGGGTCGGGGTTATTAGTTACGTTCATTTACTTGGGGTCGATTAGCAAACAAATAACATAATATAGCGAAGCAGTAAACAGAAGATAAAGATAGAAAGAGAAAGTAGAGGCAATAGAAAGTAGAACACAAACAAAAGAATACAATAAAACACAGAAATAGTATGCAAGCAGACAAACATAAAGAAATAAACCACACACAGAAAGGAATGCAACAGAGAATGATGCGCAGACAAGAATGATGCATGTCTATCCCTAGTGCAGGTAATGAGCTCATCTGTCGGTTACTAACCCGCTCCCGACGTTATCCAGCAACCTCTGTCTGGATAAGGCTTTCCTATTGGCTATACCCCTGTGTACAGGAAATAACCCCTCTGCCACCATAGGGTCCACTGCACGCAGGAAATAACACATCTGCCACTGCAGGGATGTAAGCCGACACACCTTCTGTATACAGGAAATAACCCCTCTGCCACTACAGAAATGGAACAGGTGGTCACGGTACTTCTGTAGCAGGAAATAACCCCTCTGCCTTACAGAAATAAAATATGGATCTGTACCGCAGGAAAGCGTTCTCAGTGATCACACCATTATCTATCTGACTGCCTCTCTGCAGCAGATGATTATACAAGTATATCTGGAGTTGCCTTAATGCAACAAATGAATAAACACATCTCTTGGGTCTACAGAAATAACACCTCTGTAAGTGAACTTCGGCTTACAGAAATAGCGCCCCTGTAAGTGAACTTCGGCTTACAGGTATCACAACTCTCTGTAGGTAAACTTCGGCCTACAGGAGCAACACCCTGAGATACACAATTGATATTCACTGCAGGTGAACTTCGGCCTACAGGAATAACAACTCACTGTAGGTGAACTTGGGCCTAGAGGACCTCTAGGGCCAATGGAAAAGTAGCAGATGAACATCCAACCGAACATCATGCTACAAGGCTTAACTCTTTGTTCTTATACTCTTCTCTTTATATCTCTTTACTCTGTTCTGGTTTCTCTTTTCTCTGTATCTCTTTACTCTGTTTTAATTACTCTGTTATCTGTATCCCTTTTCTCTTCTCTGATTACTCTTTTCATCTGTATCTATATTATTCTTTTTCTCTTTATCTCTTTACTTTACTCTGGTTACTCTGTTCTCTGTGTTACTTTATTCTGCTCTGATTTCTCTGCTTAACTTGTGTATTTAAAGCTTATGTAAATTTCGGTATGAATAGTTAGTCTGTCCCAAGTATAGGTTCATTAAGTCTATACTGAAACAATTTAACTTTTCATATAATACCTAACCCTAGTCACGACTCAAGTACTAACTAAGTTGCCCTAGTTCGTTCACTAGTCTCTGTCTGTTTTTCTGTCATTAAAACTTTACAGACTTTTCTTTAGTTTTTATCCTTTCTTTAACTTTATATCTTTCCTTTATCTTTGCCTCACTAATATGTTTTTACCACTCCCTAAGTGTTTTATGAAGGTAATTATGAGATTCTGCGCTTAAAGTTGTCTTTCTAAAGCTTTTACAGAAAACTGCCTTTTCCGCATTATTTTATTATTTTTATTAAAATATTATTTTTAATTAAATATTATTATTTAATATTTTATTATTATTTATGATTTTATCATTAATCTTTCGAAAATTAACTTACTTTTACTTTTAACCTTTAAAATTCACTTTTTACCACCCGTAACTTTTAATATTTCTACTTTTACCATCCTAACTTCCAGAAATTACCATATAACCCCTCAAACACCAAATTAATTACTTCCTTTCCCTTTTATGAATAAAAAAAGTGTTCTTCATTATTCTTCATCACACTCAAAGTGTTCTTCATGTTCTTCATAAATTCTTCAGATTCCTTCTCTGTTTTTACCCGTTTTTCAGTCTTTTCAGCAACCTATTTTTACTATAATTCATAATAAATTAGCAGCCACTAAAACCCCATATTTTCTACATGATTTCAACACAAATTGAACCTCAATTTAAGCTTAGGGTTTCGTTTTTCCAGCTGCCCAAGAACATGAACTTTAAAGCTTGAATTTCATCAAATTTTATCAAAAATTCACCAAATTTTCACCAAGAATCAATCATATATGCAACCAATTTTTAGCACAGCCAATTTATACAACATTCACACAACTCAAACACAAATAATCAAGATTAATTTCGTGACACCCTACCTGGTTTTGCTGCTCCTAATTCGGTTAGACTTTCAGGTGGTCCTTAAGCACTTTTTCCTCCTAAATCACATCAAGAACAACTTTAAATCCAAAAACTATCAACTGACCAAATCTCACTCAGTATGTTAGGAAGAGATATCTCACCTTAGACTTGCTTGAAATTCACGTTTCTTGGCCCTCAAGTCAAGTTAAGCATGATTCCTAAGGAAGAACATCAAGAAAACACATGTTTTGCACGGTTTTCCTTGAAAACCAAATTGAAATGGGAGGGAGACATCCATCTCACCTTATTTCCATCCTTGATAAGTTACATGGTTATGTAGAGGAAGAAGAGAGGATCATTTTGGTGAAATCGGAGTTTTGATTTGAGTTTTTGTTCAGAAGAAATCAAGCTTTGAAGATTAAGTGTTCATGAAAGTTTCTCTCTTTTCTCTCTTGTTATTTTCGGCCAAAATGATGAAATGAGACAGCCTTGGAGGTCTTGGGGGTGTAAGGTGAGTTGTGATTGGTTGGCTTGGAGGTGGATTAAAATAATATTAAAATATCTCAGGTGTATAACTACTAAAACTAGATGTATCGGAACACTTGCAAAAACATCTCTAAAAATTATTTTCTAAGATACTAGCATAAATGACACTAGTAACATATTTATTATGAGAATAAAACATGAATAATGAGGCCTTAACATTGCTAAAGTCATCAGAGAGTGCTGGTGCTAAGCTGCACCAGTAAATTGTGAACCCGGTTAAACCGGTTTTCTGTTTTTAAATAAAACTGATCAGGTAACCTTATAATATCATTCAAGAAGCTTCTAATACTAATATAATGATAATATCATCCTATTATCTCTCTTCTCTCATAAATCGGGTCCGGTTTGTCAAACTGAGACTATTTACGAAAATCAGAATCAAAACTGCCAACTGATACAGTTCATAAACTAGGTTCTTCGTGACCGCGTTATCGAGCTTGCCTCAGAAAAGGTTCTAGCTTAAGGATGACATAATGACAATGAGTATCGAGATACTTGTTGATATAGAAGAGGTGTTCTCTTTACTGATCTTCCGGAGAAATCCGTGCCTTTAGAAAAGATCTCGCGTACTCGAAAATTAGTGTTGTTACATTCTACCCTCCTAAAAGAAAATTTTGCTCTCAAAATTTTAGCCACATGCAGAATCCATCTTCAAGCAGTCTATTTCCTTCAAGCTATCCTGACGAAGATATCAGTTCGTTCCTTACAGCATCTAAATATCACATAGCCATGGCTATGAAGATCATAACAGCTATAAGAATAGTTGTGCCTCTCACGAATTTGTCGTTCGGAACTCGATTAAACCATGCCTTTTCATAGTCATTGAGGTCTTATCCGTACCAAACAATCAACATTAAGGTGATCAATCTTAATGTCTCAAGTTAAGCATGAACATTCCCAAAATGAGCACTCATAGACATTCATGCCAAATGTATCTTAAAGATACCCTAACGGCATGAGACACACAAGCAGAGTATGCAATGAAGCATAGTCAGTCCACTCCCCAGGCTCTACTGGGAACAAACTGCTCTGATACCAAATTTGTAATGACCCAATTTCTGATACGTCATGATCATACTAGAAACTGAGCGCTACCAACTTGTCTTCCTAATTATTATCTATTATTTATCATATGAGCCTGATTCGTTGTTGAAAACGTAGTTAATTTGTGAGGTACTTTTTTTTTAAAACGCTTGGATTAACAAACAGTATCATTCATATTTAATTCACAAATAATAACAGATAAAATAATTATAAACAACCACACATAAATACATCTCAAGTAGTTAACAACATTCAGTGATTCAGCCTTTATTATAGTATATAGTTTTAGTTAGAACACCCCTAGATATAGCTAGATAATAACTATATACATATATATACATACAACATCCCAAGCCCTGACCTGTTCAAGAAGTCCCTAAGCTGGCGCCCAGGCTAGCCTAGACTCTATACTCACCTAGTCCCTCTAAACTACTAAAGCGAAGGAAAGTACATTCTAGGTCTTCAAAACTCAAGTCAGGTGGAACGTCATCAAAAGGTGGAAGGTCGTTTACTATTCCTCTGCACGATCTTATGTCATCAAAGAGCGTCTCTCAAGTACTTCATCGAGTGGCCACAAAACAGCAACATCGTACGGAGGACTTAGGCTAAAGTTTGTAGATAAGCAGGGTGCAGACATTGGCTGGCCTCATATTATATACATTTAAACAGGTAACAGAGTTCACTCTAGACTCAGAAGACTACCTAGAGCGGAATCCTCTTTGCAGAACAGTCATCGGCAAATATGGAAGGGTACTCATGCTTCCATCTGAAGGTGGAAGGGAGAGAGAAGGGGTAAGAACTGGGGAGTTCTTAGTAGGGTCGGGGTTATTAGTTACGTTCATTTACTTGGGGTCGATTAGCAGACAAATAACATAATATAGCGAAGCAGTAAACAGAAGATAAAGATAGAAAGAGAAAGTAGAGACAATAGAAAGTAGAACACAAACAAAAGAATACAATAAAACACAGAAATAGTATGCAAGCAGACAAACATAAACAGGTAAACCACACACAGAAAGGAATGCAACAGAGAATGATGCGCAGACAAGAATGATGCATGTCTAGCCCTAGTGCAGGTAATGAGCTCATCTGTCGGTTACTAACCCGCTCCCGACGTTATCCAGCAACCTCTGTCTGGATAAGGCTTTCCTATTGGCTATACCCCTGTGTACAGGAAATAACCCCTCTGCCACCACAGGGTCCACTGCACACAGGAAATAACACATCTGCCACTGCAGGGATGTAAGCCGACACACCTTCTGTATACAGGAAATAACCACTCTGCCACTACAGAAATGAAAAAGGTGGTCACGGTACTTCTGTAGCAGGAAATAACCCCTCTACCTTACAGAAATAAAATATGGATCTGTACCGCAGGAAAGCGTTCTCAGTGATCACACCATTATCTATCTGACTGCCTCTCTGCAGCAGATGATTATACAAGTATATCTGGAGTTGCCTTAATGCAACAAATGAATAAACACATCTCTTGGGCCTAATGAAATAACACCTCTGTAAGTGAACTTCGGCTTACAGAAATAGCGCCCCTGTAAGTGAACTTCGGCTTACAGGTATCACAACTCTCTGTAGGTAAACTTCGGCCTACAGGTGCAATACCCTGAGATACACAATTGATATTCACTGCAGGTGAACTTCGGCCTACAGGAATAACAACTCACTGTAGGTGAACTTGGGCCTACAGGACCTCTAGGGCGAATGGAAAAGCAGCAGATGAACATCCAACCGAACATCATGCTACAAGGCTTAACTCTTTATTCTTATACTCTTCTCTTTATATCTCTTTACTCTGTTCTGGTTTCTCTTTTCTCTGTATCTCTTTACTCTGTTTTAATTACTCTGTTATCTGTATCCCTTTTCTCTTCTCTGATTACTCTTTTCATCTGTATCTATATTATTCTTTTTCTCTTTATCTCTTTACTTTACTCTGGTTACTCTGTTCTGTGTTACTTTATTCTGCTCTGATTTCTCTGCTTAACTTGTGTATTTAAAGCTTATGTAAATTTCGGTATGAATAGCTAGTCTATCCCAAGTATAGGTTCATTAAGTCTATACTGAAACAATTTAACTTTTCATATAATACCTAACCCTAGTCACGACTCAAGTACTAACTAAGTTGCCCTAGTTCGTTCACTAGTCTCTGTCTGTTTTTCTGTCATTAAAACTTTACAGACTTTTCTTTAGTTTTTATCCTTTCTTTAACTTTATATCTTTCCTTTATCTTTGCCTCACTGATATGTTTTTACCACTCCCTAAGTGTTTTATGAAGGTAATTATGAGATTCTGCGCTTAAAGTTGTCTTTCTAAAGCTTTTACGAAAAACTGCCTTTTCCGCATTATTTTATTATTTTTATTAAAATATTATTTTTAATTAAATATTATTATTTAATATTTTATTATTATTTATTATTTTATCATTAAATTTTCAAAAATTAACTTACTTTTACTTTTAACCTTTAAAATTCACTTTTCACCACCCGTAACTTTTAATATTTCTACTTTTACCATCCTAACTTCTAGAAATTACCATATAACCCCTCAAACACCAAATTAATTACTTCCTTGCCCTTTTATGAATCAAAAAGGTGTTCTTCATTGTTCTTCATCACACTCAAAGTGTTCTTCATGTTCTTCATAAATTCTTCAGATTCCTTCTCTGGTTTTACCCGTTTTTCAGTCTTTTCAGCAACCGATTTTTACTATAATTCATATTAAATTAGCAGCCACTAAAACCCCATATTTTCTACATGATTTCAACACAAATTGAACCTCAATTTAAGCTTAGGGTTTCGTTTTTTCCAGCTGCCCAAGTACATCAACTTTAAAGCTTGAATTTCATCAAATTTCATCAAAATTTCACCAAATTTTCACCAAGAATCAATCATATATGCAACCAATTTTTAGCACAGCCAATTTATACAACATTCACACAACTCAAACACAAATAATCAAGATTAATTTCGTGACACCCTACCTGGTTTTGCTGCTCCTAATTCGGTTAGACTTTCAGGTGGTCCTTAAGCACTTTTTCCTCCTAAATCACATCAAGAACAACTTTAAATCCAAAAACTCTCAACTGACCGAATCTCACTCAGTATGTTTGGAAGAGATATATCACCTTAGACTTGCTGGAAATTCACGTTTCTTGACCCTCAAGTCAAGTTAAGCATGATTCCTAAGGAAGAACATCAACAAAACACATGTTTTGAATGGTTTTCCTTGAAAACCGAATTGAAATGGGAGGAAGACAGCCATCTCACCTTATTTCCATCCTTGATAAGTTACATGGTTATGTAGAGGAAGAAGAGAGGATCATTTTGGTGAAATCGGAGTTTTGATTTGAGTTTTAGTTTAGAAGAAATCAAGCTTTGAAGATTAAGTGTTCATGAAAGTTTCTCTCTTTTCTCTCTTGTTATTTTCGGCCAAAATGATGAAATGAGACAGCCTTGGAGGTCTTGGGGGTGTAAGGTGAGTTGTGATTGGTTGGCTTGGAGGTGGATTAAAATAATATTAAAATATCTCAGGTGTATAACTACTAAAACTAGATGTATCGGAACACTTGCAAAAACATCTCTAAAAATTATTTTCTGAGCTACTAGCATAAATGACACTAGTAACATATTTATTATGAGAATAAAACATGAATAATGAGGCCTTAGCATTGCTAAAGTCATCAGAGAGTGCTGGTGCTAAGCTGCACCAGTAAATTGTGAACCCGGTTAAATCGGTTTTCTGTTTTTAACTAAAACTGATCAGGTAACCTTATAATATCATTCAAGAAGCTTCTAATACTAATATAATAATAGTATCATCCTATTATCTCTCTTCTCTCATAAATCGGGTCCGGTTTGTCAAACTGAGACTAGTTACGAAAATCAGAATCAAAACTGCCAACCGTACAGTTCAAAAACTAGGTTCTTCGTGACCGCGTTATCGAGCTTGCCTCAGAAAAGGTTCTAGCTTAAGGATGACATAATGACAATGAGTATCGAGATACTTGTTGATATAGAAGAGGTGTTCTCTTTACTGATCTTCCGGAGAAATCCGTGCCTTTAGAAAAGATCTCGCGTACTCGAAAATTAGGGTTGTTACAACCAATATGTAGCTATTAGAGTAGGAGGTTGGGAAGGGTCCCATGAAATCAATCCCCCATACATCAAATAGCTCCAACTCTAGTATGAATTGCTGTGGCATCTCATTTCTCTTGGTTTGATTACCAGCTCTTTGGCATTCATCACACCTTGACACCATTTCCTTGGTATCCTTAAACATTGTTGGCCAGTAAAATCCGGATTGAAACACTTTTGCTGCTGTCCTTTCTCCGCTGAAGTGTCCTCCATATGCGGATCCATGGCACTACCATAACACTTTCTACCCTTCCTCATGGGGTATACACCTTCTTAGGATTCCGTCAGCATACTTTTTGAACAAATAAGGATCGTCCCAGATGTAGTGTTTGGCATCCTTAATTAGCTTCCTCCTTATGTGCCTATTAATGTTGGTTGGTAGTTCCCCAATAGCCTTGAAGTTGGCTATGTCTGCAAACCAAGGGGCTACTTGAATCATCATCAATTGTTCATCAGGGAAGCTTTCATTGACTGCTACTTGCTGCATCTATTCTTCTTGTGGGATCCTTGAGAGGTGGTCAGCTACCTTGTTCTCTGCTCTGCTCCTATCTTTAATCTCAATATCAAATTCTTGGAGCAACAAGATCCACTTTATTAGTCTGGGCTTAGATTCTTGTTTGGTAAGCAAGTATTTGAGTGCTGCATGATCAGTGAACACAATTACTTTTGAGCTAATAAGATATGATCTAAACTTGTCAAAAGCAAAAACTATGGCTAAAAGTTCTTTCTCCGTGGTGGTATAGTTCCTTTGATTATTATTAAGAACCTTGCTAGCATAGTAAATAACATGTACTAGCTTGTCTTTCCTCTGTCCTAGAACAGCACCAACAGTAAAATCAGATGCATCACACATTAGTTCAAAGGGGAGATCCTAGCTTGGTGGTGCTATAATAGGTGCAGAGGAGAGTTTCTTCTTAAGTTCATCAAAGGCTACCATGCACTCTCTATCAAAAACAAAGGGAGTATTTGAGACAAGTAGGTTGCTAAAGGGTTTTGAAATCTTTGAAAAATCTTTGATAAACCTCCTATAGAATCCAGCGTGTCCCAAAAAACTTCTGATTGCTTTGACATTGCAAGGTGGAGGTAATTTTGCAATTACTTTCACTTTTGCCTTGTCCACTTCTATACCATCTTTTGAAATCTTGTGACCAAGAACCACCCCTTCAGTCACCGTAAAATGGCACTTCTCCCAGTTTAAAACCAGGTTGTTTTCTTGACACCTTTTTAGCACAAGAGCAAGATGGTATAGGCAATCAGAATATGAGTTCCCAAATACAGAGAAGTCATCCATGAGTACTTCTATGAACTTTTCAATCATGTCTGAAAAAATGGAGAGCATGCACCTTTGGAATGTTACAGGTGCATTGCACAATCCAAAGGGCATTCTCCTATAAGCAAAGACACCATATGGACAAGTAAATGAAGTTTTTTCCTGATCCTTGGGGTCTACAACAATTTGATTGTAGCCCGAATACCCATCTAGGAAGCAATAGTACTCATGTCCTGCCAATCTTTCAAGCATCTAGTCCATGAAAGGTAAGGGAAAGTGGTCCTTCCGGGTGGCTTCATTGAGTTTCCGGTAGTCAATGCACATACACCATCCGGTCACTGTCCTTGTAGGTATCAATTCATTCATCACATTTACCACAATAGTGATCCCTCCTTTTTTAGGGACTACTTGCACTCGGCTTACCCAAAGGCTGTTTGAGATGGGGTAGATCACCCCTGCTTGCCACAATTTCAACACTTCTTTCTAAACCACTTCATTCATAGTTGGGTTCAGCCTTCTTTGTTGTTGTCTTGAAGGTTTGGCATCTCTTCAAGTAAGATCTTATGCATACACATTGAAGGACTAATCCCTTTTAAATCTGTAAGTGTCCAGCCTATGGCATCCTTGTGTTGTCTCAGCACTTGGATGAGCTCCTCTTCTTGTTCCTTACTCAAACTTGAATTTATGATCACTGGTTGGGTGTTGTTGGCACCAAGATATGCATATTTCAAGTTGGGTGGCAATGCTTTCAGCTCTAGTTTTGGTGATTCTGCATCTTTGTTGCTTGTAATGGTTGGCATGATTGAGTTTCCCATGGTTGCTTGTGGTAATTCTCCATCTGGTGCTTGTTCCAGCTCAATGGTTCCTCCACATTGTTCTTCCTCCAAGACTTCTTGAACTATTTTTTCCATGGTGTCTACCAACATGCATTCTCCTATGGATTCGTTGGGGTAACTCATTGCTTTGAAGACATTGAAGACCAATTTCTCTTCATGCAACCTCAAGACTAGTTCCCCTTTTTGCACATCGATGATGGCTCCGGCAGTAGCTAGGAATGGTCTTCCTAAGATAATTGACGTGTTGGCCTCTTCTTCCATGTCCAGTACAATGAAATCAGTAGCAAAGATGAACTCTCATACTTTCACTAGCAAGTCTTCCACCACCCCATGTTGAAACTTAAATGTTCTGTCAGCCAATTGAAGTGCCATTCTTGTTGGCTTGGCTTCCTCAATCTTCATCCTTCTCATCATGGTCAGGGACATAAGATTTATGCTAGCTCCCAAATTACACAAAGCTTTCTCAATGGTGATATCTCCTATGATGCAGGAAATTTAGAAACTCCTTGGGTCTTTCAGCTTTTGAGGCAGCTTCTTCTGTATGATGGCACTACATTCTTTAGTCAAAATTATGGTTTCTTTTGCGTCCCAGTTCCTCTTTTTGGTTATAAGCTCCTTCAAAAATTTAGCAGAGTGGCATTTGTTCTAATGCCTCAACAAACCGTATGTTCATTTGGAGCCTCTTGAAGATTTCTAGGAACTTAGAAAATTGGCCATCCTTCCCATCTTTTCCCAGTCTTTGTGGGTATGGTGCCCTTGGAAAATAAGGCTTCAAGACTGGTTTTGGTGAAGGTGGAGCAGGGATTTCTTCTCCATACTTGTTCTTATGCTTTGCTGTAACTTTTTCCTGCTTGTCTTTGCTTGGGGTTCCTTCTTCTACAACCTTCCCACTTCTTAGAGTAATGGCTTTGCATTTTCCTCTTGGGTTAGCCATGTTATCACTAGGAAATGTGTGTGTGGGAAGTGGGATTTTCTTGGACAAAATCCCCACTTGTGCTTCCAACTTTGAGATTGCTGCGCCTTGATTTTTCAGATTTGACCTATATTCCTCTTGATTAGCATCCATCCTTCTGTCAGTTTGTGCTTGTCTGTCCATGAGGGTGGAGACTACTCCTGTAATTTGTGAGGACAGTTGTGCTATTGCAGCTTCTATTCTCTCAAAGTTACTCTTGATCTCACATGATTGCATAGTCGAGGATGGTGTATCTTGATTGAGGTTGTTGTGTGTGGGTTGGTTACTATGGTATGATGTGTGTTTATGAGTTGTGGTTGGGTCTATGGTTCCCTGTTTGATGGTTGGGGTTGTGGTTGAAATGCTGATTTGATGAATAAGGCTTGTTGTGGTCCTGGTTGTGGTTTTGTTGATTTCCCCACCCAAAGTTTGGGTGGTTCTTCCAACCTGGGTTGTATGTCTTAGAGTGTGGGTCGTATGGTGGTCTGGATGAATTGTTCACATAATTGGCTTGTTCCCAGTCACCTTCAAATTTTGGTGCATTCCCTTCTTGTTGAGGAGTTTGGTCTTGAATGACTGAGGCTTGGTTGGCCTCCATCCTTTTGGTTAGAGCTACTATTTGAGCTGCAATTGCTTTGTTCTGAGCTAACAAAGCATCTACAGAGTTGAGCTCTAGCACTCCCTTCTTCTGAGTCCTCTCTGAAGCATAGAAATATTCAGTTTCATCTACAGTCTCAATGGCATCTATGGCCTCTTCAATGGTTTTCTTCTTGTTGAGTGAGCCTCCTGAAGAATGGTCCACAGCCTTCTTTGCTTCATAAGATAGTCCCTCATAAAAGATGTGTAGTTGTACCCATTCATTGAACATTTCTGGTGGGCATCTTCTTGTCAGATCTTTGAATCTCTCCCAGGCCTCATAAAGTGTTTCTCCATCTTGTTGTCTAAAAATTTGCACCTCAGCTCTCAGCCTATTGATTCTTTGTGGGGGGTAAAATCTTGCAAGGAATCTGTTCACGACCTCCTCCCATGTAGTTAGGCTGTCCTTGGGGAATGATTCCAACCACTTTGCTGCCTTATCTCTGAGTGAGAAAGGGAACAAGAGTAGTTTGTAGATGTCAGGGTGTACCCCGTTGGACTTTACAGTATCACATATCCTCAAGAACGTGCTGAGATGTTGATTAGTGTCTTCTTGGGCACTTCCTCCATTTGAGCAATTATTCTGAACAAATGTGATGAGCTGAGGTTTCAGCTCAAAATTATTGGCATGAATTATTGGCTTGAGGATGCTGCTGCCACAATTTCCTGGGTTTGGATTGATGTAGGAGCCTAAGACTCTCCTTTCTTGTCCATCATGATTTACTGGGCCTTCTCTAGCATTGTGAGCTTCTTCTTCATGGTGGTTCTCCATGTTCTCCTCTATGTTTGTTTTAAAATACTCTTCCTCTTCCTCAGCACCAACGACTCCTTTCCCTCTTGCTTCCCTCCTTAATCTAAGGAAGGTCCTCTCAGGTTCAGAATCAAAGGAAGTTGAAGCACCGCTTCTTCTACCTATTATACAACCAACAAGGCAAAAAGCAAGAAAGAAAATGAATGAAGAAATTACTCTTGTTAGAGTGGTTGTTAGTGTGAGTGGTGCAATTAATCGAACAGTTAGAGGAGTGGGAATATGTAATAAAAAAACTCAAAGAAGAAAGAAATAGAACTTAAAATAAAAGAAAATAAAAAGGTGCTAAATAAAATAAGATAACAAGGAATTTAAATTGCTTAATCTAGCTCTCCAATCGATTTAATCACTGTCAAATTTAAGCCAATCCCCGGCAACGACGCAATAAAACTTGATGACCGAAATTCACACCCCATTCAAAATTGGTGAATTAGTCCTTTTGGCAAGCGCACCCAAAATTGTCGTCAAGTAATAACCCACAGAAGAGTGGAATCATATCCACAGAGATTGGCAAATTCGAGCAGTTTTAATCAATTGATGAATTAGTCAAACAGATCAATAGGATTTTAGAGTGCAGAATTGTAAATGACATAAATGTAAATGACTAGAATATAAAGAAAAGCAATAAAGTGCAAAAATATAAATGGCAGAAAGTAAAGGGCAGAATCATAAATGACTTGAATATAAATGGGAATGGAGAATTGCTGAATGTAAAAATAAGCAGTAAAGAAATGGATAGATAAGAATGGGGAAATTCATTGAGATTGGGAGATGTTGTCTCTTTAGATTGAATCTAGCTTATATCCCCTTCAATCATGGAACTCATTGACCTCTTGGCAATCATGATTGATTGAGCCTCAATCCCTTGGTGACTCAATCTCTCATATGTTGATCAATAGCCAATTCCTTGGTCTAATTGCTCATGAAGAGAGATATGCTTGGTCCCTGATTATACCACACACCATTATAGGTCCAAGTAGAGGGAGGATTATATGTCACATATCCAAACACCAAAACCCAGATTCTACTCTAGTGTGAGAAGGAATTTCAAGCATGGTTTCATGTTTCCTTTCCCAAGGTTCCCATGAAACCCAATTGCATTTAATCTCTTTCCCAAGATAATTGAATACTAAGCATTAAGAACAAAATTCCTTCTAGCAAATCAAAGAGAAGATGAAGAGAAGAAGGATTTCACCATCATCAATCCATCAAGTACAACAGAGCTCCCTCTCTCAATGAGAGGGAAGTTAGCTACTCATAGCTTAAAAAGTAATTGATGCACGGAAACTTGTCTCTCAACAATTTTCCTTTGGCAGGTATACTGAATTGTCGTCAAGTAAAAACTCACAATAGAGTGAGGTCGAATCCCACAGGGATTGATTGGTCAAGCAACTTTAATTAGAGGAATGTTCTAGTTGAGCGAAGCAGAATTTGATTTGAGATTTGTAGAAAATTAAATGGCGGGAAAGTAAATAGCAGAAAATGTAAATTGCTGGAAATAAAGAGCGGAATGTAAATGGCGGAAAGTAAATTGCAGAATCTTAAATGGGAATGGGGAAGATGTTCATAAAAGTAAATTGCAGAAATTAAAGAGAATGGATAAGATCAGAAATGGGGAATTCATTGGGCTTAGGAGATGTTGCATTATCCGGATCAAGTTCATTTTCATCTCTTCCTCAATCAATGTGTTCATTGATCTCCTTGGCAATCTTTAGTGATCGAATTACAATTCCTTGTAATCCAATCTCTCAAATCTTGATCAATAGCGAATTCCTTGGTCAATTGCTCATGAGAAGAGATGAAGTACGGTCACTGATTATACCACATGCATTCCCAAATCAAGTGTTGGTAGAATTATAGTCACCATATCCATCCAACCCCAATTTGGTCCAGCATGAGAAAGCATTTATAGCATGATCTCTTCATTCCTCTTCTAAGATTCAGAAGAGATCCAAGTATGAATAGCTTCTTTTCCAAGATAACTACCCAATTGAATGAAGATTGAAAGCTTTCTAGTAAAATCAAGAGAAAAGATAGAAGAAGAATAATGAAAATTAATATTGATCCATCAAATTACAACAGAGCTCCCTAACCCAATGAAAGGGGTTTAGTTGTTCATAGCTCTGGAAATAAAAAACAAAAGATGGAAAATAGATTATGAAAGGTAAAACTAGAAGTG
This sequence comes from Arachis ipaensis, assembly GCF_059453495.1. NCBI lineage: Eukaryota > Viridiplantae > Streptophyta > Magnoliopsida > Fabales > Fabaceae > Arachis > Arachis ipaensis. The sequence goes on along the minus strand of NC_142436.1, from coordinate 99,093,408 downwards.
CAGAGAAAGTAAAATTATACAGAGAGTAGTTCTCCAATTTCCAACTCCCCCCTGCCGAAAAGCTCTTTTTAATTTAAAACTACCCCTATATATACTACTCTTCTGATCTTCTAGATGGTTCTTCAAGTCTTGGATATGGGCCTTTGGATCTTGAGTTTGAAGCAGTTATCCTCTTCAGTGGGCTTAGCTTTACTTGCAGAGAGAAAGTGTGAAGTAGGCAGGGTGTTTAGCTCAGGACGTTATTGGTGTTAATGTTAAGTGAGAGTGTGGGTTCGAGAACGTTAGTGACAATCACCTTTTTCACTAACATTCCTAACCCAGGGATGATCCACGTTAACTTCAACGTTAGTGGCACCAACGTGACCACTAACGTTGCCTCTTGGTCCTTCGCACACGTTATTAGGACTCACCTTTTCCAATAATGTTGAGAGTCCTCCCTTCCCCCTACGTTAGAGTCCATGTTAACTTAGTTAACGTGGCTCTTAACGTAGGCTTGCCAATCCTTCGAGAACATTTGTGACACTTACCTTTGTCACTAACGTTCCAAGATGCCCCTACTTCCCACGTTAGAGTCCACGTTAACTAGGTTAACGTGGCTTCTAACGTGGTATTGATAGCCATCTCCAACGTTAGTGACAAAGGTGAGTGTCACTAACGTTGGCTCATCATCTCCTTTATCCACGTTAGCTTCCACGTTAACTAAGTTAACGTTGAAGCTAACGTTGCTCATAGTGGCTTGTGGTGGTACATCCCAACGTTAGTGACAAAGGTAAGTGTCACTAATGTTGGCGATCACTTGCTTTCTCCACGTTAGCTTCCACGTTAACTAAGTTAACATGGCAACTAACGTGGCTTATTGTTGCTTGGCCAACGTTAGTGACAAAGGTGAGTGTCACTAACGTTGGCTTCTCTTTTGCTTCCCAACGTTAGAGTCCACGTTAACTGTGTTAACGTGGCTCTTAACGTGGCCACTTATGAGTTTGGTCCAACGTTAGTGACAAAGGTGAGTGTCACTAACGTTGGCCTTGTTTCTTTCTTCCACATTAGAGTTCACGTTAACTTAGTTAACGTGACTCTTAACGTGTGCTATTATGGCTTTTGAGGACGTTATTGGCGATTACTTTTCTCAATAACGTTGCAAGTTAGCTCCCATTCCACATTAGTGGTCACGTTAGTTAGACTAACGTGGCTGCTAACGTGGTTCTTCCTTGCTTCCTTTGTCCTGAAATCAAACAATAAAGTGCATCAAAGTTCTAATCTAAGTCATGAGACATGCATCATCCGAATTGTCATATAATTCATGCAAAATTCTCATGAAATCATGTAAAGTGCACCATGTTTGCTTGAATCAAGATGTAAGTGAAATTTTACCCAAAACTTGCTTATTTCCTAAGAAAATGCATGAAACTACCCTAAAATAGTAAAGAAAAGGTCAGTGAAACTAGCCAAAATGCCCTGGCATCACAAAACCAAACTTAAAGCTTGCTTGTCCCTAAGCAAGTACTGGAACAAGAGAATGATGAATGGAATGCCAAGAGGAATGAGTCATTATTGTGGAAGTCATGTCCTTGGTTTTATGGTGGTTTCATGCATAGCAACTTAGGTTCATTCCTTCACTGGCTTTCAGACCTTTATCATGTCCTAGAATACTCACTTGATTGCATCCCATGAGACTTTTATTCATTGATCCTTTTTGTTATTTCAGGGCTTGTTTGTGTTCTTAGACTAGGTGCTCTGTGAGGGGGCGACTCTTTAAGATAAGCTTTCAACCAGTACTCCCGAACCAGTTGGTTCAAGGTGCTAGGTGTTAAGACACCCCTAAGGACTTACTCCCTCAAGTCTCTTTCCCCCATACATACACACCACAGGCACATGGTTTGTTATTTTCTTTCTTGAGACCATGGTGTCCAGTACCTCTTTGGATTACTAAGCGTTCTGTAGCAAAGGTTACTCTTGATAGTGGACTTTCAGCTGATAATCCCGGGTTAGTTAACCCAAGTTACCAAGTGATAAGGCACCCCTAAGAGCTTATTCATCCAAGTAAATCCCTTACACAGGAACACCACAGACACTTTCCTCAAGATTCAAACCCTTGGTGGCTAGCCTTATTTCTCACTCTTTTTCTTTTATTTTTAACATTCATTTTTCTTTCCCTTTTCTTATTGGGATCTTGTTATTCAGCTAGTCTCATAGGGTATGTTTCAAGCATATGATTCTGGACCGATAGTTGCCTTCCCACCTTGTTGGTGAACCAACTTAGCTAATCTATTATCACACCATAAAATTAGGAACTTACTCCACAACTTGAACTCCCCTCTGGTCTTTGATAACATACATTCTCTTTTTATTTGATTAAAAAGGAGGCAAGCAACACAATAAGCAAGATGGAATTGAGAATAGGCAATTTGACTAGCAATCACAGACCTAAGCAATGAGAATACTAAAAACAGAATTGAAAATCCTAAACTACCATGGAAGCATGTTCTATTTCATACATGATTTTCTTTATTTAAAACTTGAAAAAGATGGGACAATGAGGGAACTCCACCACCTTTTACTCATGGGGTTGCCCCTGCTCTCCTTCTTGTTTGTCCTCTTTGTGTCTACTTGTGCTTCCTTGCATCCGTGCTAGTTTGGCTCTTTTCCAGTCTTTAAATGCCTTCTTTACTGATTTATGACTCTTCTCAACCCTTACTCTTTCTTCTCGTGCTAACTCATACTTCACTTCGTCATATTTTGTGATTCCCGGATGTATATTAGGTAGCTGTCCAACTAAGTTTCCAAGCCTTGCTAGCATGTTTACATGATTTCCACTTTCACTCATGTAAACCCCTTCAGAGAATACCCTGTGCTCGTCAAAGAGTTCTGCTTGTTCTATTTGTTTTCGATGCATCTCATGTATGTGTGCACCTTGATGTGCTTGGATGTTGATTAGCTTCTGGACAGATTCTTGTTGTTCATTTTGCCTTTGTTCTATCCTGTGAAAAGATTCACCCCATTGTTTTCCTTGTTCCAATTGCTGCTCCATCATTTGCTTCTGCGACTCTCCTTGTTGATTCGTCCATCTAGAAAATGATTCTTCTTGGCGGTTCATCATTTGTAGCTGGAGCTCCTTCTGTGCCTCTTGATTTTCCCAATATTGCCTAGATAAGCCATCAATAGCTTCTTGTAATTGGTGCATGTTCAAGGTGGCTGGGGCTTGCTCTTCTAGGTCTTGTCCTTCTACTACTTGATGGGCTGGCCTCTTCCTAGGCTTTCGTTGAAGTAGGGGAGATGCAACAGCATTCATCCGTCGGACCGTAATTGGAATGCCCTTTTTTATCCACTCAGGGTCTTCGTCTTCAAACACCACCCCAGCCCTGTCGCATAGTCGGAAAATAGTGCTGGGGTAGCCTAACTTTCCTCTAGAATCGCTATTCTCGACCCTCTTCCTGATGCCTTGGGCTATGAGTTCATGAACCTTGATCTCTCCTCCTTTGAGTATATAGTGCACCATTCTGGCTCTCTTGAGATTCACCTCTGAGTTGTTCCCGGCAGGGAGGATGGATCTCCTTACAATTTCAAACCACCCCTTTGCTTCGGGAGTGAGGTCCCCTCTCTTAATGAACTTGGGTTTCCTTTTGGAATCTCACACCCAGTCAATGCCTGGTACACATATATCTTGCACAATCTGGTCATAATTGGGGCTGTTATCAATTCTTGAATGATAGCTCTCTTCCTCAAACGGTATAGACCATAACTTTAATGCCCTCATGACGCTCATGGGACTGAAATCCACGGTCTTTCCTCTTACAAAACTTGTGTAAGACTCATCTGCCTTATCATATCGGACAGCATTTGCATAAAACTCTCTTACAAGATTTGCATTTACCCTAGTGACCGGATCAGTGAGGAGCTCCCATCTTCTCTTTTCCACCTTCTTTGTGATTTCGGGGCACTCAGTCTTTCTGACTTGAAATCCTAGCTCATATATGATCTCTTTATCAACCATCCATCCATACTGCAACGCATGGTGAAGGGTTCTAAATTTCTTTTCATCGAAAGGGCGTTGCTCCACAGGCTCCTTTCCCTTTCTTCTTTTAGAGCTTGATGATGCCATCAGTGATTTTGGCTATGTGAAGGTATTGGATTTCGAGAATGAGATGTTTGAAGAAGTGGTTGTTGGAATGTGGAGTATAAAGGATGGGAATTTCGAATGTGGAAGGGGTACGGACTAAAATCACTTATATAAGGAAGTGGTAAGTGAATGAAAAGTTTGGATTGATGGAGTGGTTGTGTGATGAACGGATGGGGTTTTAGCATAGGATGAGCACAAGGATCCTCATCTTTATGAAGGAGATTGGTTCGGTCTCCAAGGGTCTCATTCTTTCAATTTTTGCATGGCAACATTTTCCAATGCATTCCCCCTTGAGACACGTGTGAAATACTCTCTTTTTGTGGTAGCCGAATCTTCCTTTCTATTGTCCATCAAATTTCCTACGAAACAAGAAAAAGTGTAATTATTAATTGTGTGGATAGTAGCGGCAAAATAAAAATGGGAGCAACTACCACCTTTTTTATAGTTTTTGTTTATAACTAACTAAGTAGTATTCATGAATGCCAACCAACTGATTAACTGAATATCTATGTATGCAACATTGGCAACACCAAACTTAGTTTGGTGCCATGTTGTGTAAAAGATTTGTTCAAGGCCCCTAAGAGTGACATGATGTGGGTTACATTCATGTTCTCTTAGTGTGCCTTGAACACCAAACTTGTTCCTCACTATATGTTGCACACAATGATTCATTCAAGTGCATATCAAGTTGATTTGAATTTCAAGAACCTTTATTTATTAACTATTTTTAAAAGCATGTAAAATATGGGTTGCCTCCCATGAAGTGCTTCTTTAGCGTCACTAGCTTGACGTTCTGCCTTTATCAGGGTGGTTGGTAGTGCTTCAAGTCCTCCCCTCTTGCAGTAAATCTATCTCTATTGGCTTCATCAAGGATCTCCACATGTTCTAAAGAGAAGACTCTGTTGATGGTAAAAGCTTTAGGTAGCTGAGATGGGATGGTGGGGAGATCGGGGGGAATGGCTGGGAAGTAAGCTGAGAATACTTTATCCCCTGGAGAGAAGTCCTCTGTAGGGATCTTCTTGTTCCTCCACCTCCTTGGTACCTTCTTCTTTGTTCCTTTTGATGTTGCCTTGCTCTTTGTGACTTCCTCTTCCAAATAGGTTTTGTTGCTGGTCTCATATAGCTCTGGTGGTTTAGGTTCCTCCTGATTTTCTTTGAGCTGTGACAGCTGCTGATTGCCTTGTTCCTCAACTAAGGAGATTTCCAGATGTGCTGGTTGTGCTTCAGTACTTGTTTCTTCCTTCAGTATCTCACTGTGATCTTTGCTTGGTTCTTTGTTCTCTTGATATGTTTCTTGTGAGGGCTTGAAAACATTGAAGGTGAGTTGTTCATCATGGATCCTCAAAATTAGTTCCCCTCGCTCCACATCTATAAGTGCTCTGGCTGTAGCCAGGAATGGTCTTCCCAATATGATTGGGTGCAGGTGACTCTCTTCCATGTCCAAGATGACAAAGTCTGTGGGCAGGAAGTATTTTCCAACCTTCACTAGCACATTTTCAACCACTCCTACTGCTTGTTTTTGAGTTTTGTCAGCCAGCCTGATAACTACATCTGTGGGTATTATCTCATTGATCTGTAGCCTTTTCATAAGTGATAAAGGCATTAAGTTGATGCTTGCTCCCAGATGGCAAAGTCCTTTATCAAACATTGTTTCTCCTATGGCACAGGGGATGTAGAAACTCCCTGGGTCCTTCCTCTTTGTAGGCAGATCTGGTTGAATGAGAGCACTGCACTCCTTATTCATCACTATGGTTTGTCCTCCATTGAGTGAGCTTTTCTTGATCAGCAGTTCCTTTATATACTTAATGTATGAGGGCATTTGTTGGAGGGCCTTGATGAATGGTATGTTTACATGGAGAGATGCAAACATGTCAAGAAACCTTGAGTATAGTCTCTTCTCTACACAGCCATTTAGTAATTGGGGAAAGGGTGCATAGAGTCTCAGCAGCTTCTTCTGTGTCAGCTCTTTCTGTGTAATTATGGTTTCTTGATGATTCTCCCTATGCTTTCCTGCTGAAGTGTCTTCAGGTTGTTCTAATGGGTTGTTCAGCTCTTCCTTAGTCTCCTTATCACTTATAGTAACCATCTTGCAATCTTCCCATCTGACTTTCTTTGCTTCACCTCTCGAATTTTTCTCTGTGTCACTTGGGAAGCTATCAGTAGGTTTGGGGATCCTCTCAGATAAGTATCCCACTTGAAATTCCAGCCTCTTGATGGTTTTTCCCTGGTTCTTGATACTGGCTCGCACCTCCTCTTTGAACACCTTGTTATCTTGAATCTCTTTGCATATGCTTTCAAGTATATTCTCAATCCTTGAGAGTCTATCTTCAGATGATGATGAGTTGAGGTTGGATGGGTGAGTTGGGTTATTTTGGTTTTGGTATGGATGTGGAGAGGTGTTGTTAGGGTGGTGTTGATATGATCTCTGTGTGGAATGTTGGTGAGCTGCATGGTTGTTGGGGTTGTGACGTCTCTGATCTTGGCTTTGATCTTGTTGATTTCCCCACCCAAAGTTTGGGTGATTCCTCCAACCAGGGTTGTAGGTCTTGGAGTATGGATCATGGGTCTGCCTGGGTGAGTTTCCAATGTAGTTGGCTTGTTCTTGCTCATCCTCTGCCTCTACATTCACTCCCTCTTGGGTTGCTGATGAGGTGGTGATTGCTGCTACTTGGTTCCTCTCCATCTTCTTGGTGAGGTCAGCCAGCTGCTTGGTGACAAGCTTGTTTTGGGCCAGAAGTGCATCCACATTGTTTAGCTCCATCACTCCTCTAGTGTTGCCTCTTTCAGAAGCATAGAAATAGTCATTCTCTGCTATAGTCTCAATGACATCTATGGCTTCTTCAATAGTCTTCTTCTTGTTCAGAGATCCCCCTGATGAGTAGTCTACTGCCTTCTTTGATTCATAAGAAAGGCCTTCATAGAAAATGTGCAGTTGCACCCATTCATTGAACAAATCTGATGGACACCTTCTTGCCAGGTCCTTAAACCTCTCCCATGATTCATATAGAGTCTCACCATCTTGCTGCCTGAAGGTTTGCACCTCAGCTCTCAGCCTGTTAATCCGTTGAAGAGGATAGAATCTTGCCAAGAACTTATTCACCACCTCTTCCCAGGTTGCTAAACTCTCCTTTGGGAAGGATTCCAGCCATTTAGATGCCTTGTCCTTGAGTGAGAAAGGGAACAGAAGTAGTCTATAGGTGTCAGGATGAACACCATTAGACTTCACAGTATCACATATCCTCAGGAAGGTGGTTAGATGTTGATTGGGGTCTTCTTGGACACCTCCTCCGAATGAACAATTGTTCTGAACAAGGGTAATGAGCTGTGGCTTTAGTTCAAAGTTGTTGGCATGTATGGTTGGCCTTTGGATGCTACTTCCGTAATTTCCTGGGTTTGGATTGATGTACGAACCCAGAACTCTTCTCTCTTGCCCAGCATGATTTGCTAGACCTTCTTTGCCATGGTTGTGAGCCTCTTCTTCATGATGGTTCTCCATATTCTCGTCCATATCTGGTTCAAAGTACTCCTCCTCTTCCTCAACACCAACTACTCTCTTTCCTCTTGCTTCCCTCCTTAATCTGAGGAAGGTCCTCTCAGGTTCAGAATCAAAGGAAGTTGAAGCCCTGCTTCTTCTCCCTATCATACAACCACCAAGGTACAAGCAAGGAAATAGATGTAGAAAGTAATTTCTACAGAAATGTTGTTAGTGTGAGTGATGCAATATATCAAACAGTTAGTGGGTTAGTGGACTGAATTGTAAACAACTAAAAAAATAGGTAGGGGGAAGGGGAGAGAATAACTGAACAGAAAGTAAATTACTCAAATGAACTTAAATCAAACAAAAGAAAAAAAATGTTCAATCTAGTTATCCTCCAATTTAATCAATGTTGATACAAAATCAATCCCCGGCAACGGCGCCATAAAGTTTATGCACGGAAACTTGTCTCTCAACAATTTTCCTTCGGCAAGTATACCAAATTATCGTCAAGTAAAAACTCACAATAGAGTGAGGTCAAATCCCACAGGGACTAATTGGTCAAGCAACTTTAATTAGAGGAATGTTCTAGTTGAGCGAAGCAGAATTTGATTTGAGATTTGCAGAAAATTAAATGGCGGGAAAGTAAATAGCAGAAAATGTAAATTGCTGGAAATAAAGAGCTGAATGTAAATGGCGGAAAGTAAATTGCAGAATCTTAAATGGGAATGGGGAAGATGCTCATAAAAGTAAATTGCAGAAATTAAAGAGAATGGGTAAGATCAGAAATGGGGAATTCATTGGGCTTAGGAGATGTTGCATTCTCCGGATCAAGTTCATTTTCATCTCTTCCTCAATCAATGCGTTCATTGATCTCCTTGACAATCTTTAGTGATCGAATTATAATTCCTTGTAATTCAATCTCTCAAATCTCGATCAATAGCCAATTCTTTGGTCAATTGCTCATGAGAAGAGATGAAGTATGGTCACTGATTATACCACATGCATTCCCAAATCAAGTGTTGGTAGAATTATAGTCACCATATCCATCCAACCCCAATTTGGTCCAGCATGAGAAAGTATTTCTAGCATGATCTCTTCATTTCTCTTCCAAGGTTCAGAAGAGATCCAAGTATGAATAGCTTCTTTTCCAAGATAACTACCCAATTGGATGAAGATTGAAAGCTTTCTAGTAAAATCAAGAGAAAAGATAGAAGAAGAATAATGAAAACTAATATTGATCCATCAAATTACAACAGAGCTCCCTAACCCAATGAAAGGGGTTTAGTTGCTCATAGCTCTAGAAATCGAAAACAAAGATGGAAAATAGATTATGAAAAGTAAAACTAGAAGTGCAGAGAAAGTAAAATTATACAGAGAGTAGTTCTCCAATTACCAACTCCCCCCCCCCCCCGAAAAGCTCTTTTTAATTCAAAACTACCCCTATATATACTACTCTTCTGATCTTCTAGTTGGTTCTTCAAGTCTTGGATATGGGCATTTGGATCTTGAGTTTGAAGCAGTTATCCTCTTCAGTGGGCTTAGCTTTACTTGCAAAGAGAAAGTGTGAAGTAGGCAGGGTGTTTAGCTCCGGACGTTAGTGGCATTAACGTTAAGTGAGAGTGTGGGTTTGAGAACGTTAGTGACAATCACCTTTTTCACTAATGTTCCTAACCCATGATGATCCACGTTAACTTCAACGTTAGTGGCACCAACGTGACCAATAACGTTGCCTCTTGGTCCTTTGCACATGTTATTGGGACTCACCTTTTCCAATAACGTTGAGAGTCCTCCCTTTCCCCTATGTTAGAGTCCACGTTAACTTAGTTAACGTGGCTCTTAACGTAGGCTTGCCAATCCTTCGAGAACGTTAGTGACACTTACCTTTGTCACTAACGTTCCAAGATGCCCCTACTTCCCACGTTAGAGTCCACGTTAACTAGGTTAACGTGGCTTCTAATGTGGTGTTGATAGCCATCTCCAACGTTAGTGACAAAAGTGAGTGTCACTAACGTTGACTCATCATCTCCTTTATCCACGTTAGCTTCCACATTAACTAAGTTAACGTTGGGGCTAACGTTGCTCATAGTGGCTTGTGGTGGCACATCCCAACGTTAGTGACAAAGGTAAGCGTCATTAACGTTGGCGATCACTTGCTTTCTCCACGTTAGCTTCTACGTTAACTAAGTTAACGTGGCAACTAATGTGGCTTATTGTGGCTTGGCCAACGTTAGTGACAAAGGTGAGTGTCACTAACGTTGGCTTCTCTTTTGCTTCCCAACGTTAGAGTCCACGTTAACTGAGTTAACGTGGCTCTTAACGTGGCCACTTATGAGTTTGGTCCAACGTTAGTGACAAAGGTGAGTGTCACTAATGTTGGCCTGATTTCTTTATTCCACGTTACAGTTCACGTTAACTTAGTTAATGTGACTCTTAACGTGGGCTATTATGGCTTTCGAGGACGTTATTGGCGATTACTTTTCTCAATAATGTTGCAAGTTAGCTCCCATTCCACGTTAGTGGTCACGTTAGTTAGACTAACGTGGCTGCTAACGTGGTTCTTCCTTGCTTCCTTTGTCCTGAAATCAAACAATAAAGTGCATCAAAGTTCTAATCCAAGTCATGAGACATGCATCATCCAAATTGTCACATAATTCATGTAAAATTCTCATGAAATCATGTAAAGTGCACCATGTTTGCTTGAATAAAGATGTAAGTGAAATTTTACCCAAAAACTTGCTTATTTCCTAAGAAAATGCATGAAACTATCCTAAAACAGTAAGGAAAAGGTCAGTGAAACTGGCCAAAATGCCCTGGCATCGGTACTCAAAAGTGAAGTGTAAAAGTAGATCTAAAACTGACTGCTTACCCCCTTCTTTAGTACTCCTTGGGGGTATTTATACTACTCCTAGTAAAATAAAAGAATTACAAAAGTGAAAAAGGAAAAATACATTTTGGAGGTAAAAGAAAACACTCAATAAGCATGACTTCTCAGCTGGTGTGTGGCTGGCGCTTTTCTGGCATGTCACGTGCCCTTCATTTCCAGCTTGGCGTGCCACGCCTACTCTTTCAAGTGGCATGCTCGTCCCTCTCTCAACCTTGGCATGCCACGCCTTCAAACTCAAGTGGCACGCCATAGTGGATTTCTTGTGTTGGCGTGCCACACCATCAAACTCAAGTGGCATGCCCCTTGCCTTTCTCACTTCCCTTTACCTCTGGAAACTTGTACTGGCATGCCACGCCCAAGGTCTGGCATGCCACGCCCTTGCTTTATGCTTGGCTAGACTTCTCTGGAAAGTTGAATTAGCGTGGCACGCCTAGGGTTTGGCACGCCACGCCCCTTTTGTGAGTGAGTGGTTCCTCTGTTTGGCGTGCCATGCCACGAGCTCAAGTGGCACGCCCCAATGCTTCTCTCTGAATGACACTGGCGTGCCACGCCTGGTTGCTCAAGTGGCATGCCTAAGTGAAGAATGGTGAGTGGCATGCCACGCCTTCGATACTAAGTGGCATGCCCCATGTAATTGGCCTCCTTCGATACCAACTTATACCAACGTACCACGCCTAAAGGCTGGCGTGCCACGCCCATGATCTTGTCTTGGTTCCAGTAGTTGGTGTGCCACGCCTCAGTCTTCAAGTGGCACGCCATAGTGAAATGCTAAGGTTGGCGTGCCACGCCTTCGATACCAAGTGGCATGCCCAGTCTTTGCTTTTGGTCCTTTGTGCATTGGCGTGCCACGCCTGGTTGCTCAAGTGGCACGCCCAGTCTTCAATTGCCTTCAACCCCTTCTCTGGATTGTTATACAAGCGTGCCACGCCATGCTGCTCAAGTGGCACGCTCATGTATTTGTGAACTCTTCAAGCTTGGCGTGCCACGCGTGGGTTCTCAAGTGGCACGCCCAAGTAACTTCTTGGGGCTGGCGTGCCATGCCTTTGACACCGAGTGGGACGCCATAGTGAAGGTTCTTCTTGGAATGGTGAGTTGGCGTGCCACGCCCCTTTGCTCAAGTGGCACGCCCATAGTAATTGATGGGCCAGGCGTGCCACGCCCAGCCTGGCATGCCACGCCCAGCCTGGCATGCCACGCCCAGCCTGGCATGCCACGCCCCTTTTGTGTCCTCCATAAGCAAGCCAATTGGGTAGATTTTCATACTTCCTTTGATTTAATCAACCATGTATGAATTCATGCTATTTCATGAGGTTTTATGCTATAATTGTCACATATTATGAAAGAATGAATATCTCATGATTTTGAGCATAGCTTTGATGTGTTTGGTTGATTAATGATAGTGAAGAAAGCTTGGAGAAAGGTTGAAGCAAGAAGGAATGGCTAGGAGGAAGAGAGGACAAAAAGTTTGAGCAAAAGTTTGCCTCAAACTTTAGCTCAAACTTTTGGATTAATTGAAAATGAACCAGGGAGCAAAAAGCTGGACCAAAAGTTAGCCTCAAACTTTTGTGCAAACTTTTGGGCAAAAAGCTGGAGCAAAAGTTAGCCTCAAACTTTTTGGCTAACTTTTGGCATCACAAATCAACACCCTGGAGAGCAAAAGTTTGCGCCAACGTTAGCCCCTAACTTTTTGGTTAACGTTGGCGCATGAACAACACACCCTGGAGAGCAAAAGTTTGCGCCAACGTTTGCCTCTAACTTTTTGGCAAACGTTGGCGCCACAAGGCATACAAGGGGTATACTTCCAACAAGAATAACTTGAGCTACACAGCTCCAAATGAGGTGATTCAAAAAGCAATGGAAAGTAGGAATCAAGAGCTTTCCAGGCATATATGGAACTGCATGGTGGACACTAAAATTGAGGGAGAAAACTGCCCCGAAATGTGCATAAACGAATATGGTGGCAGCCTGCAGTGAGGCCAACTGACCTCTGCACCTTCGACGGAGTATAACTCGAGCTGTAGAACTACAAATGATGTGCTTCCAAAGGCATTGGAAAGTAGACATTCAGAGCTTTCCAAAAATGTATAATAGTATGGGGTGAACAATGCGTTTGAGCCTCCAAAATTGGAGTTTTCGACCACGTTTGAGGCAAACTTTACCTCAAACGTTGGGCACCAAAGCCAGCGACCCTGTCCTCTTCAAAGGAGCATAACTTGAGTTGTAGATGTCCAATTGAGGTGATTCCAATTGGGTTAGAAAGTTGACATTCAGAGCTTTCCAACCATATATAATAGTCTATAGTGGGCATAAAATTGACAACGTTGACAAGAGGACAAAGTAGTGCCATGAGTGTGCAATGGGAGGCCAACGTTGGAGCAAAAGTTAGACCCCAAACTTTTGCCCCAACGTTGGTATCAGCAAAAGAGGGTAGCTGATGTGAAAAGTTGGAGTAAAAGTTTGCCTCAAACTTTTACTCAAACTTTTACTCAAGCTTTTAAGATTCACAACCCGGTTCACATTGGTTCTCTCTCCAACTCCAAGAGCAATCAACCAAGGCCTCTATCAACCCAATTCCATCAAGAGCAAGGGCCCAATTGACACCACTCAAAGGCACAAGAGATAGTTAGAATAGAAATTTCATTTTAATTGTAATTTGTTTTGAATTTCATCTTCATTTTGTAAAAATGCCCATAAATAGGTATCTGCTTCATTTTATAAAAAAGGCGAGCTCCACTAGGGAGCATTAGGAATACAGAGCTCTCTCTCTGAGTTTCATTTTCTGTTTTGAATCTTGAATTGAGATTGGAAGGAATTCTGTTTTCATTCTCTATTTGCAACTTCTCTTTACTTCTTCTGCAATCTTTTTTTAATTCTCTGCAACTTTTCTCTTGTTGAATCAAGGAAGGATCCACTCCTGAGATCTTCAACATCCTTTTAAATTTCTGCAAATTAAGCACAGTCACTTTGCTTTCTGATCTCCTTGTTCCCAATTTACTTTCCAGCACTTTTGTTCCTCTGCATTTTACATTTGAGCCACTGTGATCTGAATTTACTTTTCATGCAATTTTAATTTCCTTGCAATTGTTCTAAGCTTTGATTTACTGTTTTCATTTAATTTTCCTGCACCCAGTCTCCTTTACTTTCATGCAATTTACTTTTCTTGCAATTTAAGATTCTTGCTATTTTACTTCCTTGTTCTTTAAGTTACTGTCCAATTTACTTTCTGCACTTTAATTTTCCTTGTCATTTACTTTATGCTGCATCAATTATCACACAAATGTTAGCTTGACTAAACTAATCACCCACTAAAGTTGCTTGATCCATCAATCCCTATGGGATCGACCTCACTCCCGTGAGTTTTATTACTTGATACGACCTGGTGCACTTGCCGGTTAGATTTAGGTGTTTTGGAGAAATTCGTTTTTTCGCAAAAATATCCCATCAAGTTTTTGGCGCCGTTGCCGGGGATTGATTTAGATCAACAATTATTAAGTGGGTGAGAAGTCTAGATTAAGCATTTTCTTTATTTTTGTTCTCTGTTCTAAGTTGAAACCAAGGTGTTTGAGTTTTTGCCTCACTAAGAAATTCTCATCTATGATATGAGTAATTTCAATTTTCATTGATGTTTGCAAAATACAAATGGAGTTCAACTCATCATTTGGTCAAACAAAATTTTATGGGATATCACCCACCATCACCAATCTCTAATGGTGGTTGGGAATATCACCAAGAAACTTCAAATTCTGGGCACTCCAATTCGTGGAGCTATGCTTCAGAACCACAAAATGAGAAAGAAAATCATATGGGATATTTCCCTCCACCACAAAATGATGCAATTCATGATTCTAATGGTGGCTGGGAAGAGAATTCTAGTGCTCCATATGATATTCATCCAAAGATATCATCACTTGACCATACTTCAACAGAAAGCCCCTTTCAAAACTCACCACCCACACAAACTTCCATGAACCACTCAAGGCTCTCAAAGCTTGAGTCCATGTTCAAAAAATATGAGGAGGAGACAATGAAAGTCTGGAAAGAACAAGAAAACTCCCTCAAAAACATAAAAGTGCAGCTAGGCCAATTGGTGAGTGCAATGAAGGAAAAACAAGATGAAGAGGCTACTGAGTCAAGTGGATTTTTAGTAAAAAATAAAAGAGGTGGTGGAAACATTTGAACCTGAACTTGCATATTCACAAAGGCCACTTGAGATGACAAGAGAACATGAAGACTCACAACTCTCACAAACCTCCCTGGACCAAAACGCCTCAACACTTGAATCCATGATTGAAAGGTATGAAGAGGAGATGAAGAAAGCTTGGGAAGATCAACAAACCTCCTCCATAAAAGAGCTATTAAAACAAATGTTGAGTGTAAAAGAGGAAGTGGAGGAGCAAGAAAGTGAGGAAGTCATTCCAAACTCAAGTGAGGCAGAGAAGTACATAAAGGAGGAGTTCATGGAACCACCAATACAAGAGACTCTTGATAAAGACAAAACTCCAACAATCACACAGCAACCAAGTCGTAAATTCAAGGAAGTGAAGGCAATTAACAAAAGCACCAAGAAGAGGATTGTGACCAAGATACCAAGGACAACATTCATGAGAAGGTCAACTGAAACAATCTTCCCCCTGATCCAGCAAGCAAGATCAATCAAGCCAATTTCACAAGGAAGCTTACTGAGGAGAGACCAAGACAGGGGGCAATAGCTGAATCTTCTCCTCCCTTGAGGTCATTCCTCTTAACAAACTGGAAGAAGAGGAAGAAAGTAAAGAACAGGTAGACAGTAGGTACATTTCTTCTCCTTGCTTTGTTTAAATTTCAATAAATTGGCATATGATCACATTCTAAGTTTGGTGTTGCCTTGCAACAAATCGTTTTCAATCCTGTTTGGATGATTGCATCAATTCTACATGAAGTGTCATGCTAAGATTCTAAGTTTGGTGTGCCACTTAATTTTCTATGCAATGAATCCAGCAACATCACTTGTCTGCATAATCATATTACCTTTTACAGTGTTATTTTTCTTCTTAGTTGGATAATTTTTGTTTTCTCCTTGTTTCATTTATTTACTTATTTTTAATACTTTCCTTCATTAACTGTTTTTGTTAATACATCACCAAGACATCCTTATTCATAACAGACTCTTCATTCGGTGATTGTATTTAACATATAACAGTTTCTTTTGTTTAGTTTTAGTTCAAATAAATTGACATATGGTTGCATTCTAAGTTTGGTGTTGCTATGCAACAAAATTTGGTTCCAATTCTTACAAGATACTTGCATTAATTCCAAGTGAAAGTGTCACACTAAGTTTGGTGTGCCACTTATCTTTTATGCAATGTATTGCGCACACCTTCTTATCTATGCAATCATAATGTCTCTATCTCTTATGCCTTGATTGTTATCTTTAATTTTGCTTGCTTGAAACACATGCACCACTAACATTCCATTGTGTAAGACATTCATGATCCATCTTAGCCCTATAGCCACGGTTCTAATAGTTGCTTGAGGATGAGCAAGCATTCCGAGTTTGGTATGGGAAGGAGGAGAATGGGAGGAAAATGACAACAATAGAGAAGATGAACTACAAGGTTGTAAAGTTCCTTTTCCTCTCATTTATTTCAAGCACTATAAACTGCATGATTGTCTTTACCTTCTCTGTATGCATGTGTGTATGAAAAGGCATAATCTGAATTCTAAATTGCAACATGGTGCTGTGCCATTATGATTACCAACTTGAGTTTTGTGAATTCAAAAGCAGTAAAGCATCATGATCATAAACAAACAAGGAACTAAAGAAGAGTTTAGCATGTGCATACAAGTATTGGAAAGCTAGTATGATTAATTGTTGCTCAATTGCATTGGATTTTATTTAATTAAAGTTTTCATCTAGAACATTTTGTGAAATCTTTTAAAATCATGAAAACCTTGAAGAAGCAAATGCAAAATAAAGCAAGAAAAGAAAAAGGGATAGAATGAGAAAGCTGAAGGCTCTAAGTACCAATGGCAATTCATTTGTTAAGTACTTGTGGTGTTTATGTATCAAGCCAAATGCTTGAAAACAAAACACTTAGAAGTCAAGGTTAGGCTCAAAGTGCAAAAGCACTCCCTCAAAGCTCAAGGCTCTGAGCATCAATGATTAGAGAGTCAAGAAAAGAAAAGAAAAATGAGCTTAATGAAGTCCTCTAATCAAATGCTTGTGGTGCTTATGTATCAAGTGGTAATACTTGAAAACAAAGCATTTAGAAGTCGTAGCTTTGTTATCAACTCATGGGGCAAAGCACCCAAAAGGAGAAGCTAAATAAGAAAATCAAAATCTTGTTTCAAGGAAGAAATATAAGAGAAAGATTTCATAAATTGAGCTAGATGGAAACATCAATCATTTACATTTCTCTTGTGATTGTAGCATGCTTAGAAAACTAGCTTGCCATGAGCATTGAGTTGCTATTCTTCTTGCCTTGGATTGTCAATCTCTATTGCATGATTCTTTTCTTGCTTGGGGACAAGCAAGGTTTAAGTTTGGTGTTGTGATGACATGCCAACATGTCATGTTTTTCTATGCTTTTTCCTTTGTTTTCAATAGGTTTTATGCACTTTCTTGAGCCATAAGCAAGCCAATTGGGTAGATTTTCATGCTTCCTTTGATTTAATCAACCATGTATGAATTCATGCTATTTCATGAGGTTTTATGCTATAATTGTCACATATTATGAAAGAATGAATATCTCATGATTTTGAGCATAGCTTTGATGTGTTTGGTTGATTAATGATAGGTGAAGAAAGCTTGGAGAAAGGTTGAAGCAAGAAGGAATGGCTAGGAGGAAGAGAGGACAAAAAGTTTGAGCAAAAGTTTACCTCAAACTTTAGCTCAAACTTTTGGATTAATTGAAAATGAACCAGGGAGCAAAAAGCTGGACCAAAAGTTAGCCTCAAACTTTTGTGCAAACTTTTGGGCAAAAAGCTAGAGCAAAAGTTAGCCTCAAACTTTTTGGTTAACTTTTGGGCAAAAAGCTGGAGCAAAAGTTAGCCTCAAACTTTTTGGCTAACTTTTGGCATCACAAATCAACACCCTGGAGAGCAAAAGTTTACGCCAACGTTAGCCCCTAACTTTTTGGCTAACGTTGGCGCATGAACAACACACCCTGGAGAGCAAAAGTTTGCGCCAACGTTTGCCTCTAACTTTTTGGCAAACGTTGGCGCCACAAGGCATACAAGGGGTATACTTCCAACAAGAATAACTTGAGCTACACAGCTCCAAATGAGGTGATTCAAAAAGCAATGGAAAGTAGGAATCAAGAGCTTTCCAGGCATATATGGCACTACATAAACGAATATGGTGGCAGCCTGCAGTGAGGCCAACTGACCTCTGTACCTTCGACAGAGTATAACTCGAGCTGTAGAACTCCAAATGATGTGCTTCCAAAGGCATTGGAAAGTAGACATTCAGAGCTTTCCAACAATGTATAATAGTATGGGGTGAACAATGCGTTTGAGCCTCCAAAATTGGCGTTTTCGACCACGTTTGAGGCAAACTTTACCTCAAACGTTGGGCACCAAAGCCAGCGACCCTGTCCTCTTCAAAGGAGCATAACTTGAGTTGTAGATGTCCAATTGAGGTGATTCCAATTGGGTTAGAAAGTTGACATTCAGAGCTTTCCAACGATATATAATAGTCTATAGTGGGCATAAAATTGACAACGTTGACAAGAGGACAAAGTAGCGCCATGAGTGTGCAAGGGGAGGCCAACGTTGGAGCAAAAGTTAGACCCCAAACTTTTGCCCCAACGTTGGTATCAGCAAAAGAGGGTAGCTGAAGTGAAAAGTTGGAGTAAAAGTTTGCCTCAAACTTTTACTCAAACTTTTACTCAAGCTTTTAAGATTCACAACCCGGTTCACATTGGTTCTCTCTCCAACTCCAAGAGCAATCAACCAAGGCCTCTATCAACCCAATTCCATCAAGAGCAAGGGCCCAATTGACACCACTCAAAGGCACAAGAGATAGTTAGAATAGAAATTTCATTTTAATTGTAATTTGTTTAGAATTTTATTTTCATTTTGTAAAAACGCCTATAAATAGGTATCTGCTTCATTTTATAAAAAAGGCGAGCTCCACTAGGGAGCATTAGGAATACAGAGCTCTCTGTCTGAGTTTCATTTTCTGTTTTGAATCTTGAATTGAGATTGGAAGGAATTCTGTTTTCATTCTCTATTTGCAACTTCTCTTTACTTCTTCTGCAATCTTTTTTTAATTCTCTGCAACTTTTCTCTTGTTGAATCAAGGAAGGATCCACTCCTGAGATCTTCAACATCCTTTTAAATTTCTGCAAATTAAGCACAGTCACTTTGCTCTCTGATCTCCTTGTTCCCAATTTACTTTCCAGCACTTTTGTTCCTCTGCATTTTACATTTGAGCCATTGTGATCTGAATTTACTTTTCATGCAATTTTAATTTCCTTGCAATTGTTCTAAGCTTTGATTTACTGTTTTCATTTAATTTCCCTGCACCCAGTCTCCTTTATTTTCATGCAATTTACTTTCCTTGCAATTTAAGATTCTTGCTATTTTACTTCCTTGTTCTTTAAGTTACTGTCCAATTTACTTTCTGCACTTTAATTTTCCTTGTCATTTACTTTATGCTGCATCAATTATCACACAAATGTTAGCTTGACTAAACTAATCACCCACTAAAGTTGCTTGATCCATCAATCCCTGTAGGATCGACCTCACTCCCATGAGTTTTATTACTTGATACGACCCGGTGCACTTGCCGGTTAGATTTGGGTGTTTTGGAGAAATTCGTTTTTCCGCAAAAATATCCCATCACCACCCCAATTGGTTAA
The DNA here is from genome assembly GCF_059453495.1 of Arachis ipaensis. Taxonomy (NCBI): domain Eukaryota; kingdom Viridiplantae; phylum Streptophyta; class Magnoliopsida; order Fabales; family Fabaceae; genus Arachis; species Arachis ipaensis. The sequence continues at coordinate 99,074,086 of NC_142436.1, read as the reverse complement.
ATTTTTTTTAAAAAACTTGCTTGATTAATGCACTTTGTGGATCATGTTTTGAGCAAAGAACACAAGCATGAGAGTTTTGAGCCTAATTGTGTGGTTATATCATATAATCACTTATTTTCATTCTTGTGTGCATTATTCTCTTCCTATAAGTGTAATATTTGATTTGTTTGATTCCTTATATCCATTATTTTGTGTATACATGCATTTGTATAATTGAGGCCATTATTCAAATAGCTCACTTACCCAAATAGCTAACCTTTTATCTTCCATTGCCAGCCAATTTTTAGCCTATGCTTAACCCATTTATTCTTAATTATAGCACATTACAAGCCTAAGTGAGAAACAATAAATGTCCCTTGTTTGGATCTTTGATTAGCTTAGGCTAGTGAGAGTGTTCATCATTTGATTTTGAGAAAGTTGGGTATAAGCAAGAAATGATTTATGCTCATAGGTTCTTTCACTTAAGACGGATTGAAGAATAAATTGTAAGGTCCTGTGAGTGAAGTGATTAAGTGTAAGTGGGGTGAACTCTAAATCATATGCTCTTGCAAGGTGTAACAACCCTGATTTTCGAGAACATGAGATCTTTTCTGAAAGTACGGATTTCTCCGGAAGATCAGTAAAGGGAACACCTCTGCTATATCATCAAGCATCTCAATCATCATTATCATTATGTCATCCTTAAGCTAGAACCTCCTCTGAGGCAAGCTCGATAATGCAATCGCGAAGAACCTAGTTTTTGAACCGTATCGGTTGGCAGTTTTAATTCTGATTTTCGTAAATAGTCTCTGTTTGACGAACCGGACTTGATTCATGAGAGGAGAGAGATAATAGTATAATATTATCATTATATTAGTATTAGAAAATGCCTGAATGACATTATAAGGTTACCTGGTCTGTTTTTGTTAAAAATAGAAAATCGGTTTAACTGGGTTTACGGTTTACTGGTGCAGCTTAGCACCAGCACTCTCTGATGAATTTAGCAATGCTAAGGCCTCATTATACATGTTATATTCTCATAATAAATATGTTACTAGTGTCATTTATGTTAGTAGCTCAGAAAATAATTTTTAGAGATGTTTTTACGAGTGTTCCAGTACACCTAGTTTTAGTAGTTGTACACCAGAGATATTTTAATATTATTTTAATCCACCTCCAAGCCAACCAATCACAAATCACCCTACACCCCCAAAACCCCCAAGGATGGCTCATTTTCACTTTGTGGCCGAAAATAGGTAGAGAGAAAAAGAGAGAAAAGTTCTTAGTTCCAAATTTTCAAAGCTTGATTTCTGCTGAACTAAAACTCAAATCAAAATTCCAATCCGACCAAAATGATCCTCTCTTCTTTCTCTACATGATCATATGACTTATCAAGGCTGGGATCAAGGTGAGTTGGCTGTACCATCTCTCTTTTGATTCAGTTTCAAGGAAACATGCTTAAATATGTGTTTTCTTGATGTGATTTAGGAGGAAAAAGTGTTTAAGGACCACCTGAAAGTTTAACCGAATTAGGAGCAGCAAAACCACGTAGGGATTGACGAATTTAATCTTGATTGATTGTGTTTGAGTTGTGTGATTATGATATGGTTTGGCTGTGCTTGAAATTGATTGTTTGTATGAGTAATTCTTGTTGAAATTTTGGTGAAAATTTGATGAAATTTGATGAAATTCAAGCTATGAATGTGTGTTCTTGGGCAGCTGGAAAAAACGAAACCCTAAGCTTAAATTGAGGTTCAATTTGTGTTAAAATCATGTAGAAAAGATGGGGTTTTAGTGGCTGCTAATTTATTTTGAATTATGGTAAAAATCGGTTGCTGAAAAGACTGAAAAACGGGTAAAAACAGAGAAAGAATCTGAAGAATTTACGAAGAACACGAAGAACACTTTGAGTGTGGTGAAGAACAATGAAGAACACCTTTTTGATCCATAAAAGGGCAAGGAAGTAAATATTTTGGTGTTTGGGGGGTTATTTTGTAATTTCCAAAAGTTAGGGTGGTAAAAGTAGAAATATTAAAAGTTACAGGTGGTAAAAAGTGAATTTTAAAGGTTAAAGGTTAAAGTAAAGTTAATTTTCGAAAATTTAATAATAAAATAATAAATAATAATAAAATATTAAATAATAATATTTAATTAAAAATAATATTTTAATAAATAATAATAAAATAATGCGGAAAAGGCAGTTTTCTGTAAAAGCTTTAGAAAGACAACTTTAAGCGCAGAATCTCATAATTAACTTCATAAAACACTTAGGGAGTGGTAAGAACATATTAGTGAGGCAAAGATAAAAGAAAGATAAAAAGTTGAAGAAAAGATAAAAACTAAAGAAAAGTCTGTAAGGTTTTAATAACAGAAAAACAGACAGAAATTAGTGAACGAACTAGGACAACATAGTTAGTCCTTGAGTTGCGACTAGGGTTAGGTATTATATGAAAAGTTAAGCTGTTTCGGTATAGACTTAATGAACCTATACTTGGTACAGGAAAACTATTCATACCGAAATTTACATAAATTTTAAATATATACGTTAAGCAGAGAAATCAGATCAAAGTAGAGAAACACAGAAAACAGAGTAACCAGAGTAAAGTAAAGAGATAAAGAGAAAAAGAGTAATATAGATACAGATGAAAAGAGTAACCAGAGAAGAGATAAAAGATACAGAGAACAGAGTAATTAAAACAGAGTAAAGAGATACAGAGAAAAGAGAAACCAGAGCAGAGTATAGAGATATAAAGAGAAGAGTAATATAATGAAGAGCTATATATATATATATATATATATATATATATATATATATATATATATATATATATATATATATATATATATATATTAGTTGCTTAATGCAACCCAGAGCTATATTTATATATATTAGTTGCTTGATGCAACCCAGAGCTATATTTATATATATATTAATTGCTTGATGCAACCCAGAGCTATATTTATATATATATATTAGTTGCTTGATGCAACCCAGAGCTTCTGTAGGGAAACTAAGTTACCTACAGCTATTTTCCGCTTCCCCAGAGCAGAGCAGAGTATATATATTTTCCTGCAGTAAGCAGAGGCTGTCTCAAATGAGCGGCTATTATTATATGCGCATTTATTTAGGAACGGAAAATCGTATTCGGGAAATCGGGATTACTCGTGACCGGATAAATGTCGGGATTGCGGGCAGCCAACCGACACATGAGCTCATGGCCTGCGCTAGGGCTAGACATGCATCATTCTTGTCTGCGCATCATTCTCTGTTGCATTCCTTTCTGTGTGTGATCTACTTCTTTATGTTTGTCTGCTCGTATGCTATTTCTGTGTTTTATTTTCTTGTATTCTTTTGTTTGTGTTCTGCTTTTTGTTGTCTCTACTTTCTCTTTCTATCTTTATCTTCTATTTACTGCTTCGCTATATTATGTTACTCGTCTACTAATCGACCCCAAATAAATGAACGTAACTAATAACCCCGACCCTACTAAGAACTCCCAACTTCTTACCCCTTCTCTCTCCCTTTCCCCTTCAGATGGAAGTAAGAGTACCTTACCATAGTTCGCTGATGACCATTCGCAAGAAGAGGATTCTGCTCTAGATAGTCTTCTTAGTCTAGGGTGAATATCGTTCTCTGATTATATGTATATACTGTGAGACCAGCCAACGTCTGCACCCCGTTCGTATGCGTACTTTAACCTAAATCCTGTGTACGAGATTCCTATTGTGTGGCTACTTCATGAGGCACCAGAGAGACTTCCTGTGGAAAAGTCTGATCGTGCAAATGATGTTCTATCTTTTGATGACGTGCCACTTGACTTGAGTTTTGAAGACCTAAGAACGTACTTTCCCTCGCTTTAGTAGTTTAGAGGGACTAGGTGAGTATAGAGTCTAGGCTAGCCTAGGTGCCAGCTTAGGGACCTCTTGAACAGGTCAGGACCTGGGATGTTGTATGTATATATATATGTATATAGATATTATTTAGCTATATCTAGGGGTGTTCTAACTAACAGTCTATATGCTAATAAAGGCTGAATCACCGAATGTTGTCAACTACTTGTGACGTATTTTTGTGTGGTTGTTTATAACTGTTTTATCTGTTATTACTTGTGAATTGATTATAAATGATTCTGTCCATTAATCCAAATATTTAAAAAAAAAATACACCAAGCAAATTAACTACGCGTTTAACAACGAATCAGGCTCATATGATAAATAATAGATAATAATTAGGAAGTCAAATTGGTAGCGCTCAGTTTCCGGTATGATCTAGACATATTGAAAATTGGGTCGTTACACAAGGGATTAAGTGCTCACTAGTCCTCACATATTGGGAGTCTTAGGTCTTAGGATTTTCATCCAAATGGTACCATGGAGATCTCTTTATATGTTGTCACCTTGAAGCAGCTTATAGTTTCTTTGCTTTAGCCTCGACTCTAAGTGTCATGTCTCAAAGCGGCTCTTTAGATAAGCTTTCAATCAATACTCCTAAACCAGTTGGTTTTAAGGTATTAGGTGTTAAAGCACCCCTAAGGATTTATGATGCGCATAAACTAGTTATGCCACGATTTAGGAAATTGCACGATCGGCAAAATTCCTTCCGGCAAGTGCACCGGTTATCGTCAAGTAAAAACTCACAATAGAGTGAGGTCGAATCCCACAAGGATTGGTTGAATGAGCAAGTCGGATTAGAAGTGTGTCTAGTTGAGCGGAATCAAGAATTAGATGAGAATTGCGGAATGTAAAATTGGCGGGAAACGTAAATGGCAAGGAATTGAAATGGCGGAATTTTAAATTGCATGAATTAAAGAGCAGAAGCTAAATTGCTGAAATTAAAAGGGAATGGGGGTGATTGCATGAATTGAGTTGCAGAATGTAAAGAGAAAGTGGAAATCGGAGATGGGGAATTCATTGGGTTATAGGAGATATTGAGATCTCCGAATCAAAACACGTTTATCTCTTCCTCAACCAATGCGTTCATTGAATTTTGCTTGGCAATCTTATATGATTGGATCCCAATCCCTTGGCTCACCAATTCTCTCTAAAAACAAACAAATTCCCAATCCCTTGGTTTAAATGTTCATAAGAAGAGATGATGCTCGATCACTGATTATACCACACAGTTTCATGAACCACAATTTGGTAGGATTACATGTCACAATATCCATCCAAACCCCAATCCAATTCACTGTGAGAAAGCTTCTCTAGCATGAATCCTCCATTCCTTTCCCAAGGTTCCGAAGGATTCCAATTATGGGTAGTTTCTTTCCCAAGACAACTACCCAATGGAATTAGATCGAGAAGCTTTCTAACAAAATTCAAGAGAAAAGATTGAAGAAGAAGATAAACTATTATTGATTCATTGAATTACAATAAAGCTCCCTAACCCAATGAAAGGGGGTTTAGTGAGTCATAGCTCTGAATTCAATTACAAAGGTATGAAAACTAGCAAAATGAAAAGGTTCCTCCTAACTTAAATTCTATCCTATTTATACACTTTCTACATTGAGCTTCTGTTGTGTTTCTTGGGCTTTGAGGCCTCTCCCTGCTTTCCTTTTGCTTTGGGTTTATGATCCATAATCTTGATGAGGCTGCTGATCCAAATTCTGTAACATTCATTGAGCCAACTTAGTGATAATCAAGTAATGACACATGACTCAACAAATTGAAATTCCAGACTCATCAATCCTTCAGGCCCAATCCATAAACCATGATATTCAATTGGGTTTCATACCAGAGTAAGTTTAAGTTAATGTTTGTGCTCAAATGCTAACTTAAACTGCAATATTTTTGGCCCAGAAACCTTTTCTAATAGTGGCGTTTAAGTTGCAGTTTAAGCTTAAACTGCAGCTTAAACGCCAGACACTTCCAGTGATGCCTTTTGTGGAAGCACGTTTAAGCCTTAGTTTAAGGTTAAACTGAAGCTTAAACGTGGAAATGGAAGAAGGCAGCCCTGGAGGGTCACTTAGTCGAACACGTTTAAGCTTCAGTTTAAGGTTAAACTGAAGCTTAAACGTGGAGATAGGAAAGGCAGCCCTGGAGGTCGAACACGTTTAAGCTCCAGTTTAAGGTTAAACAGGAGCTTAAACGTGGAAATAGAGAAAGCCATCCTGGAGGTCGAACACGTTTAAGCTCCAGTTTAAGGTTAAACTGGAGCTTAAACGTGGAAGCGGAAAAAGGTAGCCCTGGAGGTGTCGAACACGTTTAAGCTCCAGTTTAAGGTTAAACTGGAGCTTAAACGTGGAAGCAGAGAAAGCAACCCTGGAGGTCGAACACGTTTAAGCTCCAGTTTAAGGTTAAACTGGAGCTTAAACGTGGAAATGGAGAAAGCAACCCTGGAGGAGAAAACTTGGTCGAACACGTTTAAGCTCCAGTTTAAGGTTAAACTGGAGCTTAAACGTGGAAATGGCTCCCTGGTGCATTTCCCATTTCTGGCGTTTAACTTCCAGTTTAAGGTTAAACTGTAGGTTAAACGCCACTTTCACCCTTTCCTCAGCTTTCATGATTTTGGCCGTTTAAGTTCCAGTTTAAGCTTAAACTGGAACTTAAACTCCACATGTGATATTCAAGCTTCCTTTATTGATTTTTGTTGCTTCCTTGCCTAGCCTCTTCTTCCCTGAAATCATCCAAACAACTGCATCAAAGTCTTGCAAATTTTCATGAGAATCTTCCATTCATAGCATTCAAGTAATATAACTAAAAACTCATGAAATTTGCATAAAAATCATACTGTTTGGATGGTTCATTGCTTTGTTATTCATTTAACCATTCTTGGTTACTTTAAACTCAAGAAAGTGCATAAAACAACTAAAACTAACAGAAAAATGCTAGTGAAACTCGCCTAAGATGCTTTGGCATCACAACACCAAACTTAATACTTGCTTGTCCCTAAGCAAGTCCTGAGTTATTTGAGAAGAAAGTATGAAACAGAAAGCAATTCCATTGGCTATATTAGTAAGCACTTTAAGTTCATCAGAAGGGTTTTATGCAGAAAGTTGCAGCATCACTTTTTCATTCTTATCAGGTAAGATTATCACTTTTTTATTGCATCCATCAAACACTGCTATGGCCTCTTGTTACTCTTATGTCCTTGGCACTTTTCTCTTCTTTGTTTTTCTTTTCTTTTTCTTTGAGCTCCCTTGCTCCTTGTTTGCTTAGTGTCATGTGTTGCACACGCCTTTGGCATTTTCTTTTTCTTATCAGTGCACTACACATATCCACTGCAGGCATTTTAGTTCACATTTCTTCTTGAGACATTGGTGCCTAGCACCTCTTTGTGTGACTAAATGTTTTGTATTTAGGTTGCTCTTGATAATGGACTTTTGGTTGATAATCCCGGGTTAGTTAACCCAAGTTACCAAGTGTTGAAACACTCCTCAGAACCTATTCATCCAAGCATATCCTTAATACATAAACACCACAGGCATTTGTCTCAGAAGTTCAAACCATTGGTGCCTAGCTTATTTTCTCAATTTTTTTTTTTTTTGCTTTTTGGTTGCCTTTTTTCAGTGGCTTTTTCTTCTTCTTTTTCTTTCTTTTTCATGGCCAAAGACATTTATTCATCAAGATCCATAGACAGTTTTCAATTTCTACACAAAAAAATGATAATTCCACACTTTAATTTCCAGTGATCTGACTAAACAATCAAGCATGCATACCACCACTTAATTCTACTTGATTTGTCACTAATTGAGCCGAGTTACTTTTGTTCAAACTTTTCTTTTATTTTTGGAAACAGAACAAGCATGGCAAGCATTTGTTTAAGAAGGTGAAGTTATATCCAAACATCTAGGCATTCACTTTATTCAAAGCAATAAACAGACAAACATACTAGAAACTTCACATTCCAGAAAGATTCAACAATTACAGTTTAAATCAGAACAAGCATGCTTTTGTTTGCCCTTTTTAAAGAGTTGTCAAGGAACAATACCACCTTGTGAAATTCCTTGTTTTCTCTTTGTTGCCAGGAAACAATTTGATTTCTCCTTCTTCTCCTAGTTGTTGTTTTATGTTCTTTCTAAGATCCTTGTTTCCTTTCCTGCAAAGAGTGATGAAGTTGCTTGCTTCTCAAGCACTTGAGTGGTTAGTTCAACTATGTATGGGCAAGTGTCTGAGTCTTAGTTGGTGTGTGAACACCAAACTTAGTCTCCTACTTACTCCTCTGCTCTTTGAGTCCTCGAATTCTTCTTGGAATGAAGTTGCTGCTAAGGATTTTAAGCATTTCTGTGATTGCTTAGAATGGTTGTTCCTTTCATATAATTCAAAGGTTGTTGTGTTCAGTTGATCTTTATGGTGGAACACCAAACTTAGAGTCACACATTCCCCTTTGAATTATTGATCCACGAATTCATTGTTTGGTGTGAAACACCAAACTTAATTCCTTGCAATGCACAGAAACTACTTCACCTTTTTATTGAAACAAATAAAAGAAACAGCAAGGTAGTATTACCTCAGGTTGGGTTGCCTCCCAACAAGCACTTCTTTAACGTCATTAGCTTGACGGTCAGCTGCCTTAGTTGAGGTGATATTTAACTTTGTCCTTCTCCTCCACATCTCCCAAGTAATGTTTGAGTCTTTGACCATTCACCGTGAAGGTTCGTTGTGACTTTTCTTCCATGATTTCTATTTGTCCATATTGGGAGACCTTGGTGACAAGGAATGGTCCAGACCACCTTGATTTTAGCTTCCCTGGAAATAGCTTCAGCCTAGAATTGTAGAGCAATACTTTTTGTCCCTCCTCAAATTTCCTTGGGGCTATGTTGCTGTCATGCTTCTTCTTTGCTCTTTCTTTGTAAATTTTGGCATTCTCATAAGCTTCAGCTCTGAATTCTTCCAACTCTTGAATTTGCAACATCCTTCTTTCTCCAGCAGCTTTGCTGTCTAGGTTCAAGAGTTTCAAGGCCCAGAATGCCTTGTGCTCCAACTCCAGTGGCAAATGGCAAGCTTTTCCATATACTAGTTGGTAAGGAGACATTCCAATTGGTGTCTTGAAAGCTGTCCTATATGCCCAAAGAGCATCATCTAGCTTAATCGACCAGTCCTTCCTTGAAGTTCCCACAGTCTTCTCCAGGATTCTTTTGAGTTCCCTATTAGATATTTCGGCTTGCCCACTTGTCTGTGGATGGTATGGTGTGGCTACCTTGTGTTTGACTCCATATTTTAGAAGCAATGCCTCTAATGGTTTGTTGCAGAAGTGGCTTCCTCCATCACTGATGATTGTTCTTGGAACCCCAAAACGGCAAAAAATGTGTTTTCTGAGGAAGTTCATGACTACCTTGTTATCATTGGTTGGAGTTGCTATTGCTTCAACCCATTTGGAGAAATAGTCTACTGCCACAAGGATGTAATTATTTGAGTATGAGGTAGGAAAGGGTCCCATGAAATCTATCCCCCATACATCAAACAATTCAAGTTCCAGAATGAATTGTTGTGGCATTTCATTTCTTCTTGGCAGGTTCCCCGCTTTCTGGCATTCATGGCAGTGCTTCACTAGTTCCTTTGCATCTTTGAAGATAGTGGGCCAATAAAAACCACACTGCAACACCTTAGCTACTGTTCTTTCTCCTGCAAAATGTCCTCCATAAGTGGAGCCATGGCAGTCCCATAAGACTTCCCTTCCTTCTTCCTCTGATATGCATCTTCTGAGTATGCCATCCGAACATTTTTTGAACAAGTATGGTTCGTCCCAGATGAAGTATTTGGCATCATTTACCAATTTCTTCCTTTGATGCTTGTTAAATTCCAACGGCAAACTCCCAGTGGCCTTGAAGTTTGCTATGTCTGCAAACCAGGGTGCTTTGTGAATTACCATGAGTTGTTCATCAGGAAAGCACTCATTTATATGTGTGCTTTGTGCGCTTCCTTCTTCACATGGTATCCTTGATAAATGGTCTGCCACCTTGTTCTCTACACCCTTCTTGTCTTTGATTTCAATGTCAAATTCCTGCAACAAAAGAACCCATCTAATAAGTCTTGGTTTGGATTCTTGTTTAGCAAGTAAGTATTTTAAAGCTGAATGATCAGTGAAGACAGTGACTTTAGATCCAATGAGATAGGATCTAAATTTGTCAAATGCAAAGACTATTGCCAAGAGTTCTTTTTCAGTGGTTGTGTAATTCCTTTGGTTATCATTCAAGACCTTACTGGCATAATAAATCACATGTACCAAATTGTCTTTCCTTTGTCCTAACACTGCCCCAACAGCAAGGTTTGATGCATCACACATCAGTTCAAAAGGTAAGTTCCAATCAGGTGGGGCAATGATAGGTGCAGAGGAAAGTTTTTGCTTCAAAAGTTCATAGGCTAGCATGCAATTTTTATCAAATACAAAGGGTGTATCAGAGACAAGCAAGTTACTCAAAGGTTTGGCTATTTTAAAAAAGTCTCTAATAAACCTTCTGTAAAAGCCAGCGTGTCCCAAAAAACTCCTAATTGCCTTGACATTACTCGGTGGAGGTAATTTTTCAATGAGTTCCACCTTAGCTCTGTCCACCTCAATGCCTCTATTCGAGATTTTGTGGCCAAGGACTATTCCTTCTGTGACCATGAAATGACACTTTTCCCAGTTTAATACTAGGTTGGTCTCTTGGCATCTCTTAAGCACCAAGGCAAGGTGGTGTAGGCAGCTAGGAAAAGAATCTCCAAACACAGAAAAATCATCCATGAAAACCTCAATAAATTTTTCAATCATGTCCGAAAAGATGGACAGCATGCATCTTTGGAAAGTGGCAGGTGCATTGCACAATCCAAAGGGCATGCGTCTATAAGCAAAAACTCCATATGGACAAACAAATGATGTTTTCTCTTGATCTCTAGGATCAACTACTATCTGATTATAGCCTGAGTATCCATCCAGAAAGCAATAGTAAGCATGTCCTGCAAGCCTTTCAAGCATCTGATCCATGAATGGAAGTGGGAAATGATCTTTTCTGGTGGCTTCATTGAGCTTTCTGTAGTCTATGCACATCCTCCACCCAGTGACAGTTCTTGTGGGTATGAGTTCGTTCCTCTCATTTGGCACTACAGTTATGCCCCCTTTCTTGGGCACTACATGGATGGGACTAACCCATGGGCTATCAGAAATGGGGTATATCACCCCTGCCTGCCATAACTTCATGACCTCCTTTTGTACCACTTCTTTCATGACGGGATTCAATCTTCTCTGAGCTTGAATGTAGGGTCTAGCATCCTCTTCTAACAAGATTTTATGCATGCATATGGATGAACTTATCCCCTTCAAATCAGCTAGGGTCCATCCAATGGCGTCTTGATGAGTTTGTAGCACATTGATCAATTTTTCTTCCTGTTCTTGGCTCAGGGCAGAGCTAATGATAACAGGATGGCTCTCATTACTACCCAAGTATGCATACTTGAGATTAGGGGGCAATGCTTTGAGCTCAGGCTTTGGTGCTTCCTTCTCTTCTTTCACTCTCTCTGGCATGCTTGGCATGGTTGTTTCAGTAGCCTTGATGTCACTATCTTCAATATCCTTGGTGAACTCCTCCTCTGCCACTTCCTTTGTTGTTTCCTCAAAGGTTTCTTGTACTGCAATGTCCACTACATCCACTCTCATGCATTCCTTTAGTGATTCTGATGGATAGCTCATTGCCTTGAATACGTTAAACACCAATTGCTCATCATGCAGTCTAAGAGTGAGCTCACCCTTTTGGACATCTATGATGGCTCCAGCAGTAGCCAGGAAGGGTCTTCCCAGAATTATTGAAGCTTCGGCTTCTTCCTCCATATCTAACACCACAAAATCGGCAGGGAATATGAAATCTCCCACTTTTACCAACAAATCCTCAACTATCCCATGAGGGAATTTAAAAGTTCGATCTGCCAATTGGAGGGCCATTCTTGTTGGTTTGGCTTCCTCAATCTTCATTCTTCTCATCATTGTTAGAGACATCAAATTGATACTGGCCCCTAAGTCACACAAGGCCTTCTCCACCATGACTTCTCCTATGATGCAGGGGATTTGAAAACTGCCTGGATCATTCAGTTTCTGAGGCAATTTGTGTTGAATGATGGCACTGCATTCTTCAGTCAACAACACAGTTTCCTCATTTCTCCAGCTTCTCTTTTTGGTCATTAATTCCTTTAAGAATTTTGCATAGAGTGGCATTTGCTCTATTGCCTCAGCAAACGGAATGTTGATTTGAAGCTTCTTGAAAATCTCCAAAAATCTGGAGAATTGGCCATCCTTTTCACTTTTCATCAAACGTTGAGGATATGGTGCTTTGGGTGTGTACGGCTTCAGGACCTCTTTTTCTTTTTCTTTTGTTGCAGACGGTGTAAAAGATTGTCTAGTTCCTTGTCTCTCACATTTTCCTTTGCTTCATCCTCTGTGGTTTCCCTTGAGATCTCCTTTAGCTCCTTTCCACTTCTGAGGGTTATGGCCTTACATTCTTCCCTTGCAATAGCCTTGGCAGCATGAGAAACGCTTGGCCCAGGGGTTTGCTTATACAAATACCCAATTTGATTTTCTAGCTTCTCGATGGCAGCTCCTTGGTTTTGCAAGTTGGAAATTACTTCTTCCTTAAAGGCTTTCAATTCGGTTATGTCTTGACCCATGGTTGCAAGCATTCCTTCTATCCTGTTTAATTGATCTTGAAATTGTTGGTTCGGATTAGGTTGGGTAGGTCGATTATTTTGGCCTTGATATGATGGTTGGGAGTAAGCGTTTTGTGTGGCTTGGTATGATCTTTGGTTGGAGTTTTGGTATGTGGACTTGTTATGTTGGTTTTGCTGGTTTCCCCACCCAAAGTTTGGGTGGTTTTTCCAGCCTGGGTTGTAAGTGTTGGAATGTGGATCATATGGTTGCCTTTGTTGATTTCCTACATAATTGGCCTCTTCCCAATCACCTCCTTCAGTGCTTGCTTCCTCTTGATCTTGTGTGTGTATTGCAGCCACTTGCTTTGTTTCTAATTTCCTGGTGAGCTCTGCTAGTTGCTTGGCAAACACCTTGTTTTGGGCTAGAATTGTATCAACATGGTTCAGCTCCATGACTCCTTTAGTGTTGTGTCTCTCTGATGCATAGTAGTACTCATTCTTAGCCACTGTCTCAATCACTTCAATGGCTTCTTCCACAGTCTTTTTCCTGTTCAATGAACCTCCTGATGAATGGTCTACAGCCTTCCTTGATTCATAAGAAAGTCCATCATAGAAAATGTGCAATTGCACCCAGTCATGGAACATGTCTGGTGGGCATTTCCATGTCAGATCCTTGAACCTCTCCCATGCCTCGTAGAGAGTTTCACCATCTTGTTGTCTAAAAGTCTGAACCTCAGATCGAAGCCTATTGACCTTTTGTGGGGGGTAGAAACGTGCCAGAAACTTGCTTTCCACCTCATCCCATGTTGTTAGGCTCCCCCTTGGGAATGATTCCAGCCACTTAGCTGCCTTGTCCCTAAGGGAAAATGGGAACAAAAGCAGTTTATAGGCATCTTCCTGGACTCCATTGGACTTCACAGTGTCGCAAATTCTCAGGAATTTTGTGAGATGTTGGTTTGGGTCTTCATTAGCACTCCCACCAAATGAACAATGATTCTCCACAAGTGATATTAGCTGTGGTTTGAGCTCAAAATTGTTGGCCTGAATGGGTGGTTTCTGAATGCTGCTACCACAATTCCCAGATGTTGGGTTTATGTATGAACCAAGAACCCTCCTCTCGGGAATGGCATTGTTTCCATCAGCTCTCCCATGGTTATGAACTTCTCTTTCCATGTTGAGATCTAGAGCTTCCTCAAAATTGTCCTCAGATTCTCCTTCAAATTCTTCTTCTCCCAGTACTCTCTTCCCTCTTGCTTCCCTTCTAAGTCTATGAAGGGTCCTCTCTGGTTCGGTATATGGAGGAGTTGATGTCTCTCCTCTCCTACCTGTCATACAAGAACACAGCACAGGCAACAAACAAGTAAAATACTCTTGGTTAATGGAAGAGTATGGTTAGAGCAGTTGAGGAATTAATTCAAATAGTTAGTGAGTCAGTGAGTTAGTTGCTTGAATTTAAAGGCATAAAGAAAGAAAGCATGTAACAGAGTGCAGAAATTAAAATTCAACAAGTAACTTGAACTGAATGAACAAAGCAAAAAAAATGCTCAATCTAGTTAACTTCCAATTGGAGAATTGTCAATCGAAAACCAATCCCCGGCAACGGCGCCATAAACTTGATGCGCATAAACTAGTTATGCCATGATTTAGAAAATTGCACGATCGGCAAAATTCCTTCCGGCAAGTGCACCGGTTATCGTCAAGTAAAAACTCACAATAGAGTGAGGTCGAATCCCACAAGGATTGGTTGAATGAGCAAGTCGGATTAGAAGTGTGTCTAGTTGAGCGGAATCAAGAATTAGATGAGAATTGCGGAATGTAAAATTGGCGGGAAACGTAAATGGCAAGGAATTGAAATGGCGGAATTTTAAATTGCATGAATTAAAGAGCAGAAGCTAAATTGCTGAAATTAAAAGGGAATGGGGGTGATTGCATGAATTGAGTTGCAGAATGTAAAGAGAAAGTGGAAATCGGAGATGGGGAATTCATTGGGTTATAGGAGATATTGAGATCTCCGAATCAAAACACGTTTATCTCTTCCTCAACCAATGCGTTCATTGAATTTTGCTTGGCAATCTTATATGATTGGATCCCAATCCCTTGGCTCACCAATTCTCTCTAAAAACAAACAAATTCCCAATCCCTTGGTTTAAATGTTCATAAGAAGAGATGATGCTCGATCACTGATTATACCACACAGTTTCATGAACCACAATTTGGTAGGATTACATGTCACAATATCCATCCAAACCCCAATCCAATTCACTGTGAGAAAGCTTCTCTAGCATGAATCCTCCATTCCTTTCCCAAGGTTCCGAAGGATTCCAATTATGGGTAGTTTCTTTCCCAAGACAACTACCCAATGGAATTAGATCGAGAAGCTTTCTAACAAAATTCAAGAGAAAAGATTGAAGAAGAAGATAAACTATTATTGATTCATTGAATTACAATAGAGCTCCCTAACCCAATGAAAGGGGGTTTAGTGAGTCATAGCTCTGAATTCAATTACAAAGGTATGAAAACTAGCAAAATGAAAAGGTTCCTCCTAACTTAAATTCTATCCTATTTATACACTTTCTACATTGAGCTTCTGTTGTGTTTCTTGGGCTTTGAGGCCTCTCCCTGCTTTCCTTTTGCTTTGGGTTTATGATCCATACTCTTGATGAGGCTGCTGATCCAAATTCTGTAACATTCATTGAGCCAACTTAGTGATAATCAAGTAATGACACATGACTCAACAAATTGAAATTCCAGACTCATCAATCCTTCAGGCCCAATCCATAAACCATGATATTCAATTGGGTTTCATACCAGAGTAAGTTTAAGTTAATGTTTGTGCTCAAACGCTAACTTAAACTGCAATATTTTTGGCCCAGAAACCTTTTCTAATAGTGGCGTTTAAGTTGCAGTTTAAGCTTAAACTGCAGCTTAAACGCCAGACACTTCCAGTGATGCCTTTTGTGGAAGCACGTTTAAGCTTCAGTTTAAGGTTAAACTGAAGCTTAAACGTGGAAATGGAAGAAGGCAGCCCTGGAGGGTCACTTAGTCGAACACGTTTAAGCTTCAGTTTAAGGTTAAACTGAAGCTTAAACGTGGAGATAGGAAAGGCAGCCCTGGAGGTCGAACACGTTTAAGCTCCAGTTTAAGGTTAAACTGGAGCTTAAACGTGGAAATAGAGAAAGCCATCCTGGAGGTCGAACACGTTTAAGCTCCAGTTTAAGGTTAAACTGGAGCTTAAACGTGGAAGCGGAGAAAGGTAGCCCTGGAAGTGTCGAACACGTTTAAGCTCCAGTTTAAGGTTAAACTGGAGCTTAAACGTGGAAGCAGAGAAAGCAACCCTGGAGGTCGAACACGTTTAAGCTCCAGTTTAAGGTTAAACTGGAGCTTAAACGTGGAAATGGAGAAAGCAACCCTGGAGGAGAAAACTTGGTTGAACACGTTTAAGCTCCAGTTTAAGGTTAAACTGGAGCTTAAACGTGGAAATGGCTCCCTGGTGCATTTCCCATTTCTGACGTTTAACTTCCAGTTTAAGGTTAAACTGTAGGTTAAACGCCACTTTCACCCTTTCCTCAGCTTTCATGATTTTGGCCGTTTAAGTTCCAGTTTAAGCTTAAACTGGAACTTAAACTCCACATGTGATATTCAAGCTTCCTTTATTGATTTTTGTTGCTTCCTTGCCTAGCCTCTTCTTCCCTGAAATCATCCAAACAACTGCATCAAAGTCTTGCAAATTTTCATGAGAATCTTCCATTCATAGCATTCAAGTAATATAACTAAAAACTCATGAAATTTGCATAAAAATCATACTGTTTGGATGGTTCATTGCTTTGTTATTCATTTAACCATTCTTGGTTACTTTAAGCTCAAGAAAGTGCATAAAACAACTAAAACTAATAGAAAAATGCTAGTGAAACTCGCCTAAGATGCTTTGGCATCACAACACCAAACTTAATACTTGCTTGTCCCTAAGCAAGTCCTGAGTTATTTGAGAAGAAAGTATGAAACAGAAAGCAATTCCATTGGCTATATTAGTAAGCACTTTAAGTTCATCAGAAGGGTTTTATGCAGAAAGTTGCAGCATCACTTTTTCATTCTTATCAGGTAAGATTATCACTTTTTTATTGCATCCATCAAACACTGCTATGGCCTCTTGTTACTCTTATGTCCTTGGCACTTTTCTCTTCTTTGTTTTTCTTTTCTTTTTCTTTGAGCTCCCTTGCTCCTTGTTTGCTTAGTGTCATGTGTTGCACACGCCTTTGGCATTTTCTTTTTCTTATCAGTGCACTACACATATCCACTGCAGGCATTTTAGTTCACATTTCTTCTTGAGACATTGGTGCCCAGCACCTCTTTGTGTGACTAAATGTTTTGTATTTAGGTTGCTCTTGATAATGGACTTTTGGTTGATAATCCCGGGTTAGTTAACCCAAGTTACCAAGTGTTGAAACACTCCTCAGAACCTATTCATCCAAGCATATCCTTAATACATAAACACCACAGGCATTTGTCTCAGAAGTTCAAACCATTGGTGCCTAGCTTATTTTCTCAATTTTTTTTTTTTTTGCTTTTTGGTTGCCTTTTTTCAGTGGCTTTTTCTTCTTCTTTTTCTTTCTTTTTCATGGCCAAAGACATTTATTCATCAAGATCCATAGACAGTTTTCAATTTCTACACAAAAAAATGATAATTCCACACTTTAATTTCCAGTGATCTGACTAAACAATCAAGCATGCATACCACCACTTAATTCTACTTGATTTGTCACTAATTGAGCCGAGTTACTTTTGTTCAAACTTTTCTTTTATTTTTGGAAACAGAACAAGCATGGCAAGCATTTGTTTAAGAAGGTGAAGTTATATCCAAACATCTAGGCATTCACTTTATTCAAAGCAATAAACAGACAAACATACTAGAAACTTCACATTCCAGAAAGATTCAACAATTACAGTTTAAATCAGAACAAGCATGCTTTTGTTTGCCCTTTTTAAAGAGTTGTCAAGGAACAATACCACCTTGTGAAATTCCTTGTTTTCTCTTTGTTGCCAGGAAACAATTTGATTTCTCCTTCTTCTCCTAGTTGTTGTTTTATGTTCTTTCTAAGATCCTTGTTTCCTTTCCTGCAAAGAGTGATGAAGTTGCTTGCTTCTCAAGCACTTGAGTGGTTAGTTCAACTATGTATGGGCAAGTGTCTGAGTCTTAGGTTGGTGTGTGAACACCAAACTTAGTCTCCTACTTACTCCTCTGCTCTTTGAGTCCTCGAATTCTTCTTGGAATGAAGTTGCTGCTAAGGATTTTAAGCATTTATGTGATTGCTTAGAATGGTTGTTCCTTTCATATAATTCAAAGGTTGTTGTGTTCAGTTGATCTTTATGGTGGAACACCAAACTTAGAGTCACACATTCCCCTTTGAATTATTGATCCACGAATTCATTGTTTGGTGTGAAATACCAAACTTAATTCCTTGCAATGCATAGAAACTACTTCACCTTTTTATTGAAACAAATAAAAGAAACAGCAAGGTAGTATTACCTCAGGTTGGGTTGCCTCCCAACAAGCGCTTCTTTAACGTCATTAGCTTGACGGTCAGCTGCCTTAGTTGAGGTGATATTTAACTTTGTCCTTCTCCTCCACATCTCCCAAGTAATGTTTGAGTCTTTGACCATTCACCGTGAAGGTTCGTTGTGACTTTTCTTCCATGATTTCTATTTGTCCATATTGGGAGACCTTGGTGACAAGGAATGGTCCAGACCACCTTGATTTTAGCTTCCCTGGAAATAGCTTCAGCCTAGAATTGTAGAGCAATACTTTTTGTCCCTCCTCAAATTTCCTTGGGGCTATGTTGCTGTCATGCTTCTTCTTTGCTCTTTCTTTGTAAATTTTGGCATTCTCATAAGCTTCAGCTCTGAATTCTTCCAACTCTTGAATTTGCAACATCCTTCTTTCTCCAGCAGCTTTGCTGTCTAGGTTCAAGAGTTTCAAGGCCCAGAATGCCTTGTGCTCCAACTCCAGTGGCAAATGGCAAGCTTTTCCATATACTAGTTGGTAAGGAGACATTCCAATTGGTGTCTTGAAAGCTGTCCTATATGCCCAAAGAGCATCATCTAGCTTAATCGACCAGTCCTTCCTTGAAGTTCCCACAGTCTTCTCCAGGATTCTTTTGAGTTCCCTATTAGATATTTCGGCTTGCCCACTTGTCTGTGGATGGTATGGTGTGGCTACCTTGTGTTTGACTCCATATTTTAGAAGCAATGCCTCTAATGGTTTGTTGCAGAAGTGGCTTCCTCCATCACTGATGATTGTTCTTGGAACCCCAAAACGGCAAAAAATGTGTTTTCTGAGGAAGTTCATGACTACCTTGTTATCATTGGTTGGAGTTGCTATTGCTTCAACCCATTTGGAGAAATAGTCTACTGCCACAAGGATGTAATTATTTGAGTATGAGGTAGGAAAGGGTCCCATGAAATCTATCCCCCATACATCAAACAATTCAAGTTCCAGAATGAATTGTTGTGGCATTTCATTTCTTCTTGGCAGGTTCCCCGCTTTCTGGCATTCATGGCAGTGCTTCACTAGTTCCTTTGCATCTTTGAAGATAGTGGGCCAATAAAAACCACACTGCAACACCTTAGCTGCTGTTCTTTCTCCTGCAAAATGTCCTCCATAAGTGGAGCCATGGCAGTCCCATAAGACTTCCCTTCCTTCTTCCTCTGATATGCATCTTCTGAGTATGCCATCCGAACATTTTTTGAACAAGTATGGTTCGTCCCAGATGAAGTATTTGGCATCATTTACCAATTTCTTCCTTTGATGCTTGTTAAATTCCAACGGCAAACTCCCAGTGGCCTTGAAGTTTGCTATGTCTGCAAACCAGGGTGCTTTGTGAATTACCATGAGTTGTTCATCAGGAAAGCACTCATTTATATGTGTGCTTTGTGCGCTTCCTTCTTCACATGGTATCCTTGATAAATGGTCTGCCACCTTGTTCTCTACACCCTTCTTGTCTTTGATTTCAATGTCAAATTCCTGCAACAAAAGAACCCATCTAATAAGTCTTGGTTTGGATTCTTGTTTAGCAAGTAAGTATTTTAAAGCTGAATGATCAGTGAAGACAGTGACTTTAGATCCAATGAGATAGGATCTAAATTTGTCAAATGCAAAGACTATTGCCAAGAGTTCTTTTTCAGTGGTTGTGTAATTCCTTTGGTTATCATTCAAGACCTTACTGGCATAATAAATCACATGTACCAAATTGTCTTTCCTTTGTCCTAACACTGCCCCAACAGCAAGGTTTGATGCATCACACATCAGTTCAAAAGGTAAGTTCCAATCAGGTGGGGCAATGATAGGTGCAGAGGAAAGTTTTTGCTTCAAAAGTTCATAGGCTAGCATGCAATTTTTATCAAATACAAAGGGTGTATCAGAGACAAGCAAGTTACTCAAAGGTTTGGCTATTTTAGAAAAGTCTCTAATAAACCTTCTGTAAAAGCCAGCGTGTCCCAAAAAACTCCTAATTGCCTTGACATTACTCGGTGGAGGTAATTTTTCAATGAGTTCCACCTTAGCTCTGTCCACCTCAATGCCTCTATTCGAGATTTTGTGGCCAAGGACTATTCCTTCTGTGACCATGAAATGACACTTTTCCCAGTTTAATACTAGGTTGGTCTCTTGGCATCTCTTAAGCACCAAGGCAAGGTGGTGTAGGCAGCTAGGAAAAGAATCTCCAAACACAGAAAAATCATCCATGAAAACCTCAATAAATTTTTCAATCATGTCCGAAAAGATGGACAGCATGCATCTTTGGAAAGTGGCAGGTGCATTGCACAATCCAAAGGGCATGCGTCTATAAGCAAAAACTCCATATGGACAAACAAATGATGTTTTCTCTTGATCTCTAGGATCAACTACTATCTGATTATAGCCTGAGTATCCATCCAGAAAGCAATAGTAAGCATGTCCTGCAAGCCTTTCAAGCATCTGATCCATGAATGGAAGTGGGAAATGATCTTTTCTGGTGGCTTCATTGAGCTTTCTGTAGTCTATGCACATCCTCCACCCAGTGACAGTTCTTGTGGGTATGAGTTCGTTCCTCTCATTTGGCACTACAGTTATGCCCCCTTTCTTGGGCACTACATGGATGGGACTAACCCATGGGCTATCAGAAATGGGGTATATCACCCCTGCCTGCCATAACTTCATGACCTCCTTTTGTACCACTTCTTTCATGACGGGATTCAATCTTCTCTGAGCTTGAATGTAGGGTCTAGCATCCTCTTCTAACAAGATTTTATGCATGCATATGGATGAACTTATCCCCTTCAAATCAGCTAGGGTCCATCCAATGGCGTCTTGATGAGTTTGTAGCACATTGATCAATTTTTCTTCCTGTTCTTGGCTCAGGGCAGAGCTAATGATAACAGGATGGCTCTCATTACTACCCAAGTATGCATACTTGAGATTAGGGGGCAATGCTTTGAGCTCAGGCTTTGGTGCTTCCTTCTCTTCTTTCACTCTCTCTGGCATGCTTGGCATGGTTGTTTCAGCAGCCTTGATGTCACTATCTTCAATATCCTTGGTGAACTCCTCCTCTGCCACTTCCTTTGTTGTTTCCTCAAAGGTTTCTTGTACTGCAATGTCCACTACATCCACTCTCATGCATTCCTTTAGTGATTCTGATGGATAGCTCATTGCCTTGAATACGTTAAACACCAATTGCTCATCATGCAGTCTAAGAGTGAGCTCACCCTTTTGGACATCTATGATGGCTCCAGCAGTAGCCAGGAAGGGTCTTCCCAGAATTATTGAAGCTTCGGCTTCTTCCTCCATATCTAACACCACAAAATCGGCAGGGAATATGAAATCTCCCACTTTTACCAACAAATCCTCAAATATCCCATGAGGGAATTTAAAAGTTCGATCTGCCAATTGGAGGGCCATTCTTGTTGGTTTGGCTTCCTCAATCTTCATTCTTCTCATCATTGTTAGAGACATCAAATTGATACTGGCCCCTAAGTTACACAAGGCCTTCTCCACCATGACTTCTCCTATGATGCAGGGGATTTGAAAACTGCCTGGATCCTTCAGTTTCTGAGGCAATTTGTGTTGAATGATGGCACTGCATTCTTCAGTCAACAACATAGTTTCCTCATTTCTCCAGCTTCTCTTTTTGGTCATTAATTCCTTTAAGAATTTTGCATAGAGTGGCATTTGCTCTATTGCCTCAGCAAACGGAATGTTGATTTGAAGCTTCTTGAAAATCTCCAAAAATCTGGAGAATTGGCCATCCTTTTCACTTTTCATCAAACGTTGAGGATATGGTGCTTTGGGTGTATACGGCTTCAGGACCTCTTTTTCTTTTTCTTTTGTTGCAGACGGTGTAAAAGATTGTCCCTGTTCCTTGTCTCTCACATTTTCCTTTGCTTCATCCTCTGTGGTTTCCCTTGAGATCTCCTTTAGCTCCTTTCCACTTCTGAGGGTTATGGCCTTACATTCTTCCCTTGCAATAGCCTTGGCAGCATGAGAAACGCTTGGCCCAGGGGTTTGCTTATACAAATACCCAATTTGATTTTCTAGCTTCTCGATGGCAGCTCCTTGGTTTTGCAAGTTGGAAATTACTTCTTCCTTAAAGGCTTTCAATTCGGTTATGTCTTGACCCATGGTTGCAAGCATTCCTTCTATCCTGTTTAATTGATCTTGAAATTGTTGGTTCGGATTAGGTTGGGTAGGTCGATTATTTTGGCCTTGATATGATGGTTGGGAGTAAGCGTTTTGTGTGGCTTGGTATGATCTTTGGTTGGAGTTTTGGTATGTGGACTTGTTATGTTGGTTTTGCTGGTTTCCCCACCCAAAGTTTGGGTGGTTTTTCCAGCCTGGGTTGTAAGTGTTGGAATGTGGATCATATGGTTGCCTTTGTTGATTTCCTACATAATTGGCCTCTTCCCAATCACCTCCTTCAGTGCTTGCTTCCTCTTGATCTTGTGTGTGTATTGCAGCCACTTGCTTTGTTTCTAATTTCCTGGTGAGCTCTGCTAGTTGCTTGGCAAACACCTTGTTTTGGGCTAGAATTGTATCAACATGGTTCAGCTCCATGACTCCTTTAGTGTTGTGTCTCTCTGATGCATAGTAGTACTCATTCTTAGCCACTGTCTCAATCACTTCAATGGCTTCTTCCACAGTCTTTTTCCTGTTCAATGAACCTCCTGATGAATGGTCTACAGCCTTCCTTGATTCATAAGAAAGTCCATCATAGAAAATGTGCAATTGCACCCAGTCATGGAACATGTCTGGTGGGCATTTCCTTGTCAGATCCTTGAACCTCTCCCATGCCTCGTAGAGAGTTTCACCATCTTGTTGTCTAAAAGTCTGAACCTCAGATCGAAGCCTATTGACCTTTTGTGGGGGGTAGAAACGTGCCAGAAACTTGCTTTCCACCTCATCCCATGTTGTTAGGCTCCCCCTTGGGAATGATTCCAGCCACTTAGCTGCCTTGTCCCTAAGGGAAAATGGGAACAAAAGCAGTTTATAGGCATCTTCCTGGACTCCATTGGACTTCACAGTGTCGCAAATTCTCAGGAATTTTGTGAGATGTTGGTTTGGGTCTTCATTAGCACTCCCACCAAATGAACAATGATTCTCCACAAGTGATATTAGCTGTGGTTTGAGCTCAAAATTGTTGGCCTGAATGGGTGGTTTCTGAATGCTGCTACCACAATTCCCAGATGTTGGGTTTATGTATGAACCAAGAACCCTCCTCTCGGGAATGGCATTGTTTCCATCAGCTCTCCCATGGTTATGAACTTCTCTTTCCATGTTGAGATCTAGAGCTTCCTCAAAATTGTCCTCAGATTCTCCTTCAGATTCTTCTTCTCCCAGTACTCTCTTCCCTCTTGCTTCCCTTCTAAGTCTATGAAGGGTCCTCTCTGGTTCGGTATATGGAGGAGTTGATGTCTCTCCTCTCCTACCTGTCATACAAGAACACAGCACAGGCAACAAACAAGTAAAATACTATTGGTTAATGGAAGAGTATGGTTAGAGCAGTTGAGGAATTAATTCAAATAGTTAGTGAGTCAGTGAGTTAGTTGCTTGAATTTAAAGGCATAAAGAAAGAAAGCATGTAACAGAGTGCAGAAATTAAAATTCAACAAGTAACTTGAACTGAATGAACAAAGCAAAAAAAATGCTCAATCTAGTTAACTTCCAATTGGAGAATTGTCAATCGAAAACCAATCCCCGGCAACGGCGCCATAAACTTGATGCGCATAAACTAGTTATGCCACGATTTAGGAAATTGCACGATCGGCAAAATTCCTTCCGGCAAGTGCACCGGTTATCGTCAAGTAAAAACTCACAATAGAGTGAGGTCGAATCCCACAAGGATTGGTTGAATGAGCAAGTCGGATTAGAAGTGTGTCTAGTTGAGCGGAATCAAGAATTAGATGAGAATTGTGGAATGTAAAATTGGCGGGAAACGTAAATGGCAAGGAATTGAAATGGCGGAATTTTAAATTGCATGAATTAAAGAGCAGAAGCTAAATTGCTGAAATTAAAAGGGAATGGGGGTGATTGCATGAATTGAGTTGCAGAATGTAAAGAGAAAGTGGAAATCGGAGATGGGGAATTCATTGGGTTATAGGAGATATTGAGATCTCCGAATCAAAACACGTTTATCTCTTCCTCAACTAATGCGTTCATTGAATTTTGCTTGGCAATCTTATATGATTGGATCCCAATCCCTTGGCTCACCAATTCTCTCTAAAAACAAACAAATTCCCAATCCCTTGGTTTAAATGTTCATAAGAAGAGATGATGCTCGATCACTGATTATACCACACAGTTTCATGAACCACAATTTGGTAGGATTACATGTCACAATATCCATCCAAACCCCAATCCAATTCACTGTGAGAAAGCTTCTCTAGCATGAATCCTCCATTCCTTTCCCAAGGTTCCGAAGGATTCCAATTATGGGTAGTTTCTTTCCCAAGACAACTACCCAATGGAATTAGATCGAGAAGCTTTCTAACAAAATTCAAGAGAAAAGATTGAAGAAGAAGATAAACTATTATTGATTCATTGAATTACAATAGAGCTCCCTAACCCAATGAAAGGGGGTTTAGTGAGTCATAGCTCTGAATTCAATTACAAAGGTATGAAAACTAGCAAAATGAAAAGGTTCCTCCTAACTTAAATTCTATCCTATTTATACACTTTCTACATTGAGCTTCTGTTGTGTTTCTTGGGCTTTGAGGCCTCTCCCTGCTTTCCTTTTGCTTTGGGTTTATGATCCATAATCTTGATGAGGCTGCTGATCCAAATTCTGTAACATTCATTGAGCCAACTTAGTGATAATCAAGTAATGACACATGACTCAACAAATTGAAATTCCAGACTCATCAATCCTTCAGGCCCAATCCATAAACCATGATATTCAATTGGGTTTCATACCAGAGTAAGTTTAAGTTAATGTTTGTGCTCAAATGCTAACTTAAACTGCAATATTTTTGGCCCAGAAACCTTTTCTAATAGTGGCGTTTAAGTTGCAGTTTAAGCTTAAACTGCAGCTTAAACGCCAGACACTTCCAGTGATGCCTTTTGTGGAAGCACGTTTAAGCTTCAGTTTAAGGTTAAACTGAAGCTTAAACGTGGAAATGGAAGAAGGCAGCCCTGGAGGGTCACTTAGTCGAACACGTTTAAGCTTCAGTTTAAGGTTAAACTGAAGCTTAAACGTGGAGATAGGAAAGGCAGCCCTGGAGGTCGAACACGTTTAAGCTCCAGTTTAAGGTTAAACTGGAGCTTAAACGTGGAAATAGAGAAAGCCATCCTGGAGGTCGAACACGTTTAAGATCCAGTTTAAGGTTAAACTGGCTCCAGTTTAAGGTTAAACTGGAGCTTAAACGTGGAAGCAGAGAAAGCAACCCTGGAGGTCGAACACTTTTAAGCTCCAGTTTAAGGTTAAACTGGAGCTTAAACGTGGAAGCAGAGAAAGCAACCCTGGAGGTCGAACACTTTTAAGCTCCAGTTTAAGGTTAAACTGGAGCTTAAACGTGGAAATGGAGAAAGCAACCCTGGAGGAGAAAACTTGGTCGAACACGTTTAAGCTCCAGTTTAAGGTTAAACTGGAGCTTAAACGTGGAAATGGCTCCCTGGTGCATTTCCCATTTCTGGCGTTTAACTTCCAGTTTAAGGTTAAACTGGAGGTTAAACGCCACTTTCACCCTTTCCTCAGCTTTCATGATTTTGGCCGTTTAAGTTCCAGTTTAAGCTTAAACTGGAACTTAAACTCCACATGTGATATTCAAGCTTCCTTTATTGATTTTTGTTGCTTCCTTGCCTAGCCTCTTCTTCCCTAAAATCATCCAAACAACTGCATCAAAGTCTTGCAAATTTTCATGAGAATCTTCCATTCATAGCATTCAAGTAATATAACTAAAAACTCATGAAATTTGCATAAAAATCATACTGTTTGGATGGTTCATTGCTTTGTTATTCATTTAACCATTCTTGGTTACTTTAAGCTCAAGAAAGTGCATAAAACAACTAAAACTAACAGAAAAATGCTAGTGAAACTCGCCTAAGATGCTTTGGCATCAATTTACTTGCTCAAGCCTCTTTCTTTGACACAACTCAACCACAAGCATTTACTAGGCTAACAACTCTTTGAGTTTTGGTTTTTCTTTCTTTTTCTGCCTAGTAATTGATGCTCAGAGCCTTGGGCCATGTTCTTTTTGTTTTTGTATTTTCTTTTCTTTCTTTTGTTTTGTTTGCTGCTTCTTGGATCAATAAATTTTTGAGAATCTCCACAATACTTCTTTGAACTTCATGTCCTGCCTATGAGCTCCCATGCAAGTTTTCACAAGCATGCAACCTCAATACATAATCATACAACTAGAACCACCACTTCTCCTAATCTTTTGCTTGCCTCAAAATTGTTTAATTCCTCAATCCTTCTTTTCAAAGAACTTTCATGTGATGCATTTTTGAACATTGAGTGCAAACAAGTTTTGAAGAGAAAAATGTTGTGAATGATCAAGCATCTTGCTTATTGAATTACAGAAAAATTATGCTATGCAGACAGATAATCAGGGAAACTAAACCACTCTCAATCATAGCAGTGTTTGATGTAAGATAATCACTTAACAATACAACCTTTTGGAGTTCGCTTGCTTTCCTTCTTCTCATCATCACTTAACAATACAATCTTGTTTCTTTGGTTGATGATGCTTAATCCTTCCAAAAGCTTGTATGGACCTCTGCAATGATATTGAAAGTTGCTTGTTCCCCAAGCACTTGGAAACAATGGTTAGTCTGGCTGATTTATTTATGGGCTTTTGAACTTACTTTGGTGTGGGAACACCAAACTTAGTACCTTGCCAATGGTTTTCATGCATCAAATTAACCATGTGTGATAATTTTTTCTTTTCTTCTTCTTTTTCAAAAGCAATAAAACTGAAAACTAGGAAACAGCAGAATAGTTAACTAGTTCATCCAACATGCTTGAAGCCAGCATTATGCAGAAAGTGAGAATATGTTTTATAATGGGATTTTGGTGAAACACCAAACTTAGAATCCTGCCTTCTCCTTTAGATTGTTTTGGTGTGCAACACCAAACTTAGCTTCTTGCATTATAGATAAAACTACTTAACCTTTTTATTAAAATAGTTATGAACAGAAAACTACCTCAGGTTGGGTTGCCTCCCAACAAGCGCTCTTTTATTGTCACTAGCTTGACATCCTTCATCCTCTGATCATGGAAGTTGAGGCTTCTGTTGCCTTAGGTTCCTTCTCTTGCTATGGGCTTCCTTCTTTCTGTTTCTCTTTCCATAGCCTTCTTACTTTCCTCCATGACTCCCTTCTCTTTTAATCCAGCATCCTTTTCATGGCTCTTTGGGTTCAGAGTCCCCTTCTTCTCTCCCAATTCAGCAAGGTTTTGAACCAATTGTTCTATCTACCTTTCAAGTCTTCTGAGTGAAGCCTCTTGGTTCTTGCTTATCATCTCTTGATGTTTTTTTATTTCTTCCTGCTCTATTGCCATCATTTCTTGAATTTTTATGGACCTCTCCATCAGCATTTCTAGAATATAGATTCTTTGAAAGGTTGGGAATGGTTGTGGCTGTGTCAATTGTGGTGGTCGATGAAGGTCATTTTGGGCGAATGGTGAGGTAGGACGAGGTTGGAAGTGCGTGTGATTGTTGTTGTGGGGGTGTGTTTTAAGTTGATTATTGAAGCTGGGATTGTTGCTGTTGAAGTCCCTTGGTCTTTGGTTTTGGTTCTCAACCCCCCTCCCATTAGAATGAGTTCTCCAAGGTGGATTGTACACATCATTCTGAGGCCTGTGTTGGAGCATGCTAGAGTGATTGCTTGGAGACTGTAGTTGCTCATAACTTTGTTGCTCATGGTTAATGGCCCCAAAACTGTGTTCAGCTTGATTACACCCATATGAGCTTTGAGTCAGGTTGTATGTATGTACTACAGCATGTCTCAACTCAGTGATTTTTCTAGCCATCATGTCTAGTTGTTGTAGAGTCTGCTGATGCATCTGCTTGTTTTGGCTTATGACTGCACGAGCACCTTCAATTTCTTTCTCTTGTGTGAATGGATGCACTTCTGCCTCTGGCTTAACAACTCTTTGTGATGGGTTCAACTTGACTAGGAGTCCACTCATCAGTTCTTCCCATCCGATAATGCTTCCTTGTGGAAAAGCTTCAAACCATTGGGCTACATCATTCATGGCTATGGATAGTTGCTTCGAACTATGGGTTACATTATCATCCAAGGTGGGGATATTACTCTCATGATTGCTAGAATTTGTTGAGTTCCCTTCCATGATCTGCACAGTCACAAACAATTCAAGTGATGATTGAATATTTTCAAGCTTAGAATGTGATTCAGAAGGTTAGCTGGCACAAAGTATCAAACAGTTGATGGACTTGGGAGATTAGTGGCAGAAATTGCTTCTCTTGTGTAAGCAAGAACATTGCATAGAGTCAGAAATTTCCAGGGAAACTTCACTTTGTTGCTAAAGCGAAGTTTCAGTCATCTTAGGCAAAATTTCAAACAGTTAGCAGGTTACTTGAATATTAGAGAAACAGAAAATAAAAATGCTAAATCTAAATCACCACCTCACTTAATCATTGTCAATCTAATCAATCGCCGGCAACGGCGCCAAAAACTTGATGGGATATTTTCGCGGAGAAACGAATTTTTCCAAAACACCCAAATCTAACCGGCAAGTGCACCGGGTCGCATCAAGTAATAATAACTCACGTGAGTGAGGTCGATCCCACAGGGATTGATGGATTGAGCAATTTTAGTTTGGTGGTTGATTTA
Organism: Arachis ipaensis; assembly: GCF_059453495.1. Lineage (NCBI taxonomy): Eukaryota > Viridiplantae > Streptophyta > Magnoliopsida > Fabales > Fabaceae > Arachis > Arachis ipaensis. The sequence goes on along the minus strand of NC_142436.1, from coordinate 99,045,237 downwards.
GTCAAGCGAATCAAGATTTGGTTGAGAGATTTGTGATTTGCAGAATTGAAATTGCATAGAAAGTAAAGGAAATGGGTAAATTGCATGAAATTAAAGAGAACTGGAATTTAAAGTGCTGAATCTTAAAGAGCAAGAAATTAAATGGCAGAAACTTAGAACGCAAGAAATGTAAATTGCAGAATCTTAAAGTGCAAGAAATGTAAATGGCTTGAATTGTAAAGGGAATTGGGAATTGGATTTGCAGAAATTAAACAAGGAAATGAAAAATTGCAACAAGCAGAGAAATAGAAGAAGACTTGGATTGAACCGGATCTTAAAACAGAAATGTAAATAAGCATGAAAACAGTAAACAGGGAATGGGAAATGGGAAATCCGGATCTCAGGACCCAAGAGACTAGATAACCAAGTCTAGATCTCAATGCCTTCCTAGATCCAACAAGCACAATTGCAAAAGAAATTGTAAATTACAAAGAAAGTAGATGAAGAACAATTAACCGAAACTGAAATTTAATTAAGCAGAAAATTAAACAAGATCCCAAAGTGAGATTGAAACAGAAGTTCTTCAATTCTCCACCCAAGATCCAAGACAAGAAAAGTAAAGAGTGCTGGGCAAGAACAAGGAAGAAGAGAGATCAATTCTCCTCCCAAATTCTCTTGAATTAAAACAACAATGCTAGAATGTAAAAGTGAGCTCTCAATCAAACCAGAAAAGAAAGCTCTTCTGAAAACTCCAAAAAGAAGCCCCCCTAAAACTTAAATTCTAATCTATTTATACACTTTCTTCAAATGGTCTTCAAGCCTTCAATTGGGCCTTTGCTCTTGGTGGAATTGGGTTGAGAGAGGCCTTGGTTGATTGCTCTTGGAGTTTGGAGAAGAACCGAATTGAACCGGGTTGGAATCATGAAAGCTTGAGTGAAAGTTGGAGTAAAAGTTAGGGTCTAACTTTTGCTCCAACTTTTCACATCAGCACCCTTGTTTTGCTGATACCAACGTTGGGGCAAAAGTTAGGGGTCTAACTTTTTCTCCAACGTTGGCCTCCCCTTAGTTATTCATGGCGCCAACATTAGCCAGAAAGTTAGGGGCTAACGTTGGCGCAAACTTTTGCTAGCCCAGGGAGTTTTTCAAGCGCCAACGTTAGCCAAAAAGTTAGGAGCTAACGTTGGCGCAAACTTTTGGTGCATCCAGGGAGTGTTTTTCATGCCAAAAGTTAGCCAAAAAGTTAGGGGCTAACTTTTGGTCCAGCTTTTGCCCAAAAGTTAGCCAAAAAGTTAGGGGCTAACTTTTGCTCCAGCTTTTGCTTCCTGGTTCATAATTAATCCAAGACTCAAGTCATTCCTTCTTGCATCAACCTTTCTCCAAGCTTTCTTCACCTATCATTAATCAACCAAACACATCAAAGCTATGCTCAAAATCATGAGATATTCATTCTTTCATAATATATGACAATTATAGCATAAAACCTCATGAAATAGCATGAATTCATACATGGTTGATTAAATCAAAGGAAACATGAAAATCTACCCAATTGGCTTGCTTTTGGCTCAAGAAAGTGCATAATTCAATTGAAAACAAAAGAAAAAGGCTAGTGAAACTAGGCTAAGATGACTTGTCATCACAGGCCTCCAAGGAGTTCCCTAATGAGGAACCAAAGGAATATGAGGCTCATATAGAGACCATAGAGATTTCACTGAACTTACTGTTGCCATTCATGAGCTCTGATGAGAATTCTTCTTCTGAAGAGGATGAAGATATTATTGAAGAACAAGTAGCTCAATATCTAGGAGCAATCATGAAGCTGAATGCCAAGCTATTTGATAATGAGACTTGGGAGGATGAACCTCCATTGCTCATCAATGAACTAAATGATTTGGTTCTACTGAAATTACCTCAGAAGAAACAGGATCCTGGAAAGTTCTTAATACCTTGTACCATAGGCACCATGACCTTTGAGAAGGCTCTGTGTGACCTGGGATCAAGTATAAACCTCATGCCCCTCTCTGTAATAGAGAAACTAGGGATCTTTGAGGTACAAGCTGCAAGAATCTCACTAGAGATGGCAGACAATTCAAGGAAACAGGCTTATGGACTTGTAGAGGATGTCTTAGTGAAGGTTAAAGGCTATTACATCCCTGCTGACTTCATAATCCTAGAGACTGAGAAGGATGAAAATGAATTCATCATCCTTGGAAGACCCTTCCTAGCCACAGCAAGAGCTGTGATTGATGTGGACAGAGGAGAGCTAGTCCTTTAATTGAAGGAGGACTACCTTGTGTTTAAGGCTCAAGGATCTTCTTCTGTAACCATGAAGAGGAAGCATGAAAAGCTTCTCTCAATATAGAGTCAAACAGAGCCCCCACACTCAACTTTTAAGTTTGGTGTTGGGAGGCCAACATCAAGCTCTGATTCTCTGTGAAGCTCTCTAAGAGCTTTACTGTCAAGCTATTGACATTAAAGAAGCGCTTGTTGGGAGGTAACCCAATGTTATTTAATTATATTTATTTATTTTCTATTGTTATTTTATGTTTTCTTTAGGTTGATGATCATGTGAAGTCACAAAAACAAATGAAAAAATCAAAAATAGAATGAAAAATAGCATCAAAAATAGCAAACCCTAGAGGACAGGCTTATTGGCGTTTAAACAATAGTAAGGATAGCAGAATGGGCATTTAACACCCAGCCTGGCAGCATTCTGGGCGTTAAATGCCAGAATGGACAACACTCTGGGCGTTTAACGCCAGAAATGGGCAGCAGACTGGCGTTTAACGTCAGGAAAGGTAGCAGAGCTGGCGTTAAATGCCAGATTTGGCACACAATGGGTGATTAAATGCCAGAATGGTGTAGGGACTTAAATTCCTTGACACCTCAGGATTTGTGGACTCCACAGGATCCCCACCTACCTCACCATTCAAATTCAAACCATTTCCCTCCCAAACCCACCCACACATGACCAAAACCCCCCTCTCACCCCTACCCTATAAATACCCCTCCTTACTACCTTCATTTTCACACATCACAAACACTTCTTTCCCCCTTGGATGAACCTACACCCCCCTCCATCTCCTCTATTTCTTCCCCTTCTACTCATTTCTTTCTTCTTTTGCTCGAGGACGAGCAAACCTTCTAAGTTTGGTGTGGGAAAAGGTTAAGCTTTTTATTTTTCCATAGCCACTAATGGCACCAAAGGCCGGAGAAACCTCTAGAGAGAGGAAAGGGAAGGCAATTACTTCCACCTCCGAATCATGGGAGATGGAGAGATTTATCTCAAAAGTGCATCAAAACCACTTCTATGAAGTTGTGGCCAAGAAAAATGTGATCCCCGAGGTCCCTTTCAAGCTCAAAAAGAATGAATATCCAGAGATCCGACTTGAGATTCGAAGAAGAGGTTGGAAAATCCTCACCAACCCCATTCAACGAGTTGGGATCTTAATGGTTCAAGAGTTTTATGCTAATGCATGGATCACTAGAAACCATGACCAAAGTGTGAACCCGAACCCAAAGAATTGGCTCACAATGGTTCTGGGGAACTACTTGGATTTTAGTCTGGAAAATGTGAGGTTGGCATTCAACTAGCCTATGATGCAAGGAGATCCTCACCCTTTCACTAGAAGGGTCAACTTTGATCAAAGGTTGGACCAAGTCCTTAGGGACATTTGAGTGGAAGGCGCTCAATGGAAGAGAGACACAAGAGGCAAGCTGGTTCAACTAAGAAGGCTTGACCTCAAACCCGTGGCTAGGGGATGGTTGGAGTTCATCCAACGCTCTATCATTCCTACTAGCAACCGGTCTGAAGTTACTGTAGACCGGGCTATCATGATCCATAGTATCATAATTAGAGAGGAGGTAGAAGTTCATGAGATCATATCCTTAGAACTCTACAAGGTGGCAGACAAGCCCTCCACTTTGGCAAGGTTAGCCTTCCCTCATCTCATTTGTCACCTATGCAATTCAGCTGAAATTGTCATAGAGGAAGATATCTTCATTGAAGAGGACAAGCCCATCACTAAGAAAAGGATGGAGCAAACAAGAGAGCCCACTCATGGACCTCAACAAGAGCATGAGGAAGTTCCTCATCATGAAATCCCTGAGATGCCTCAAGGGACACACTTTCCTCCACAAAACTATTGGGAGCAAATCAACACCTCCCTAGGAGAATTGAGTTCCAAAATAGGACAACTAAGGATAGAGCACCAAGAACACTCCATCCTCCTCCATGAAATTAGAGAAGACCAAAGAGCCATGAGGGAGGAGCAACAAAGGCAAGGAAGAGACATAGAGGAGCTCAAGCACTCCATAAGATCTTCAAGAGGAAGAACTAGCCGCCATCACTAAGGTGGACCCGTTCTTTAATTTCCTTGTTCCTTATTTTTCTATTTTTCGTTTCCTATGCCTCATGTTTTGTCTATGTTTGTGTCTTTATTACATGATCATTAGTGTCTAGTGCCTATGTCTTAAAGCTATTAATATTCTATGAATCCATCACCTCTCTTAAATGAAAAAATGTTTTAATTGCAAAAGAACAAGGAGTGCATGGTTTCGAATTCTATCTTGAAATTGGTTTAATTATTTTGATGTGGTGGCAATGCTTTTTGTTTTCTGAATGAATGCTTGAACAGTGCATATTTTTGAATTTGTTGTATATGAATGTTAAAATTGTTGGCTCTTGAAAGAATAATGAAAAAAGAGAAATGTTATTGATAATCTGAAAAATCATATAATTGATTCTTGAAGCAAGAAAAAGTAGTGAATAGACAAAAGCTTGCGAAAAAAAATTTGGCGAAAAGAAAGAAAGAAAAAAACAAAAAAAAAGAAAAAAAAAGAAAAAGCAAGCAGAAAAAGCCAATAGCCCTTTAAACCAAAAGGCAAGGGTAAAGAGGATCCAAGGCTTTGAGCATCAATGGATAGGAGGGCCCACAGGAATAAAATCCTGGCCTAAGCGGCTAAACCAAGCTGTCCCTAACCATGTGCTTGTGGCGTGAAGGTGTCAAGTGAAAAGCTTGAGACTGAGCAGTTATAGTCGTGGTCCAAAGCAAAAAAAAAAGAGTGTGCTTAAGAGCTCTGGACACCTCTAATTGGGGACTCTAGCAAAACTTAGTCACAATCTGAAAAGGTTAACCCAGTTATGTGTGTGTGGCATTTATGTATCCGGTGGTAATACTGGAAAACAAAATGCTTAGGGTCACGGCCAAGACTCATAAAGTAGCTGTGTTCAAGAATCAACATACTGAAATAGGAGAATCAATAACACTATCTAAATTCTGAGTTCCTATAGATGCCAATCATTCTGAACTTCAAAGGATAAAGTGAGATGCCAAAATTGTTCAGAAGCAAAAAGGCTACAAGTTCCGCTCATCTAATTGAAGCTAATCTTCATTGATAAGTTTGGAATTCATTGTATATTCTCTTCTTCTTATGCTATTTTATTTTCAGTTGCTTGGGGACAAGCAACAATTTAAGTTTGGTGTTGTGATGAGCGGATAATTTATACCATTTTTTGCATTGTTTTTACATAGTTTTTAGTATATTTTAGTTAATTTTTATTATACTTTTATTAGTTTTTATTCAAAAATTACATTTATAGACTTTACTATGAGTTTGTGTGTTTTTCTGTGATTTCAAGTATTTTCTGGCTGAAATTGAGGGACCTGAGCAAAAATCTGATTCAGAGGCTGAAAAATGACTGCAGATGCTGTTGGATTCTGACCTCCCTGCACTCGAAGTGGATTTTCTGGGGTTACAGAAGCCCAATTGGCACGCTCTCAATTGCGTTGGAAAGAAGACATCCTGGGCTTTCCATCAATATATAATAGTCTATATTTTTCTCGAAGTTCAGTGGCCCAAACTGGCGTTCAAATTCAGCCTAAAACATCTTGGCATAAAACGCCCAAACTGGCACCAGAATTGGAGTTAAACGCCCAAACTGGAACCAAAGCTGGCGTTTAACTCTAGGAACAGCCTAAGCATGAAAAAGCTTCAACGCTCAGCCCAATCACAGACCAAGTGGGTCCCAGAAGTGGATTTATGCACTATCTGCACTTAGTTACTCATTTTCTGTAAACCCTAATTTACTAGTTTAGTATAAAAACTACTTTTAGAGATTTATTTTAAGGAGTTTTACATCTTTTGATCATTTTGTACATGTTTGGAGGCTGGCCTCACGGCCATTCCTAGACCTTTCACTTATGTATTTTCTATGGTGGTGTTTCTACACCCCATAGATTAAGGTGTGGAGCTCTGCTGTTCTTCATGAATTAATGCAATTACTACTGTTTTCTATTCAATTCATGCCCACTTCTTCTCCAAGATATACTCTCGTACTTAATTCAGTTAAGTCAGAATGAAGGGGTGACCCGTGACAATCACCCAATCTTCGTTACTCACTTAGCCAAGGATGCGTGCCTGACAACCACAAAGCGATCTACATGATGTTCAACGTAGTCATTGGACGACAGCTGGAGTATATTCTCTTGGGTTTCTAATCTAAGATTAGAACCTTCGTGGTATAGGCTAGAATTATTGGCAACCATTCTTGGGATCCGGAAAGTCTAAACCTTGTCTGTGGTATTCCGAGTAGGATCCGGGAAGGAATGACTGTGACGAGCTTCAAACCTGTGAATGTGGGGCACAAGTGATAGTGTGCAAAAGGACAATGGTCCTATTCCGACGCTTGCGGGAACCGACAGATGATTAGCCGTGCAGTGACAATGCATATGGATTTGTTTTCATCCAAGAGGATCATACAGCTTGTCATGGAAGGAGGTAACGCATGGTTGGAAGAAGGCAGTAGGAAAGCAGAAGTTCAGAAGTAACAAAGCATCTCCAGACGCTTATCTGAAATTTCCATCAATGAATTATATAAGTATCTCTATCCTATTTTATATTTTATTTATATTTTAATTGTCAAAACCTCATAACCATTTGAATCTTCCTGACTTAGATTTACAAGGATGACCATAGCTTGCTTCAAGCCGATAATTTCCGTGGGATCGACCCTTACTCACGTAAGGTTTATTACTTAGATGACCCAGTGCACTTGCTGGTTAGTTGTGCGGAGTTGTGAAAAAGAGTTGAGATTACGATCATGCGTACCAAGTTGTTGGCACAGTTGAGATCACAACTTCGTGCACCAGCTACCTATTGTTGAAGAGACGAATGACCAAGAGGGTGAACAAGAGAAAGTTGTTGATAATGAACTCCATGAGCTTGATGAAAAGGAACCTCAACTTGAGGCAAAGAGTGAACTGAAGCCTCTTCTATCTCATTTGAAGTATGCTTTCTTAGAGGACAACCAAAGGTTTTCGGTCATTATTGCTAGTGAGCTTTCTAGTAAAGAGGAAGGAAAGCTCCTAGATGTTCTGAGAAAGTACAAAAAGGTAATTGGTTGGAGTCTAGCCGATATTGTGGGATTGACCCCCGCACATGCACGCATCGTATCTTTCTCCAAGAGGGAGTTCGACCGGTTAGGCAACCACAAAGAAGGCTCAACACAACCATCCTTGATGTGGTAAAGAAGGAGGTCACTAGGCTACTTGATGTGGGTATCATATACCTGATTTCTGATAGTGAGTGGGTGAGCCCGGTCCAGGTTGTTCCTAAGAAATCGGGCATCACTGCGGTTAAAAAGGATGATGGTAAAGTGGTCACCAAGAGAGTACAAAATGCTTGGCGGGTGTGCATCGATTACAGAAGGTTGAACGCCGCTACAAGAAAGGACCACTAGCCTTTGCCCTTTATTGATCAGATGTTAGACCGGTTGGCGGGTAAATCCCATTATTGCTTTCTTGATGGCTTTACTGGTTACTTCCAGATTCACATTGCTCCTGAGGATCAGGAAAAGACCACATTCACTTGTCCTTTTGTCACCTTTGCTTACAAAAGGATGCCATTTGGACTATGCAATGCACCTGCTACTTTTCAGCGGTGTATGACCAGTGTCTTTTCCGATCTAATGGAGAATTGTCTAGAAGTCTTTATGGATGGCTTCAGTGTTTATGGAACTTCATTTGATTGTTGCTTAGAGAACTTGGCCAAGGTCTTAGCTAGATGTGTTGACACTAACCTTGTCTTAAATTTTGAAAAATGTCACTTCATGGTAAGGCAGGGTATAGTGTTAGGACATGTAGTATCTAATGAAGGCATTTTTGTAGACCCGGCCAAGGTCGATGTTATCACCAATTTACCTCACCCCTCATCTGTGAGGAAGGTCCGCTCATTTTTGGGACATGCAGGATTTTACAGGCGCTTTATTAAGGATTTCAGCAAGATTGCTTTGCCATTGTTGTGCCTGCTCCAGAAAGATGTGGACTTTGAGTTTGACAGTGCATGTGTGAGTACGTTTGAGGAGCTAAGGAGAGTTCTTACCATGGCACCGATTGTGCGAGGCCCCAACTAGATGCAGCCATTCGAGATAATGTGTGATGCGTCAAACCATGCTGTAGGTGCCGTACTTGCACAGCACGATGGTAAACTTCCTTATGTCATTGCTTACTCTTCTAAAATATTGGATGCGGCACAATCCAACTATACCACTACAAAGAAGGAACTCCTAGCTATTGTTCATGCTTTAGATAAATTCAGATCTTATTTGCTAGGATCCAAGATAGTGGTATACACGGATCATGCAGCTTTAAAGTACTTATTGACAAAGAATGAGTCGAAACCTAGGCTCATACGTTGGATCTTGCTCTTGCAAGAGTTCGACATTGAGATTAGGGATCGAAGTGGGTCTCAAAACTTGGTTGCGGATCATTTGAGCCGCCTTGAATGGTTTGCATGCTGTGTCAGATATCTTTCCTTGGTTTGCACCACTGGCGAACTACTTGGTTGCTAAGATCTTCCCTCCTAACTTTTCTAAACACCAAAGGGACAAGTTGAGGAGTGATTCCAAATACTACATTTGGGATGACCCTCACTTATGGAAGAGCGGAGTGGACCAAGTAATTCAAAGATGTGTACCAGAATCTAAAATCCAACCCATTCTTGAAGCTTGCCATTCGTCCGAATGTGGCGGCCACTTTGGCCCACAATGGACAGCTAAAAAGGTGTTGGATTGTGGATTCTGGTGGCCAACCTTATTCAAGGATGCTAATCGATTCTGTGTGTCGTGCCACCAATGTCAGAAGTCGGAAAATACGTCCCAAAAGAATGAAATGCCTCAACAACCTATGTTATTCTGCGAGATATTTGATTTATGGAGCATAGACTTTATGGGACCATTTTCCAACTCAAGTGGGTAGAAGCAATACCTACCCGCCTTGATGATGCCAACACCATGATTTCTTTCATTAGAAATAACATTGTGTGCCATTATGGGTCGCCATGAGCAATCGTGAGTAACCAAGGGTCCCTGACGTCGGGATTTTTACCAGTAAAGAGATTCATGGAAACAGTTGCGTTGTAGATATAGTCTCTAAACCGACAAAAATCCCTTCGTACAAACGTTTTGGGTGTCACAAGTAACAAACCCCTTTAGAAATTGTTTACCGAGTATTCAAACCTCGGGTCGTCTTCTCAAGGAACTGCGAGTAAGTATATTCTTATTATTGGCTATAAAAGTTGTAATCGGGGTTTAGAAGATGAGAAGCAAGTAATTTGAATGATAAGTAAAGTAAATGGCAATTAGAGTAAAGAAATACTGTAAAGCAGACTTTTGGCAAGGTAAGTGAAGTTAGAGGTCCAACGTAGTTATCTCTCTTTACTATAATGAAAGTTGAATCTAAACTCCACTTGATCAACCTGTACTAGGGCAAAGGAAAGTCAAGGAACTAATTAATCTGGCCTTTGAATCCTATTTATTTCCTAAGAAAAGGTTGGGATTACTTAAGTTCAGCTCAATTAGCAAGATAACGATTATCAATTATGTTGAGTTTAATAACTGTTGAGTTACTGAATTCTTAACCAGGACCAAAAGGGGGAAAAGTAAAATTGCTGGAATAATAAAAATATCCTTAGATGGGAAGCAATGGTAACTTAAATCAAAGAGAACAATCATAAACTGAAAATACCTCAAATATCATTAATTCAAATAACAGTCTGCAACATGGGAGAGATTCATAAATTCAATTATAAAGATAAATAGCCAACTCAGATACTGAAATAAATAAATAAAGTGAAAGGGAAGTTTAAAACAAAGAAATATAAAACCTGGATTGAGAGTCACTCTTAAAACAAGAAGAAATCCTAAATCCTAAGAGAGAGAGAGAGAAGATCTCCCTCTCAACTAAATCTAAATCATTGAGAAGTAAAATATGCGAGCTCTCTTTGAATGGGTGCATTCCCACACTTTATAACCTCTGGTCTATGCTGTCTGTACTTGGATCTGGGCCAAAAAGGGCTTCAGAATTCGCTGGGGGCATATTTTGTAAATTTTGATACGTGGCCTTTGTCATGCGTCCGCGTGGGTCACACGATCGCGTCATTCGGAGCTTTTTCTTGCCATGCGGTCGCATCAGTCATGCGACCGCGTCATGTGCGTTCTGCTTAAGGCACGCGGTCGCGTCTGTCATGCGGCCGCGTCGCTGCTGATTCGTGCTTGGCACGCGATCGCGTGAATACCAGTTTCCTTAAAAGCTCCGTTTTGCTTTCTCCTTCCATTTTAGTATGTTTCCTTTTCCATCCTTTAAGTCATTCTGCCTTAGAAAATCTGAAACTACTCAACACACTAATCACGGCATCGAATGGAAATAAAGGTAATTAAATTAATTAATTTTAAAGCTTAGGAAACATGTTTTTCATTTACATCACATAATAAGGAAGGGAAAGTAAAACCATGCAATTAATGTGAATAAGTAGGTGAAGGATTGAATAAATCACTTAAATTAAGCACAAAAGAACTCATGAAATATGGGTTTATCAACCTCCCCACACTTAAACACTAGCATGTCCTCATGCTAAATCCAAGGTAAATAATTAAGGTTAAAGTGATGGAATGTCATGCAATGCAACCTAATTTAAATGCAACTACCTAAATGAATGATGCATTATGCAACTCTAAATTATTCACTTATATATAAAGCTTACATGTAGTCAAGTTATTTCACATTCTCAAGGAGTCATGTGTATATATATATAGCCAACCCTTAAATAATAAAGCATTTTAGCAAATGAGATGGGAAAGAAAACATTGTACAAACTTGCAAAACAATTAGTAACTATAAGCACAGATATATGTTGATGAGTTATAGAACCCTCACTGGATTTTGTGTTTACTCTCTAGTCACTCAGTGTTTGTTAGGTTTATTCAATCTATTTTTCTTTTTATTCTTGCTTTCTATAGCTTTGTTCTTCATCTAACCAATCAATAATTATAGAATATAGTCATACCAAAAAGTCATGAGGTCTTCAATTAAGGTTGTAATGGGGTCAAGGTAAAGGTAAGGATTTATGTATAGGGTCAAGTGAGCTAACAAGTGAATCCTTAATTAAACTAAGATTTCACCTAACATACATATTTAGTAAAACAAAACTTCTTTACCTATTCTCCTATATTTTCCCACTTTTTGTTACATGCTCATGTTTCACTTTTTATTTTTATCCCATGTGCATGCTTCCCAAATTTATTTTGTTTCTTTTAACTTTTCTATCTTTTGTTTCTATCATCCATGTTCCCAAAAGGTTTCCCACATTTAACTCTATTTGTAATTTTTTATCTTAAGCTAACCAAGGATTCACTTGGGATTTTCTTTTGTTTTTCTGCTTAAGGCTAGTAATTTGGCTAAATAGAATAAAGGGGTTTTAAAAGGCTCAAGGGGGCTAACAAGGGTGATGTAAAAGGTAGGCTAATTTGGGGTAAGTGAGCTGAAATCAAATAATGGCCTTAATCATTCTCTTGGTATGTATCTACATTCTATATTCTATAATTGGACATATAGATTAAAGCAAAGTAAAGAACATCAGAATAAAAAGAAATGAAACACACAGAAATGAAATTATGGTTTGAATGCAACCATACAATTTAGCTCAAGACTCACAGGCTGTGTGTTCTCTAACTCAAGCATCATATATCATTTATTTATTGTATGCAGGTTTAGTTAAAAATTCCCATTATTCTCATAAAAAAAATTATTTAGGGTAGCTTTTAAAGTTTTAGTGTTCCTCCTTGATGAAATGTTGTCAGCTTAACTACATCATATAATGCTATATATAAGGTTTGTGGATTTAAATCTGATATGTTCAATTTCCTAGCTTACTTCCTTTTTATATTTTTCTATTTAAACTATACTATCTTATGCTAAAAACGGTAAACTATACTAATTAATCCACTAATAAATCAGAATTGCAAACTAAACTAAATAACTAAAATAAACTAAATGGCTAAAATATGAACTAAGGATGCAAAATACAGAAAATAGAGTAAAAATACATAAAAGCAATGTATAAGTACTCAGAAAATAACAGTAAAAAGAAAAATACAGAAAAATATCCAAAATAAAAGAAAAAGTATGTAGTGGTTCACCAAAATAAACGCCATAGATGGCGACCTCACCACACTTAAAAGGAAGCATCGTCCCCGATGCTCAATCAAGCCGGGTGTGAAGGAGTGTCATCATTGGGAGGGATGGTAGCTGGAGTCTCAGTGGTGGTGGTGGGCTGAGGGTCTGGCTGCTGTGGAGGAGGTGCTGACTGGATCGGGATCTCAAGATTCGCAGCCTCAATCTGATGTGGGACTGCTGCCTGTGGTGCGGCTGGTGCTGCCTCCTGGGGATGGGTCTCTGCCTCGGTGCATCCGCCTCCTCCTCAGATGCCTTGGATGGTGTGTCAGGCTCGGAGGGGATGTCACCGGATCGTATCATCAGCTTTAGGTGCTCATAGCGCCGCTTGTTGCGATGCTCCATCTGGTCAAGTCGTCGGAACAAGCAGTGCACCAGATGATAGACAGGCTCTGTGGCAGGTAGAGGTGCAGTGGTAGGTGATGCAGCAGTGGAGGAAGAGGGTCCAGCAGACGGTGGGGCTCATCAGTAGCAGTGAATGGTGGTGGTCTGTGGCCCAAGGCTAAGAAGTTTCGGCTGTGCGAAATGATCTTCCTGCAATCCGCCGCTGGTGGTCTCTCATCGGCATCCTCCCATGGCACGTCAGCTCGACGGCCAAGCTGTGTAACCAGATATGGAAAAGGGAGGGTGCCTCGGACGTGGACCCTGGCCCTATAGTGCCAAATGAAACGTGGCAAATAAAGGTCCTTACCCTCCAGCACACACCAAAGGAGGGTAATCATAGCAGCCGGGATCTCTGTCTCGTGAGTACTCGGCATCACATAATTATGCAAGATCTGATGCCATAACCGAGCCTCATCATTTAGTTATGCTCTCTTGATCCTGATGGGTAATTCTGTGGAAAAACGAATTTCTCCAAAACACCCAAAACTCACCGGCAAGTGCACCGGGTCGTATCAAGTAATAAAACTCACGGGAGTGAGGTCGATCCCACAGGGATTGATGGATCAAGCAACTTTAGTGGGTGATTAGTTTAGTCAAGCTAACATTGAGTGATTTGAATGACAATTGAAGCCAACAGAATGTAAACTTGCAGGAATTATAAAGTGCAGAAAGTAAAATTGCAAGTAACTTAAAGAGCAAGAAAGTAAAATAGCTGAAACTTAAATTGCAAGAAATATAAATTGCATGAAAGTAAAGGGGACTGGGTGCAGGGAAATTAAATGAAAGCAGTAAATCAAAGCTTAGAACAATTGCAAGGAAATTAAAATTGCATGAAAAGTAAATTCAGATCACAGTGGCTCAAATGTAAAATCTGAATGAGAGGTTGAAGATCTCATGGGTTGGATGAGACTAGAGACCAAGTCTAGATCTCAATTCCTTCCTTGATCCAACAGTAAACAATTTGCAGAAGAAATAGAGATGAAAGCAGTAAAGAGAGTTTTAATTCAAATTGCAATTCACTGAAAGTTTGCAGAAGAGGAAAACAGAGAGAATTCTCAAGTTAAGATTGAAACAGAATTTCTTCAGTTCTCAACCCAAGATTCAAAACAAAACGAAAAAAAACTAAAGAGAGAGAGATCTGTATTCCTAATGCTCCCTAGTGGAGCTCGCCCCCTATTCTCTCTATTCGGGCTTTTTTTCTAAAATGAGAATGATGCCTTATATAGGCATTTTTACAAAATGAAAATGAAATTCAAAACAAATTACAATTAAAATGAAATTTCTATTCTAACTATCTCTTGTGCCTTTGAGTGGTGTCAATTGGGCCCTTGCTCTTGATGGAATTGGGTTGATAGAGGCCTTGGTTGATTGCTCTTGGAGTTGGAGAGAGAACCAATGTGAACCGGGTTGTGAATCTTAAAAGCTTGAGTAAAAGTTTGAGTAAAAGTTTGAGGCAAACTTTTACTCCAACTTTTCACATCAGCTACCCTCTTTTGCTGATACCAACGTTGGGGCAAAAGTTTGGGGTCTAACTTTTGCTCCAACATTGGTTCCCTTTTGTATGCTCCTTGGGGGCTACTTTGTCCTCTTGTCACGTTGCCAATTTTATGCCCAATATAGACTATTAAATATTTTTGGAAATCTCTGAATGTTAGATTTCTAACCCACTTCGAATCACCTCAATTGGACATCTACAACTCAAGTTATGCTCCTTTGAAGAGGACAAGGTCGCTGGCTGATGCACATAAACTAGTTATGCTACGATTTAGGAAATTGCACGATCGGCAAAATTCCTTCCGGCAAGTGCACCGGTTATCGTCAAGTAAAAACTCACAATAGAGTGAGGTCGAATCCCACAAGGATTGGTTGAGTGAGCAATTCGGATTAGAAGTGTGTTCTAGTTGAGCGGAATCAAGATTGAGATGAGAATTGCGGAATGTAAAATTGGCGGTAAAAGTAAATGACAAGAAATTGAAATGGCGGAATCTTAAATTGCAATGAATTAAAGAGCAGAAACTAAATTGCTGAAATTAAAAGGGAATGGGGGTGTTGCATGAATTGAGTTGCAGAATGTAAAGAGAAAATGGAAATCAGAAATGGGGAATTCATTGGGTTATAGGAGATATTGAGATCTCCGAATCAAAACATGTTTATCTCTTCCTCAACCAATGCGTTCATTGAATTTTGCTTGGCAATCTTATATGATTGGATACCAATCCCTTGGCTCACCAATTCTCTCTAAAAACAAACAAATTCCCAATCCCTTGGTTTAAATGTTCATAAGAAGAGATGATGCTTGATCACTGATTATACCACACAATTTCATGAACCACAATTTGGTAGGATTACATGTCACAATATCCATCCAAACCCCAATCCAATTCACTGTGAGAAAGCTTCTCTAGCATGAATCCTCCATTCCTTTCCCAAGGCTCCGAAGGATTCCAAGTATGGGTAGTTTCTTTCCCAAGACAACTACTCAATGGAATTAGATCGAGAAGCTTTCTAACAAAATTCAAGAGAAAAGATTGAAGAAGAAGGTAAACTATTATTGATTCATTGAATTACAATAGAGCTCCCTAACCCAATGAAAGGGGGTTTAGTGAATCATAGCTCTGAATTCAATTACAAAGAAAAGGAAAACTCTAAAAGTGAAAGTAAAAGTTCCTTCTAACTTAACTTCTATCCTATTTATACACTTTCTATATTGAGCTTCAGTTGTGCTTCTTGGGCTTTGAGGCCTCTCCTTGCTTTCCTTTTGCCTTGGGTTTATGATCCATAATCTTGATGAGGTTGTTGATCCAAATCCTGTAACATTTATTGAGCCAACTTAGTGATAATCAAATAATGACACATGACTCAATAAATTGAGATTTCAAACTCATCAATCCTTCAGGCCCAATCCCATAAACCATGATATTCAATTGGGTTTCATACCAAAGTAAGTTTACGTCAATATTTGTGCTCAAAGACTAACTTAAATCACAATATTTTTGGCCCAGAAACCTTTTCCAAGAGTGGCGTTTAAGTTGTAGTTTAAGCTTAAACTGCAGCTTAAACGCCAGACACTTCCAGTGAGGCCTTTTGTAGAAGCACGTTTAAGCTTCAGTTTAAGGTTAAACTGAAGCTTAAACGTGGAAATGGAAGAAGGCAGCCCTGGAGAGTCATGTAGTCGAACACGTTTAAGCTTCAGTTTAAGGTTAAACTGAAGCTTAAACGTGGAAATAGGAAGGGCAGCCCTGGAGGTCGAACACGTTTAACCTCCAGTTTAAGGTTAAACTGGAGGTTAAACGTGGAAAAGGGTGGAGGCATACTGGAGGTCGAACACGTTTAACCTCCAGTTTGAGGTCAAACTGGAGGTTAAACGTGGAAGCTTAGAATGGTAGCCCTGGAGGTGTCGAACACGTTTAACCTCCAGTTTGAGGTCAAACTGGAGGTTAAACGTGGAAATGGAGAGAGCAACCCTGGAGGAGAAAAGCTGTCGAACACGTTTAAGCTCCAGTTTGAGGTCAAACTGGAGCTTAAACGTGGAATGGCTCCCTGGTACTCTTCCTCCTTCTGGCGTTTAACCTCCAGTTTGAGGTCAAACTGGAGGTTAAACGTGGAACTCCCCCCTGAGTGACATTATCATTCTGGCGTTTAACCTCCAGTTTGAGGTCAAACTGGAGGTTAAACGTGGAATGCTTCTTTAGTGAGGCTTTTCATTCTGGCGTTTAACCTCCAGTTTAAGGTCAAACTGGAGGTTAAACTTCAATTCCAGCATTTCTTATCCTTCATGATTTTGGCGTTTAAGCTCCAGTTTAGGCTTAAACTGGAACTTAAACTCCACATGTGATATTCAAGCTTCCTTTATTGATTTTGTTGCTTCCTTGCTTAGCCTCTTCTTCCCTGAAATCATCCAAACAATTGCATCAAAGTCTTGCAAAATTTCATGAGAAATCTTTCATTCATAGCATTTAAGTAATATAACTAAAACTCATGGAATTTGCATCAAAATCATATTGTTTGGATGGTTCATTGCTTTGTTCTTCATTTAACCATTTTTGGTTACTTTAAGCTCAAGAAAATGCATAAAACAACTAAAACTAACAGAAAAATGCTAGTGAAACTAGCCTATGATGCCTTGGCATCACAACACCAAACTTAATACTTGCTTGTCCCTAAGCAAGTCCTGAGTTATTTGAGAAGAAAGTATGAAACAAAAAGCAATTACATTGGCTATATTAGCAAGCATTTGAAGTTCCTCAGAAGGGTTTTATGCAGAAAGTTGCAGCATCACTTTTTCATACTTATCAGGTAAGATTATCACTTTTTCATTGCATCCATCAAACACTGCTATGGCCTCTTGTTATTTTTATGTCTTTGGCACTTTTCTCTTCTTTGTTTTTCTTTTCTTTTTCTTAGAGCTTCTTTTGCTCCTTGTTTGCTTAGTGTCATGTGTTGCACAAGCCTTTGGCATTTTCTTTTTCTTATCAGTGCACTACACATATCCACTTTAGGCATTTTAGTTCACATTTCTTCTTGAGACATTGGTGCCCAGCACCTCTTTGTGTGACTAAATGTTTTGTATTTAGGTTGCTCTTGATAATGGACTTTTGGTTGATAATCCCGGGTTAGTTAACCCAAGTTACCAAGTGTTGAAACACTCCTCAGAACCTATTCATCCAAGCATATCCTTAATACATAAACACCACAGGCATTTGTCTTAGAAGATCAAACCATTGGTGCCTAGCTTATTTTCTCAATTTTCTTGCTTTTTGGTTGCCCTTTTTCAGAGGCTTTTTCTTCTTCTTTTTCTTTCTTTTTCATGGCCAAAGACATTTATTCATCAAGATCCATAGACAGTTTTCAATTTCTACACAAAGAATGATAATTCTACACTCTAATTCCAGTGATCTGACTAAACAATCAAGCATGCATACCACCACTTAATTCTACTTGATTTGTCACTAATTTAGCCAAGTTACTTTTGTTCAAACTTTTCTTTTATTTTTGGAAACAGAACAAGCATGGCAAGCACTCGTTTAAGAAGGTGAAGTTATATCCAAACATCTAGGCATTCACTTTATTCAAAGCAAATAACAAACACACATACTAGAAAAACTCTACATTCAAGAAAGATTCAACATTTACAGTTTAAACCAGAACACGCATGCTTTTGTTTGCCCTTTTTAAAGAATTATCAAGGAATAATACCACCTTGTGAAATTCCTTGTTTTCTCTTTGTTGTCAGGAAACAATTTGATTTCTCCTTCTTCTCCTAAATGTTGCTTCATGCTTTAAGATTCTTGTTTCCTTTCCTGCAAAGAGTGATGAAGTTGCTTGCTTCTCAAGCACTTGAGTGGTTAGCTCAACTATGTGTGGGTAAGTATCGGAGTCTTAGGTTGGTGTGTGAACACCAAACTTAGTCTCCCACCTACTTCTCTGTTCTTTGAATCCTTGAGTTCTCTTGGAATGATGTTGCTACTAAGGGTTTTAAGCATTTCTGTGACTGCTTAGAATAGTTGTTCCTTTCATATAATTCAAAGGTTGTTGTGTTCAGTTGATCTTTATGGTGGAACACCAAACTTAGAGTCACACATTCCCCTTTGAATTATTGATCCATGAATTCATTGTTTGGTGTGAAACACCAAACTTAATTCTTTGCAATGCACAGAAACTACTTCACCCTTTTTATTGAAACAAATAAAAGAAACAGCAACAAGGTATTACCTCAGGTTGGGTTGCCTCCCAACAAGCGCTTCTTTAACGTCATTAGCTTGACGGTCAGCTTCCTCAGTTGAGGTGATATTTAACTTTGTCCTTCTCCTCCACATCTCCCAAGTAATGTTTGAGTCTTTGACCGTTAACAATGAAGGTTCGTTGTGACTTTTCTTCCATGATTTCTACTTGTCCATAATTGGAGACCTTGGTGACAAGGAATGGTCCAGACCACCTTGATTTTAGCTTCCCTGGAAATAGCTTCAGCCTAGAATTGTAGAGCAATACTTTTTGCCCTTCTTCAAATTTCCTTGGGGCTATGTTGCTGTCATGCTTCTTCTTTGCTCTTTCTTTGTAAATTTTGGCATTCTCATAAGCTTCTGCTCTGAATTCTTCCAACTCTTGAATTTGCAACATCCTTCTTTCTCCAGCAGCTTTGTTGTCCAAGTTCAGAAGTTTCAAGGCCCAGTATGCCTTGTGCTCCAACTCCAGTGGCAGATGGCAAGCTTTTCCATATACTAGTTGGTAAGGAGACATTCCAATTGGTGTTTTGAAAGCTGTCCTATATGCCCAAAGAGCATCATCTAGCTTAATCGACCAGTCCTTCCTTGAAGTTCCCATAGTCTTTTCCAGGATCCTTTTGAGTTCTCTGTTAGATATTTCGGCTTGCCCACTTGTCTGTGGATGGTATGGTGTGGCTACCCTGTGTTTGACTCCATATTTTAGAAGCAATGCCTCTAATGGTTTGTTGCAGAAGTGGCTTCCTCCATCACTGATGATTGCTCTTGGAACCCCAAAACGGCAAAAAATGTGTTTTCTGAGGAAGTTCATGACTACCTTATTATCATTGGTTGGAGTTGCTATTGCTTCAACCCATTTGGAGACATAGTCTACTGCCACAAGAATGTAATTATTTGAGTATGAGGAGGGAAATGGTCCCATGAAATCTATCCCCCATACATCAAACAATTCAAGTTCCAGAATGAATTGTTGTGGCATTTCATTTCTTCTTGGCAGGTTCCCAGCTTTCTGGCATTCATGGCAGTGCTTCACTAATTCTTTTGCATCTTTGAAGATAGTGGGCCAATAAAAACCACACTGCAACACCTTAGCTGTTGTTCTTTCTCCTGCAAAGTGCCCTCCATAAGTGGAGCCATGGCAGTCCCATAAAACTTCCCTTCCTTCTTCCTCGGATATGCATCTTCTGAGTATGCCATCGGAACATTTTTTGAACAAGTATGGTTCGTCCCAGATGAAGTATTTGGCATCATTTACCAATTTCTTCCTTTGATGTTTGTTAAATTCCAAAGGTAAACTCCCAGTGGCCTTGAAGTTTGCTATGTCTGCAAACCAGGGTGCTTTGTGAATTACCATGAGTTGTTCATCAGGAAAGCACTCATTTATATGTGTGCTTTGTGTGCTTCCTTCTTCACATGGTATCCTTGATAAATGATCTGCCACCTTGTTCTCTACACCCTTCTTGTCTTTGATTTCAATGTCAAATTCCTGCAACAAAAGAACCCATCTAATAAGTCTTGGTTTAGATTCTTGTTTAGCAAGTAAATATTTTAAAGCTGAATGATCAGTGAAGACAATGACTTTAGATCCAATGAGATAAGATCTAAATTTGTCAAATGCAAAGACTATTGCCAAGAGTTCTTTTTCAGTGGTTGTGTAATTCCTTTGGTTAGCATTCAAGACTTTATTGGCATAATAAATCACATGTACCAAATTGTCTTTCCTTTGTCCTAACACTGCCTCAATAGCAAGGTCTGATGCATCACACATCAGTTCAAAAGGTAAGTTCCAATCAGGTGGGGCAATGATAGGTGCAGAGGAAAGTTTTTGCTTCAAAAGTTCATAGGCTAGCATGCAATTTTTATCAAATACAAAGGGTGTATCAGAGACAAGCAAGTTACTCAAAGGTTTGGCTATTTTAGAAAAGTCTCTAATAAACCTTCTGTAAAAACCAGCGTGTCCCAAAAAACTTCTAACTGCCTTGACATTACTTGGTGGAGGTAGTTTTTCAATGATTTCCACCTTAGCTCTGTCCACCTCCGTGCCTCTATTAGAGATTTTGTGGCCAAGGACTATTCCTTCTGTGACCATGAAATGACACTTTTCCCAGTTTAATACTAGGTTAGTCTCTTGGCACCTCTTAAGCACCAAGGCAAGGTGGTGTAGGCAGCTGGGAAAAGAATCCCCAAACACAGAAAAATCGTCCATGAAGACCTCAATAAATTTTTCAATCATGTCTGAAAAGATGGACAGCATGCATCTTTGGAAAGTGGCAGGTGCATTGCACAATCCAAAGGGCATGCGTCTATAAGCAAAAACTCCATATGGACAAACAAATGATGTTTTCTCTTGATCACTCGGATCAACTACTATTTGGTTGTATCCTGAATATCCATCCAAGAAGCAATAGTAAGCATGTCCGGCAAGCCTTTCAAGCATCTGATCCATGAATGGGAGTGGGAAATGATCCTTTCTGGTGGCTTCATTGAGCTTCCTGTAGTCTATGCACATCCTCCACCCAGTGACGGTTCTTGTGGGTATGAGTTCGTTCTTCTCATTTGGTACCACAGTTATGCCACCTTTCTTAGGAACTACATGGATGGGACTAACCCATGGGCTATCAGAAATGGGGTAGATTACCCCTGCCTGCCATAACTTCCTGACTTCCTTTTGTACCACTTCTTTCATGACGGGATTCAATCTCCTCTGAGCTTGAATGGAGGGTCTAGCATCCTCTTCTAACAAGATTTTATGCATGCATATGGATGAACTTATCCCCTTCAAATCAGCTAGGGTCCATCCAATGGCATCTTGATGAGTTTGCAGCACCTTGATCAATTCTTCTTCCTGTTCTTGGCTCAGGGCAGAGCTAATGATAACAGGGTGACTCTCATCACTACCCAAGTATGCATACTTGAGATTAGGGGGCAAGGCTTTGAGCTCAGGTTTTGGTGCTTCCTTTTCTTCTTTCACTCTCTCTGGCATGCTTAGCATGGTTGTGTCAGCACCCTTGATATCACTAACTTCAATATCCTTGGTGAACTCCTCCTCTGCCAATTCCTTTATTGTTTCCTCAAAAGTTTCTTGTACTGCAATGTCCACTACATCAACCCTCATGCATTCCCTTAGTGATTCTGATGGATAGCTCATTGCCTTGAATACATTAAACACCAATTTCTCATCATGTAGTCTAAGAGTGAGTTCACCCTTTTGTACATCTATGATGGCTCCAGCAGTGGCTAGGAAGGGTCTTCCCAGAATTATTGAAGCTTTGGCTTCTTCCTCCATATCTAACACCACAAAATCAGCAGGAAATATAAATTCTCCCACTTTCACCAACAAGTCCTCAACTATCCCATGAGGGAATTTAAAAGTTCGATCTGCCAATTGGAGGGCCATTCTTGTTGGTTTGGCTTCCTCAATCTTCATTCTTCTCATCATTGTTAGCGACATCAAATTGATGCTGGCCCCTAAGTCACACAGGGCCTTCTCCACCATGACTTCTCCTATGATGCAGGGGATTTGGAAACTGCCTGGGTCCTTCAATTTCTGAGGCAATTTGTGCTGAATGATGGCACTGCATTCTTCAGTTAACAACACAGTTTCCTCATTTCTCCAGCTTCTCTTCTTGGTCATTAATTCTTTTAAGAATTTTGCATAGAGTGGCATTTGCTCTATTGCCTCAGCAAAGGGAATGTTGATTTGAAGCTTCTTGAAAATCTCCAAGAACCTGGAGAATTGGCCATCCTTTTCACTTTTCATCAAACGTTGAGGATAAGGTGCTTTAGGTGTGTAAGGCTTCAGGACCTCTTTTTCTTTTTCTTTTGTTGCAGACGGTGTAAAAGATTGTCCTTGTTCTTTGTCTTTCACATTTTCCTTTGCTTCATCCTCTGTGGTTTCCCTTGAGATCTCCTTTAGATTCTTTCCACTTCTGAGGGTTATGGCCTTACATTCTTCCCTTGCAATAGCCTTGGCAGCATGCGAACCGCTTGTCCCAGGGGCTTGCTTAGTCAAATACAAAATTTGATTTTCTAGCTTCTGGATGGCAGCTCCTTGGTTTTGCAAGTTAGAATTTACTTCTTCCTTAAAAGCTTTCAATTCAATTATGTCTTGGCTCATGGTTGCCATCATTCCTTCTATCCGGTTTAATTGATCTTGAAATTGTTGGTTCGGATTAGGTTGGGTATGTTGATTATTTTGGCCATGATATGATGGTTGGGGGTAAGTGTTTTGTGTGGCTTGGTATGATCTTTGGTTGGAGTTTTGGTATGTGGAATTGTTATGTTGGTTGTGGTTGTAAGGTTTGTGGTTTTGTGGTTGGGTTTGTTGGTTTCCCCACCCAAAGTTTGGGTGGTTTCTCCAGCCTGGGTTGTAAGTGTTGGAATGTGGATCATATGATTGCCTTTGTTGGTTTCCCACATAGTTAGCCTCATCCCAATCACCTCCTTCAATGCTTACTTCCTCTTGATCTTGTGTGTGTATTGCAGCCACTTGCTTTGTTTCTAATTGCCTGGTAAGCTCTGCTAGTTGCTTGGCAAACACCTTGTTTTGGGCTAGAATTGTATCAACATGGTTCAGCTCCAAGACTCCCTTAGTGTTGTGCCTCTCTGATGCATAGTAGTACCCATTCTCAGCCACTGTCTCGATCACTTCAATGGCTTCTTCCACAGTCTTTTTCCTGTTCAATGAACCTCCTGATGAATGGTCTACAGCCTTCCTTGATTCATAAGAGAGCCCATCATAAAAGATGTGCAATTGCACCCAATCATGGAACATGTTTGGTGGGCATTTCCTTGTCAAGTCCTTGAATCTCTCCCATGCCTCGTAGAGAGTTTCACCATCTTGTTGTCTAAAAGTCTGAACCTCAGATCGAAGCCTATTGACCTTTTGTGGAGGGTAGAAACGTGCCAGAAACTTGCTTTCCACCTCATCCCATGTTGTTAGACTCCCCCTTGGGAATGATTCCAGCCACTTAGCTGCTTTGTCCCTAAGTGAAAATGGGAACAAAAGCAGTTTATAGGCATCTTCCTGGACTCCATTGGACTTCACAGTGTCACAAATTCTCAGGAATTTTGTGAGATGTTGGTTTGGGTCTTCATTAGCACTTCCTCCAAAGGAACAATGATTCTCCACAAGTGATATTAGCTGTGGCTTGAGCTCAAAATTGTTGGCCTGAATGGGTGGTTTCTGGATGCTACTACCACAATTCCCAGAGGTTGGGTTTATGTATGAACTAAGAACCCTCCTCTCAGGAATGGCATCGTTTCCATCAACTCTCTCATGGTTGTGAACTTCTCTATCCATGTTGAGATCTAAAGCTTCCTCAAAATTGTCCTCAGATTCTCCTTCAGATTCCTCTTCTCCCACTACTCTCTTCCCTCTTGCTTCCCTTCTAAGTCTATGAAGGGTCCTCTCTGGTTCGGTATATGGAGGAGTTGATGTCTCTCCTCTCCTACCTGTCATACAAGAACACAGCTCAAACACAAACAAGTGAAGTACTCTTGGTTAATGGAAGAGTATGGTTAGATCAATTGAGGAATTAATTCAAACAGTTAGTGCGTCAGTGAGTTAGTTGCATGAATTTAAAGGCATAAAGAAGGAAAGCATGTAACCGAGTGCAGAAATTAAAATTCAACAAGTATCTTGAACAGAATTAACAAAGCAAGAGAAAATTGCTCAATCTAGTTAGCTTCCAATTTGAGAATTGTCAATCGAAAACCAATCCCCGGCAACGGCGCCATAAACTTGATGCACATAAACTAGTTATGCTACGATTTAGGAAATTGCACGATCGGCAAAATTCCTTCCGGCAAGTGCACCGGTTATCGTCAAGTAAAAACTCACAATAGAGTGAGGTCGAATCCCACAAGGATTGGTTGAGTGAGCAATTCGGATTAGAAGTGTGTTCTAGTTGAGCGGAATCAAGATTGAGATGAGAATTGCGGAATGTAAAATTGGCGGTAAAAGTAAATGACAAGAAATTGAAATGGCAGAATCTTAAATTGCAATGAATTAAAGAGCAGAAACTAAATTGCTGAAATTAAAAGGGAATGGGGGTGTTGCATGAATTGAGTTGCAGAATGTAAAGAGAAAATGGAAATCAGAAATGGGGAATTCATTGGGTTATAGGAGATATTGAGATCTCCGAATCAAAACATGTTTATCTCTTCCTCAACCAATGCGTTCATTCAATTTTGCTTGGCAATCTTATATGATTGGATACCAATCCCTTGGCTCACCAATTCTCTCTAAAAACAAACAAATTCCCAATCCCTTGGTTTAAATGTTCATAAGAAGAGATGATGCTTGATCACTGATTATACCACACAATTTCATGAACCACAATTTGGTAGGATTACATGTCACAATATCCATCCAAACCCCAATCCAATTCACTGTGAGAAAGCTTCTCTAGCATGAATCCTCCATTCCTTTCCCAAGGCTCCGAAGGATTCCAAGTATGGGTAGTTTCTTTCCCAAGACAACTACTCAATGGAATTAGATCGAGAAGCTTTCTAACAAAATTCAAGAGAAAAGATTGAAGAAGAAGGTAAACTATTATTGATTCATTGAATTACAATAGAGCTCCCTAACCCAATGAAAGGGGGTTTAGTGAATCATAGCTCTGAATTCAATTACAAAGAAAAGGAAAACTCTAAAAGTGAAAGTAAAAGTTCCTTCTAACTTAACTTCTATCCTATTTATACACTTTCTATATTGAGCTTCAGTTGTGCTTCTTGGGCTTTGAGGCCTCTCCTTGCTTTCCTTTTGCCTTGGGTTTATGATCCATAATCTTGATGAGGTTGTTGATCCAAATCCTGTAACATTTATTGAGCCAACTTAGTGATAATCAAATAATGACACATGACTCAATAAATTGAGATTTCAAACTCATCAATCCTTCAGGCCCAATCCCATAAACCATGATATTCAATTGGGTTTCATACCAAAGTAAGTTTACGTTAATATTTGTGCTCAAAGACTAACTTAAATCACAATATTTTTGGCCCAGAAACCTTTTCCAAGAGTGGCGTTTAAGTTGTAGTTTAAGCTTAAACTGCAGCTTAAACGCCAGACACTTCCAGTGAGGCCTTTTGTAGAAGCACGTTTAAGCTTCAGTTTAAGGTTAAACTGAAGCTTAAACGTGGAAATGGAAGAAGGCAGCCCTGGAGAGTCATGTAGTCGAACACGTTTAAGCTTCAGTTTAAGGTTAAACTGAAGCTTAAACGTGGAAATAGGAAGGGCAGCCCTGGAGGTCGAACACGTTTAACCTCCAGTTTAAGGTTAAACTGGAGGATAAACGTGGAAAAGGGTGGAGGCATACTGGAGGTCGAACACGTTTAACCTCCAGTTTGAGGTCAAACTGGAGGTTAAACGTGGAAATGGAGAGAGCAACCCTGGAGGAGAAAAGCTGTCGAACACGTTTAAGCTCCAGTTTGAGGTCAAACTGGAGCTTAAACGTGGAATGGCTCCCTGGTACTCTTCCTCCTTCTGGCGTTTAACCTCCAGTTTGAGGTCAAACTGGAGGTTAAACGTGGAACTCCCCCCTGAGTGACATTATCATTCTGGCGTTTAACCTCCAGTTTGAGGTCAAACTGGAGGTTAAACGTGGAATGCTTCTTTAGTGAGGCTTTTCATTCTGGCGTTTAACCTCCAGTTTAAGGTCAAACTGGAGGTTAAACTTCAATTCCAGCATTTCTTATCCTTCATGATTTTGGCGTTTAAGCTCCAGTTTAGGCTTAAACTGGAACTTAAACTCCACATGTGATATTCAAGCTTCCTTTATTGATTTTGTTGCTTCCTTGCTTAGCCTCTTCTTCCCTGAAATCATCCAAACAATTGCATCAAAGTCTTGCAAAATTTCATGAGAAATCTTTCATTCATAGCATTTAAGTAATATAACTAAAACTCATGGAATTTGCATCAAAATCATATTGTTTGGATGGTTCATTGCTTTGTTCTTCATTTAACCATTTTTGGTTACTTTAACCTCAAGAAAATGCATAAAACAACTAAAACTAACAGAAAAATGCTAGTGAAACTCAAACACATTGTTCACCCCATACTATTATACATTGTTGGAAATCCCTGAATGTCTACTTTCCCATGCCGTTGGAAGCGCATCATTTGGAGTTCCACAGCTCGAGTTATACTTCGTCGAAGGTGCAGAGGTCAGTTGGCCTCACTGCAAGTTGCCACCATATTCGTTTATGCACATTTCGGGGCAGTTTTCTCCCTCAATTTTAGTGTCCACTATGCAGTGCCATATATGCCTGGAAAGCTCTTGATTCCTACTTTCCATTGCTTTTTGAATCACCTCATTTGGAGCTCTGTAGCTCAAGTTATTCTTGTTGGAAGTATACCCCTTGTATGCCTTGTGGCGCCAACGTTAGCCAAAAAGTTACAGGCTAACGTTGGTGCAAACTTTTGCTCTCCAGGGTGTGTTTTTCATGCACCAACGTTAGCCAAAAAGTTAGGGGCTAACGTTGGCGCAAACTTTTGCTCTTCCAGGGTGTTGATTTGTGATGCCAAAAGTTAGCCAAAAAGTTTGAGGCTAACTTTTCCTCCAGCTTTTTGCCCAAAAGTTAGCCAAAAAGTTTGAGGCTAACTTTTGGTCCAGCTTTTTGCTCCCTGGTTCATTTTCAATTAATCCAAAAGTTTTAGCTAAAGTTTGAGGCAAACTTTTGCTCAAACTTTTTGTCCTCTCTTCCTCCTAGCCATTCCTTCTTGCTTCAACCTTTCTCCAAGCTTTCTTCACCTATCATTAATCAACCAAACACATCAAAGCTATGCTCAAAATCATGAGATATTCATTCTTTCATAATATGTGACAATTATAGCATAAAACCTCATGAAATTGCATTAATTCATACATGGTTGATTAAATCAAAGGAAACATGAAAATCTACCCAATTGGCTTGCTTATGGCTCAAGAAAGTGCATAAAACCTATTGAAAACAAATGAAAAAGCATAGAAAAACATGACATGGTGACATGTCATCACAACACCAAACTTAAACCTTACTTGTCCCCAAGCAAGAAAAGAATCATGTAATAGAGATTGACAATCCAAGGTAAGAAGAATAGCAACTCAATGTTCATGGTAAGCTAGTTTTCTAAGCATGCTACAATCACAAAAGAAATGTAAATGATTGATGCTTCCATCTAGCTCAATTTATGAAATCTTTCTCTTATATTTCTTCCTTGAAACAAGCTTTTGATTTTCTTATTTAGCTTCTCCTTTTGGGTGCTTTGCCCCATGAGTTGATAACAAAGCTACGACTTCTAAATGCTTTGTTTTCAAGTATTACCACTTGATACATAAGCACCACAAGCATTTGATTAGAGGACTTCATTAAGCTCATTTTTTTTTTCTTGACTCTCTAATCATTGATGCTCAGAGCCTTGAGCTTTGAGGGAGTGCTTTTGCACTTTGAGCCTAACCTTGACTTCTAAATATTTTGTTTTCAAGCATTTGGCTTGATACATAAACACCACAAGTACTTAGCAAATAAATTTCCATTGGTACTCAGAGCCTTCATCTTTCTCATTTTTTCCCTTTTTCTTTTCTTGCTTTAATTGTATTTGCCTCTTCAAGGTTTTCATGATTTTCAAAAGATTTCATAAAATGTTCTAGATGAAAACTTCAATTAAATAAAATCCAATGCAATTGAGCAACAATTAATCATACTAGCTTTCCAATACTTGTATGCACATGCTAAACTCTTCTTTAATTCCTTGTTTGTTTATGATCATGATACTTTACTGCTTTAAGCTTTACAAAACTCAAGCTGGCAGTCATAATGGCATGGCAACATGTTATAAATCAATATTCAAGCTATGCTTTATTCATACACACATGTAAACAGAAAAGATGAAGACAATCATGCATTTTAAGCGTTGGAAACAAATGAGGAGAAAAGGAACTCTACAACCTTGTAGTTTATCTTCATTATTGTTGTCCTTTTTCCTCTATTCTTCATCCTTCCCTTGCCAAACTCAGAATGCTTGCTCATCCTCAAGCAACAATTAGAAACATGGCTATGGGGCTAAGATGGATCATGAATGTCTTACACAATGAAAAGTTAGTAGTACATATGTTTCAAGCAAGCAAAAGATAACAATCAAGGCATAAGAGATAGAGACATTATGATTGCATAGATAAGAAGGTGTGCACAATACATTGCATAAAAGATAAGTGGCACACCAAACTTAGTGTGACACTTTCACTTGGAATTAATGCAAGTATCTTGTAAGAATTGGAACCAAATTTTGTTGCATAGCAACACCAAACTTAGAATGCAACCATATGTCAATTTATTTGAACTAAAACTAAACGAAAGAAACTGTTATATGTTGAATACAATCACCAAGCCAAGAATCTGTCATGTATAAAGCTCTCTTGGTAATGTATTAACAAACACAGTAAATAAGCAAACTAAAATGAAAGCATTAAAAACAAAGAATTAACTAAGGTAAACAGAATAACAAAATATCAAACCAAAAGAAAATTAACACTGCAAAGACATTATGGTTATGCAGACAAGTGGTGTTGCTGAATGATTTGCATAGAAAAATAGGTGGCACACCAAACTTAAAATCTTGGTGTGTCACTTTCATTTAAAATTGATGCAATCATCCATGAAGATGGAAAACAGTTTGTTGCAGGGCAACACCAAACTTAGAATGTAACCATATGCCAATTTATTGAAATTTAAACCAAGCAAGGAAAAGAAGTGTACCTACTGTCTACCTGTTCTTTACTTTCTTCCCCTTCTTCCAATTTGTTAAGAGAAATGACTTCAAAGGAGGAGAAGATTCAGCTATTACCCCCTGTCTTGGTTTCCTCTCAGCAAGCTTTCTGTTGTACATGGCTTGATTGAGCTTGCTTGCTACTGCTCGAGGGGTTGGATTGCTTGTGGTTGACCTTCTCTTGAATGTTGTCCTTGGTAGTTTGGTCACAATCCTCTTCTTGGTGCTTTTGTTAATTGCCTTTACTTCTTTGAATCCAAGTCTTGGTGGTTGTGTGATTGTTGGAGTCTTCTTTTCATCAAGAGTCTCTTGTATTGGTGGTTCCATGAACTCCTCCTTTATGTACTTCTCTGCCTCACTTGAGGTTGGAATGACTTCTTCACTTTCTTGCTCCTCCACTTCCTCTTTTACACTCAACATTTGTTTTAATAGCTCTTTTATGGAGGAGGTTTGTTGATCTTCCCAAGCTTTCTTCATCTCCTCTTCATACCTTTCAATCATGGATTCAAATGTTGAGGCGTTTTGGTCCAAGGAAGTTTGTGAGAGTTGTGAGTCTTCATGTTCTCTTGTCATCTCAAGTGCAGTTTCAGGTTCAACCACCTCATTCTTCATTGAAAGTTCACTTGACATAAGGACCTTTTGTTCTTGTTTTTCCACTTCCTCTCCCACAGATTGATTTTTACTGTTTGATGGTTCTAAGTGTTTCCTTATTTTCTCTAAATCTTCATTCATATTTTTTAAAAGACTTTCTTCCCTTTTCCAGGATTGTTGTGCCTCCTCCTCAATTTTTTTGAACATGGACTCAAGCTCTGAAAGCCTTGAGTGGTTCATGGAAGTTTGTGTGGGTGGTGAGTTTTGAAAGGGGCTTTCGGTT
The DNA here is from genome assembly GCF_059453495.1 of Arachis ipaensis. Classification (NCBI taxonomy): domain Eukaryota; kingdom Viridiplantae; phylum Streptophyta; class Magnoliopsida; order Fabales; family Fabaceae; genus Arachis; species Arachis ipaensis. Next base: position 99,015,024 of record NC_142436.1, on the reverse strand, counting down.
GAAGTATGGTCAAGTGATGATATCTTTGGATGAATATCATATGGAGCACTAGAATTCTCTTCCCAGCCACCATTAGAGTCATGACTTGCATCATTTTGTGGTGGAGAGAAATATCCCATATGTTTTTCTTTCTCATCTTGTGGTTCTGAAGCATAGCTCCATGAATTGGAGTGCCCAGAATTTGAAGTTTCTTGGTGATATTCCCAACCACCATTAGAGATTGGTGATGGTGGGTGATATCCCATAAAATTTTGTTTGACCAAATGATGAGTTGAACTCCATTTGTATTTTGCAAACATCAATGAAAATTGAAATTACTCATATTAGAGATGAGAATTTCTTAGTGAGGCAAAAACTCAAACACCTTGGTTTCAACTTAGAACAGAGAACAAAAATAAAGAAAATGCTTAATCTAGACTTCTCACCCACTTAATCATTGTTGATCTAAATCAATCCCTGGCAACGGCGCCAAAAACTTGATGGGTAATTCTGTGGAAAAACGAATTTCTCCAAAACACCCAAAACTCACCGGCAAGTGCACCGGGTCGTATCAAGTAATAAAACTCATGGGAGTGAGGTCGATCCCACAGGGATTGATGGATCAAGCAACTTTAGTGGGTGATTAGTTTAGTCAAGCTAACATTGAGTGATTTGAATGACAATTGAAGCCAACAGTATGTAAACTTGCAGGAATTATAAAGTGCAGAAAGTAAAATTGCAAGTAACTTAAAGAGCAAGAAAGTAAAATAGCTGAAACTTAAATTGCAAGAAATATAAATTGCATGAAAGTAAAGGGGACTGGGTGCAGGGAAATTAAATGAAAGCAGTAAATCAAAGCTTAGAACAATTGCAAGGAAATTAAAATTGCATGAAAAGTAAATTCAGATCACAGTGGCTCAAATGTAAAATCTGAATGAGAGGTTGAAGATCTCAGGGGTTGGATGAGACTAGAGACCAAGTCTAGATCTCAATTCCTTCCTTGATCCAACAGTAAACAATTTGCAGAAGAAATAGAGATGAAAGCAGTAAAGAGAGTTTTAATTCAAATTGCAATTCACTGAAAGTTTGCAGAAGAGGAAAACAGAGAGAATTCTCAAGTTAAGATTGAAACAGAATTTCTTCAATTCTCAACCCAAGATTCAAAACAAAACGAAAAAAAACTAAAGAGAGAGAGATCTGTATTCCTAATGCTCCCTAGTGAAGCTCGCCCCCTATTCTCTCTATTCGGGCTTTTTTTCTAAAATGAGAATGATGCCTTATATGGGCATTTTTACAAAATGAAAATGAAATTCAAAACAAATTACAATTAAAATGAAATTTCTATTCTAACTATCTCTTGTGCCTTTGAGTGGTGTCAATTGGGCCCTTGCTCTTGATGGAATTGGGTTGATAGAGGCCTTGGTTGATTGCTCTTGGAGTTGGAGAGAGAACCAATGTGAACCGGGTTGTGAATCTTAAAAGCTTGAGTAAAAGCTTGAGTAAAAGTTTGAGGCAAACTTTTACTCCAACTTTTCACATCAGCTACCCTCTTTTGCTGATACCAACGTTGGGGCAAAAGTTTGGGGTCTAACTTTTGCTCCAACATTGGTTCCCTTTTGTATGCTCCTTGGGGGCTACTTTGTCCTCTTGTCACGTTGCCAATTTTATGCCCAATATAGACTATTATATATGGTTGGAAAGCCCTGAATGTTAGCTTTCTAACCCGCTTGGAATCACCTCAATTGGACATCTACAACTCAAGTTATGCTCCTTTGAAGAGGACAAGGTCGCTGGCTTTGATGTGTAGCGTTTGAGGCGACGTTTGCCTCCAACGTGGGCGAAAACGCCAGATTTTGGAGACTCAAACACATTGTTCACCCCATAATATTATACATTGTTGGAAAGCCTTGAATGTCTACTTTCCAATGCCGTTGGAAGCGCATCATTTGGAGTTCCACAGCTCGAGTTATACTTCGTCGAAGGTGCAGAGGTCAGTTGGCCTCACTGCAAGTTGCCACCATATTCGTTTATGCACATTTCGGGGCAGTTTTCTCCCTCAACTTTAGTGTCCTCCATGCAGTGCCATATATGCCTGGAAAGCTCTTGATTCCTACTTTCCATTGCTTTTTGAATCACCTCATTTGGAGCTCTGTAGCTCAAGTTATTCTTGTTGGAAGTATACCCCTTGTATGCCTTGTGGCGCCAACGTTAGCCAAAAAGTTAGAGGCTAAGGTTGGTGCAAACTTTTGCTCTCCAGGGTGTGTTTTTCATGTGCCAACGTTAGCTAAAAAGTTAGGGGCTAACGTTGGCGCAAACTTTTGCTCTTCCAGGGTGTTGATTTGTGATGCCAAAAGTTAGCCAAAAAGTTTGAGGCTAACTTTTGCTCCAGCTTTTTGCCCAAAAGTTAGCCAAAAAGTTTGAGGCTAACTTTTGGTCCAGCTTTTTGCTCCCTGGTTCATTTTCAATTAATCCAAAAGTTTGAGCTAAAGTTTGAGGCAAACTTTTGCTCAAACTTTTTGTCCTCTCTTCCTCCTAGCCATTCCTTCTTGCTTCAACCTTTCTCCAAGCTTTCTTCACCTATCATTAATCAACCAAACACATCAAAGCTATGCTCAAAATCATGAGATATTCATTCTTTCATAATATGTGACAATTATAGCATAAAACCTCATGAAATTGCATTAATTCATACATGGTTGATTAAATCAAAGGAAACATGAAAATCTACCCAATTGGCTTGCTTATGGCTCAAGAAAGTGCATAAAACCTATTGAAAACAAATGAAAAAGCATAGAAAAACATGACATGGTGACATGTCATCAGATCCCTCTAGGCATGGTAGTGTCCTGACCCATCTCCCAAAGAATTGTCGGGTCGAGAGCTATCCGTGCCTTCACGGCATCCCAATCAAACTGCATCTGACGCATGTCCTCCTCAGCCTTTGAAAAACCATCAGGTTGATCGGACTTGGCTGGGAGCCGGAGAATGTCCTCTAAGGCCTCTTCAGTGACCAGAATTTGTTTTCCTCTCAGGTGCACTGCATCTAGGGTAGTGAGATAGTAGTTGTAGTAGAATTCCCGTACCCAAGAGGAATTGACCTCTATCAGTGTTCTTTCCAGAAAGAACCAGCCCCTTTGCTTGATTTGCTCAGTGGTGTACTGCTGAAGGGCTTCTAGAATCTTCAGAGTTCGTTCCAGGTATAGATTTCTGGAGTTTGCAAAAGCCGGGTACTTCAGTTCACAGTACCGGTTTGCAAATTTGATAGGATCATTTGCAGGGAGCAACTGGTCAGCTTTCTCCTACTGTGTGAAGTTCTTCTCCTGTCATGAAGAATCGTGCATTAGAGCAATGATGGACTGGGAGGAATCTCCTCTCTTCCGCTTGCCAGTAGCCTTGCCTTTGCCTTTCCTCTGTGAGGCAGACATCCTGAAAAATAGAAAAGCAGGATATGATAAAAATAGTAAAGCAAATAGGCAATTAAACAAAGGAAACTCAAAGCGGCAAAGGAGAAATAAAATAAGGAAAATGAGTATAAGAAATATGATGAATGTATGTTAAATGGAAAAATAAAATAATCAATATGCCATGGTTAGAAAGTTAGAGGAAAGTGAAAATAATCAGAAAAGAGATCAAAAGGGTTAGTATGGTTAGAATTTGAAAAAGAAGTTAGGAAAATGCGGGTTAAAGGAAGTGGCATAGAGAAGAAAAAAATCCATATAACAAGGATTCACAGGTAAGAATAGAAGTACTCATAATCAAACAAGGAAAACAGGGTGATGCTGATTCGAATAGAAATAAGGAAAGCAAAAATTGGAATCAGTGAATCACAAATGCAGTTTATGAACCAGGAAATCAAAGAGGATAAGAAAGTCTGCCATAGCATTCATGAAACAGTTTGGGTAAAGCAGAGTAAAACAGAGTGCAAAAATGCCAAACCAAAACATGAATGAAAACAATTTACAAAAAATTTGGGCAGCATACCGGCTAAAATTGGATTGTCCCGGAAAATAAACAGCAATCATAACAGTTCATATGAATTAAAAACATGCTACAGTTACCAGTAATGAATAGAAACAGGAAAATTGAGAGTAACAAGCAGCAATTGCAAGAAGTCTCAGCATATGAACGAGGTCACAGGAACAGCAGAATTGCAGTTAAAATAAAAACATAAACAGGAACAGTGTAAGTAAACAGACCTAGATCTACTAACCACAGCCTAAGCTACCTAACAACCTAAAAATTCCACTACAACATGCATATCTATCTATCCTAATTATGAACATAAACGGAAAAAATTATAGAAAAACGACGAACGGATAAAAGGGGGTTGCGTTTTGCGGAACCTGGTAGGCGGGAGGGGTGGAACGGGGAAGAAGGTGGCTGCGGCGGCGTCCGGCGCGGTTGCGGGGCACGGCATCGCGGTGGCAGCTGAGGGGGGCAGTAGCGAAGAGGGTTGAGGGTGAGTGATAGAAGGAGGGGGGTGGCGGGTGGGTGACGGAGAAGGGGGGGCGCGGCTGATGGCCGCCGGTGGTGGGCGGTGGTCGCGGTGGGCAGTGGTGGAGAGGGGAGGGGAGAGGAAGAAGGAAGAAGAAGGGAGGGGAGGGGGTTGCGGCGGCGGCGTCTGGACGGCGGTGGCGTCCGGATGGTGGCGTTGGTGGCGGCTGGGTGGTGCTAGAGGAAGAAGGAGGAAGGAGGAGCAGAGAGGGGGAAGAGGGTTGGGGTGGGGGGGCTGCACGACTGATAGGGTTCGCGGGCTGGGGGGTTATATTTTCGAATCCACGCGGCCGCGTGCGGCACGTGGTCGCGTGGTTGGGATGAAAATGGGAGTGACGCGATCGCGTGAGGCGCGCGATCGCATGAGAGGGGGGAAAGAGGGATGACGCGATCGCGTGGTTCGCGCGATCGCGTCACTGGAATTCGTGCTAAACGCACGACTCCAGCGCCGTTTTAGCCCAACTTTCTGTCTCCTTTTGGGGTGATGTGCAATCCATGCGACGCGATCGCGCCGCTCACGCGGTCACGTGGGATTTGTGCAAATGACGCGATCGCATGGGGCATGCGATCGCGTGGGCCAATTTGTGCGAAACACACAAGGGCCGCTCGATTCCAGCCTAACTTTCTGTTCGTTGGATCCTTACGCCGATATATATATCACGCGGCCGCGTGGGTCACGTGGTCGCGCGGGTGGTGTTTTTCTCAGTATGACGCGATCGCATGGGGCGTGCGGTCGCGTCGTGCACCCCTAAGTGAAAAACGCAGAATGAAAAACGCAATGGTGTTTTTCTTTTTTTTTTTTTTTGAATGAAAAATGCAGAATGCAATGGTTGACATGAATGCTATGCATGATTCCAGGTTTAATAAATTGAAATTGAAAAAGGAAAAATGAAAGCAATAAACAAGAAATAAATTGAAAAAGAAGCGACCATACCATGGTGGGTTGTCTCCCACCTAGCACTTTTGGTTAAAGTCCTTAAGTTGGACATTGTGACTATCATCATTAAGGGAATTTGCTTCTTGGATTATTCCGTCTGATTCGTCATAAATGACTTGTCTTAGAGATTGTACAGTATCCTCCTTAACATCAACTGTAGCATCCTGGACGGAGTTTTCCTTAATTCTGGATTCCCATGGAAGTTCAGCATCTCCTAGGTCTTCAACTAACTCTTCTTCTTGAACAAAGACAGCTTCTTCTAATTGTTCTAGTATAAATTCATTCTCTGTCTTGTCCACCAGAGTATCTGGTATCTCGTTCATGCTATGCTCTTCATTGGGCTATCTACATGGAGCTGTGGCTGATCCTTGTGTATTTAAGCGCTCAGAAGCCCATTGAATTATCACTTGCTCCAGTTGTTGAATGGTTGTGTGAAATTTTCTTACTGTTTCCTTTAGGCAATCCTCTGCTTCTCGGGTTGCTAGACTTGGACATGATACAAAGGAAAGTGGTGGTGATTGGGAATGATTGGATTGGTATTGGGGTAAGAAAGGATCATATGGTGGCGAATGGTGAAGAGAAGCTTGTGAGTGTGGTGGTTCGAGGTTATGTTGAAAGGATGGTTTATATGCACGGGGTGGGGGTTGTTGGTAGTTACAAGGTTGTCCACCATGTCTTTCAGCTGGGTATGCATTGTAGAATGGTCTTTTTCCAGGATATCTCGGAGGGTGTTGCTGCCAAAAGGGTTGATTAGATCCTCTTGGTTCCATCCATCCTTGATTGGTCTGACCTTGATGCACATTCCTGCTGTAACTTCTATTTCCTTTAACAATATTAGAACCATACTCAAAGCGAGAGGGGTGAGAGTTCATAGTAGCAAATAAAGATAAAAATGAAAAACAACAATAAATAAACAAGCGAAAGAAAAATATATACAATAACCAATAATAAGGCACACGTTAGCTGTTCCCCGGCAACGGCGCCATTTTGACGTCAGGATTTTTACCAGTAAAGAGATTTATGGAAACAGTTGCGTTGTAGATATAGTCTCTAAACCGACAAAAATCCCTTTGTACAAACGTTTTGGGTGTCACAAGTAACAAACCCCTTTAGAAATTGTTTACCGAGTATTCAAACCTCGGGTCGTCTTCTCAAGGAACTGCGAGTAAGTATGTTCTTATTATTGGCTATAAAAGTTGTAATCGGGGTTTAGAAGATGAGACGCAAGTAATTTGAATGATAAGTAAAGTAAAAGGCAATTAGAGTAAAGAAATACTATAAAGCAGACTTTTGGCAAGGTAAGAGAAGTTGGAGGTCCAACGTAGTTATCTCTCTCTACTATAATGAAAGTTGAATCTAAACTCCACTTGATCAACCTGTACTAGGGCAAAGGAAAGTCAAGGGACTAATTAATCTGGCCTTTGAATCCTATTTATTTCTTAAGAAAAGGTTGGGATTACTTAAGTTCAGCTCAATTAGCAAGATAACGATTATCAATTATGTTGAGTTTAATAACTGTTGAGTTACTGAATTCTTAACCAGGACCAAAAGGGGAAAAAGTAAAATTGCTGGAATAAAAAAATATCCTTAGATGGGAAGCAATGGTAACTTAAATCAAAGAGAACAATCATAAACTGAAAATACCTCAGATACTGAAATAAATAAATAAAGTGAAAGGGAAGTTTAAAACAAAGAAATATAAAACCTGGATTGAGAGTCACTCTTAAAACAAGAAGAAATCCTAAATCCTAAGAGAGAGAGAGAAGATCTCCCTCTCAACTAAATCTAAATCATTGAGAAGTGAAATATGCGAGCTCTCTTTGAATGGGTGCATTCCCACACTTTATAACCTCTGGTCTATGCTGTCTGTACTTTGATCTGGGCCAAAAAGGGCTTCAGAATTCACTGGGGGCGTATTCTGTAAATTCTGATACGTGGCCTTTGTCACGCGTCCGTGTGGGTCACGCGATTGCGTCATTCGGAGCTTTTCCTTGCCACGCGGTTGCATCAGTCATGCGACCGCGTCATGTGCGTTCTGCTTAAGGCGCGCAGTCACGTCAGTCATGCGGCCGCGTTGCTGCTGATTTGTGCTTAGCACGCGATCGCGTCGTCCATGCGATCGCGTGAATACCAGTTTCCTTAAAAGCTCCGTTTTGCTTTCTCCTTCCATTTTAGTATGTTTCCTTTTCCATCCTTTAAGTCATTCTGCCTTAGAAAATCTGAAACTACTCAACACACTAATCACGGCATCGAATGGAAATAAAGGTAATTAAATTTATTAAATTTAAAGCTTAGGGAACATGTTTTTCATTTACATCACATAATGAGGAAGGGAAAGTAAAACCATGCAATTAATGTGAATAAGTAGGTGAAGACTTGGATAAATCACTCAAATTAAGAACAAAAGAACTCATGAAATATGGGTTTATCAGTCCCACTTTTGCAACAGGAAAGTAGAGGCACTGCTCAAGTGCTATGGGGTATTGCATAAGGTTGCAACTGCTTATCACCCCCAAACCAACGAACAAGCAGAGGTGTCCAACCAGGAGATTAACCGAATTCTGGAGAAAGTGGTGAATCCACAAACTTTATGACTCTTTTCCAAAATGGACTTTTTAGAATTTCTAACGAAGGGAAAGGTCTTTTTCTTACAATTTTTTTTCAATAAAGAGGACTTTTGAGCCCTTCTTTTAGCCGTACATATAGAATGTATTTAACTTTTTGAACTAACTCCTCATTGATGTATTGTTTTCATCGAGATCGAATCTAAATAAAATTAAATCACAATGTAATTTTCTTGTTTATGAATGGGCTTCTTCAATTCTTTTCTTTTAGGTTTCTATTATACTCTGAGTAAAGATCTGCCCGATTCTTATTTGCACATATAGGACAAATACTGCAATACCACATCTTTTTGCTTTTGCTACGAACCCCCTGGTTCTGAATTTCTTTTTTCACATATATGACATGCTAGAAGTAGTAATCCTTGGTATATTACCCAATTGGGTTTGTCTAAACAGAGCCTGGATGCTTCATTTTATTTATTGGTCCAGTCAAGCCAACCATAAATAATTCAAAATTGAGAATACTAATTTGGATACCCCCTAAAAAAAATAAAAGATCGATCTAATTGAACTTCATTACACTTCACGCTCCAGATTTTTGACGATTCAATCAATATTTTTCGGGGTGAAAGAGAGGATACCTTAATCGGTGGAAAAAACGGGGAAATCCCATATAACCCATATATATCTGACAAGTCACACTATATGTCAACCCAAGATGCATCTTCCTCTCCAGGACATCGAAAGAGAGCACAGTACAGCGGATAGTTGTATGCTGCGTTCGGGAAGGATGAATCGCTCCCGAAAAGGAATCTATTGATTCTCTCTCAATTGGTTGGATTGGACCGTAGGTGCGATGATTTACTTCACGGGCGAAGTCTCTGGTTCAAGTCTAGGATGGCCCAGCTGCGCCAAGGAAAAGAATAGAAGACTGACTCCTTCATGCATGCTCCACTTGGCTCGGGGGGATATAGCTCAGTTGGTAGAGCTCCGCTCTTGCAATTGGGTCGTTCCGATTACGGGTTGGATGTCTAATTGTCCAGGCGGTAATGATAGTTTCTTGTACCTACACCGGTGGCTCACTTTTTCTAAGTAATGGGAAAGAGGACCGAAACATGCCACTGAAAGACTCTACTGAGACAAAGATGGGCTATCAAGAACGTAGAGGAGGTAGGATGGGTAGTTGGTCAGATCTAGTAGGGATCGTACATGGACGGTAGTTGGAGTCGGTGGCTCTCCTAGGGTTTCCTCATCTGGGATCCTGGGGAAGAGGATCAAGTTGGCCCTTGCGAACAGCTTGATGTACTATCTCCCTTCAACCCTTTGAACGAAATGCGGCAAAAGGAAAGAAAATCCAAATAAGGCATATCCTGTCTAGGCAAAATTTTGGAAAAGATACCCTTATTTCCATGTCTCCCGGCCACTTTATCACCTACTTTGATTTCACGTTTCTGCAATATATATATTCTAATAGTTTCTGGATTATAATTGGAACTTCTTTTTTTTGAATACATCTTACATTAACAACTCGACCTCTACCGCCTATATGTAGTTTTAGACAAGTTTCCTTTGAGGAGGATACCTGAATTCCAAGTATAGCTCGTAATAATCTATCTTCCGGGGCATACGAGGATTCCTGTACCATTTGAGGCGTTAATTTCCCCACTAAAATATCGCCTGTCTCTACCCAAGTTTCGGGGGTAACAATTCCATTTTTGTCTAAATTTCGGAGTAAATGGGCTTCTAGGTGTGGGATTTCTTTAGTGATTTTTTCAGGACCGTGGCTTGTCACATGAGTTTGAATTTCATATTTTCGTATGTGAAAAGAAGTATAAATATCTTCATAGACCAGACGTTCGCTGATGAGTACAGCATCTTCAGAATTGTAACCCTCCCATGGCATATAAACTACTAATATGTTTTTTCCCAAAGCAAGTTCGCCGCAAATTGTAGCAGCACCGTCCGCTAAAATTTGACCCCTTTTTATGCATTTACCGCGTTGAACTTGAGGTTTTTGATGCATGCAAGTATTTTTATTAGAACCTTGATACATAACCAATGTGATGTTTAAAGTCTCCCCATTGGCCAATTGAAGGATCTTTTCAGTATCGCTATAAAAGATCTTTCCCTCGTGTTCCGCTATAGCGGAAGCCCCCGAATCTAAGGCTACTTGGCGTTCCAATCCCGTTCCCACAATGCACTTTTCGGACCGAAAAAGCGGAACTGCTTGACGTTGCATATTTGAACTCATTAAAGCTCGATTCGCATCATTATGCTCGATAAAAGGAATGAGCGAAGCTCCAATAGAAAAATATTGAAAGGGGAAAATACTTCGGAGATGAACCAAAAAAAGCAGATATTGTTGGGAATTAGTTGGAATGTGTTCTTATCTATTAATAGGTTTTTGGTTTACACGTCCTATTGTAGCAAATGCTTGTCAAAAGGCATTTGTAACTAATCGTGTAGGGGATTTTGGTTTATTATTAGGTATTTTAGGTCTTTATTGGATAACGGTATTTGGGTTTATGGGGTCAAATCAATACGTTCTAAGAAGAAATATTGGAATCTCTTCGATCTCATAAGTACCATACCAAAACCCATCAATCGAATCACTTTTTCAAGAAATACGAGACATCTAAGTCATACAAATAAAGCGATCTATTCCTTGATAAGAAAAAGAAAAAACGTGAATGGTGATTGGAGTGATGATAAAATAGAATCCTGGTTCTCGAACAATGATTCGATTGATGATAAAGAAAGAGAATTCTTGGTTCAGTTCTCTACCTTAACGACAGAAAAAAGGATTGATCAAATTCTATTGAGTCTGACACATAGTGATCCTTTATCAAAGAATAACTCTGGTTATCAAATGATTGAACAACCGGGAGCAATTTACTTACGATACTTAGTTGACATTCATAAAAAGTATCTAATGAATTATGAGTTTACATCCTGTTTAGCAGAAAGACGGATATTCCTTGCTCATTATCAGACAATCACTTATTCACAAACCCCCTGTGGGGCTAATAGTTTTCATTTCCCATCTCATGGGAAACCCTTTTCGCTCCGCTTAGCCCTACCCCCCCAGGGGTGTTTTAGTGATAGGTTCTATAGGAACTGCGACTCCATTTTTTACACATTTTTATGAAGCAATTGTTTCGTCCATAACCTCGGTAGGGTTTGTAAGACCATGACTGATCCAGAAAGGAATGAATGGAAAAATCCGCATGTCGTATCAATAGCGAATTCTAAAAGGATCTCATTCTTATTGGATGGGACCATTTTTTTTGTTTGAATTCGTGAACAAAATCAGTTGGGTTTAAGTAATAAAGGGATAGAACTTGGCAACTCCAATTATAGAGAAACAAAAAGCAACGAGCTTTCATTCTTTTTAATTGAATGATTACCCCATCTAATTGGACGTTAAAAATATATTAGTGCTTGATGCGGGAAAAGCTTTTCCCATGAATGGATTATTTATTTTTGTTATGAGTCCTAATTATTAGCTATTCTCCATTACGGGGTGGCGATCAATGTGTAGAAGAAAGAGTATATTGATAAAGATATTCTTTTTTCCAAAATCAAAAGAGCGATTAGGCTGATAAAATAAAGGATTTCTAACTAGCTTGTTATCTGATGCCAAGGCATCTTAGGCTAGTTTCACTAGTATTTTTCTGTTAATTTTAGTGGTTTTATGCACTTTCTTGAGCTTAAAGTAACCAAGAATGGTTAAAAGAATAACAAAGCAATGAACCATCCAAACAATATGATTTTGATGCAATATCCATGAGTTTTAGTTATATTACTTGAATGCTATGAATGGAAGATTTCTCATGAAATTTTGCAAGACTTTGATGCAATTGTTTGGATGATTTCAGGGAAGAAGAGGCTAGGCAAGGAAGCAACAAAATCAATAAAGGAAGCTTGAATATCACATGTGGAGTTTAAGTTCCAGTTTAAGCCTAAACTGGAGCTTAAACGCCAGAATCATGAAGGCTAAGAAATGCTGGAATTGAAGTTTAACCTCCAGTTTGACCTCAAACTGGAGGTTAAACGCCAGAATGATAATGCCACCCAGGAAGGAGTTCCACGTTTAACCTCCAGTTTGACCTCAAACTGGAGGTTAAACGCCAGAATGGGAAAAGCACCAGGGAGCCATTTCCACGTTTAAGCTCCAGTTTGACCTCAAACTGGAGCTTAAACGTGTTCGACCAAGATCTCTCCTCCAGGATTGCTCTCTCCATTTCCACGTTTAAGCTCCAGTTTGACCTCAAACTGGAGCTTAAACGTGTTCGACACCTCCAGGGCTACCTTTCTAAGCTTCCACGTTTAACCTTCAGTTTAACCTTAAACTGGAGGTTAAACGTGTTCGACCTCCAGGATGCCTCCTTCCAATTCCACGTTTAACCTCCAGTTTGACCTTAAACTGGAGGTTAAACGTGTTCGACCTCCAGGGCTGCCCTTCCTATATCCACGTTTAAGCTTCAGTTTGACCTCAAACTGGAGCTTAAACGTGTTCGACTACATAACTCTCCAGGGCTGCCTTCTTCCATTTCCACGTTTAAGCTTCAGTTTAACCTTAAACTAAAGCTTAAACGTGCTTCTACAAAAGGCCTCACTGGAAGTGTCTGGCGTTTAAGCTGCAGTTTAAGCTTAAACTGCAACTTAAACGCCACTCTTGGAAAAGGTTTCTGGACCAAAGATATTGTGATTAAGTTAGTATTTGAGCACAAACATTAACTTAAACTTATTCTGGTATGAAACCCAATTGAATATCATGGTTTATGGGATTGGGCCTGAAGGATTGATGAGTTTGAAATCTCAATTTATTGAGTCATGTGTCATTATTTGATTATCACTAAGTTGGCTCAATGAATGTTACAGAATTTGGATCAACAGCCTCATCAAAATTATGGATCATAAACCCAAGGCAAAAGGAAAGCAAGGAGAGGCCTCAAAGCCCAAGAAGCACAACAGAAGCTCAATATAGAAAGTGTATAAATAGGATAGAATTTAAGTTAGAAGGAACTTTTGCACCGTCACTTTTAGCTAGTTTTCATATCTTTGTAATTGAATTCAGAGCTATGACTCACTAAACCCCCTTTCATTGGGTTAGGGAGCTCTATTGTAATTCAATGAATCAATAATAGTTTATCTTCTTCTTCAATCTTTTCTCTTGAATTTTGTTAGAAAGCTTCTCGATCTAATTCCATTGGGTAGTTGTCTTGGGAAAGAAACTACCCATACTTGGAATCCTTCGGAACCTTGGGAAAGGAATGGAGGATTCATGCTAGAGAAGCTTTCTCACAGTGAATTGGATTGGGGTTTGGATGGATATTGTGACATGTAATCCTACCAAATTGTGGTTCATGAAACTGTGTGGTATAATCAGTGATCTTGCATCATCTCTTCTTATGAACATTTAAACCAAGGGATTGGGAATTTGTTTGTTTTTAGAGAGAATTGGTGAGCCAAGGGATTGGGATCCAATCATATAAGATTGCCAAGCAAAATTCAATGAACGCATTGGTTGAGGAAGAGATAAACATGTTTTGATTCGGAGATCTCAATATCTCCTATAACCCAATGAATTCCCCATTTCTGATTTCCACTTTCTCTTTACATTCTGCTACTCAATTCATGCAATCACCCCCATCCCCTTTTAATTTCAGCAATTTAGTTTCTGCTCTTTAATTCATGCAATTTAAGATTCCGCCATTTCAATTTCTTGTCATTTACTTTTCCCGCCAATTTTACATTCCGCAATACTCATCTCAATCTTGATTCCGCTCAACTAGAACACACTCCTAATCCGAATTGCTCACTCAACCAATCCTTGTGGGATTCGACCTCACTCTATTGTGAGTTTTTACTTGACGATAACCGGTGCACTTGCCGGAAGGAATTTTGCCGATCGTGCAATTTCCTAAATCGTAGCATAACTAGTTTATGTGCATCATTATCCTAGAACAATTAGGTGGAAAAAGCAAGTGGAGAGAATCCGTTGATCATTTTTTAGTATCTATTCATAATTCGTTTTAATTCGAATATCTAGAAATACCCCGTTTTGACTGTATCGCACTATGTATTGGATTTCCAATCCAATAAATCTTTGATCCCTTTGACAAAATTGAATTTGAAAAATGAAAGAATATCAAAGATATTTAGAACTAGATAGATCTAGTCAACAGAACTTCCTATACCCACTTATTTTTCGGGAGTATATTTATGGACTCGCCTCTGGTCATGATTTTAATAGAAATCAATATTTTTGGATACCCGTATAACCATCGAAGGGTGTTGAGGTGACTAATTCTGGGAAATTAAGCGGCGTTGAGGACAAAGATATTGTTGGAGTTATCCTTTTTATCCAGTACCAACAAACTTGATGTTAAGAAAAGATCTTTTACAGGAAGGTTGGCTAGAGATTTCTTGTAAAAACACTAGCCCTGCACAGGTGATAATGAGAGAGAATACTGGAATCTTTTTTTGATTTAATGTATTCATTTTTTTATCATTATACACATAAAGAAGGAGCCGTATGAGATGAAAATATCACGTACGGTTCTGGAGCGGAGATTCTTTGAACTGAATGACGACCGTAACGGATGTCGGCGCAATCTGAAGGAAATTATGCAGAAGCTTTACAGAATTATTATGAGGCTATGCGACTGGAAATTGATCCCTATGATCGAAGTTATATACTTTATAACATAGGCCTTATTCACACAAGTAACGGAGAACATACAAAAGCTTTAGAATATTATTTTCGGGCACTCGAACGAAACTCCAGGGATGAGTCGAAAAATAAATCTTTATTGTTTCTACCTCCTCTTTTTTATGAAGAGAATGAATCTTTTTATCGAAGGCTCATAAAAAAATGGGTCTGGACCTATTGCGGGAATGATTTGGAAGATCCAAAACCAAAAATAGTGGTATTTGCTAGCAACAACATAATGGAGGCAGTCAATCAATATAGATTGATCCGAAATCTGATTCAAATCCAATATAGCACCTATGGGTACATAAGAAATGTATTGAATCGATACT